>NC_143252.1:103811100-104121850 GCF_984573655.1 Nuphar pumila | reverse complement strand
AGCTAGTCCCACTGTGCATAGGACCATGGCATGCTGAATTCTGTCTTTAGCTGCTTGGGACAAAGTGTCAACATCCTCGTAAGCCCCATACTTGCGATAGTGCCCAAATAGGTCAATAAACTAATTTCCATTGATTTCAGTGAGAGGCCAAGATCTAATCCCTGTTGCTATGGCTAAAGCTTCTCGAACATCTACCCCTTTGATGTTGATTAGAAACTGCTGCTCGACAGGATCTTCTGGCTAACCAGCCGATTCTGGTAATCCTATGATGTCATTGAATTCGTCCATCAGTAGAGTCATCTCTCCCTATGAAAACCAAAATGTGCAGGTACATGGATTCCACCTTTCTGCCATAGCCTGAATCAGATTCCCGTTGATGTTCTGCTTGCCTACTATCGATGCCATCTCCAATCCACAGCCATCCAAGTGGTCTGGGAACATACGCGAGAAGGTGGCAAATAAAGAATAATACCACCGAGGGAAGAAATAATGAGTCTGGATGACCTGGCCATATGGGGATTCTTCCCTTATCTGATAGAAGACATGATCCTTGGGAAAGATAGCATCGAGGAAATTGGATGCCATTGGAATAATATTGAGGAAAAAGAAGAAATGAAGAGGATTAGATAGAATGCAAAACTTATGGATAGACTCTTGAAGAAAAAAGAATAGATACATAGCTGGAATTTTTAACCATTTCATTTAAAATTCTTCCTCTTTTACATCTTATTGGCAAAAGAGGTATTCTGTAGCCGCATATCTGCAATCTGTGGTTTCCCCTTGGACTTTTTCGATGTGGGCTTTCGATGTTGTAGGCCCAATCACTCCTTCTGCCTCTAATGGCCATAAATATTTCCTTGCGGCTATAGAATATCTCACCAAGTGGGTTAAAGTTATTACTCTGCGTACAGTAGAAGGCTGTCATGTGGTTGCCTTTATTCACAAAAATATTCTTTGTCGCTTTGGTGTACCACATGACATCGTCTCAAATAACGACAGTCATTTTAAGAATGAGCGGATGACTACCTTCTGTTCGAAATTCAAGATTCATCACCATTTTTCAGCCCCCTATTATCCTCAAGGGAATGGTTAGGCAGAGGCCACCAACAAGATTTTGATCCACATTCTGGAAAGAACTGTGGAAACGGGCCGTGATTGGTACGAGAAGATGCATGATGTACTTTGGGCGTACCGAACCACCATTCAGACTCCAACCAATGTCACTCCTTCAGAACTCATTTATGGGACCGAGGTAGTATTACCTCTCCATGTTCGTAAACACCCCAAATTTTCTCATTTATTTTCAAATACGCTCCTCGTGCAGTGCTAACCCTGTTAGGTCAATGTAGGAGTCAAACCTCGAGTCAATTTCAGAAAATCACCACTTTACCCATTTTCACTAGGAAAATTACTATTTTACCCTTAGGTCATCTCGTACCCCAGTCAGTCAGAGTCAACCAAGCTCATTGGTCAGTTCAGAACAGTTAGAATATCAGTCATTTCAAGCTCATCTAAGCTCATAATGAACAAACCATTTTCATTTCTGACCATTCTTACCAAAATGGGATCAGTTCTTCAGAAATGAGCTCATTTCTCACTCAAATCCAAGTCAATTGTCTCTGAGTCAGTCATTCTCACTCAATCCTATTCCCTTGAGTCTAGCTTGAGCTCACCAGGAGTTCAAGTGCTCTAGTTTTAGTTCAAAATCTTTTCCAGGTGTCCAGAAGCCCATTTTAGCCTGTTTCAGCTCTTTCAGCTGAAATTGAGCTGAGTTCGGTCGATTGAGCTAGTGTTCGAGCTTCAATTTTAGTTCATGTCAGTATTACAAATATTTGTTCTAGCTCAAACCCAGCTCAGATTCGTAATTTACTTCACTCTTGTGACCATTCTGTATCATTTCTCTAAAAATGGCAGTTTTCTTGATAATTCAGTCGAGGAGTTCAATCGAGTCAGTGTCTTGTCAGTTCACTTGAATTCTGAAACTCTAAAACCCAGCTCAATCTAGTTCATTTCAGTTCAATCTAGCTTAAACCCTAATTTTCAGTGTCACTCTGGCCCGGTAGAACCCAAAAGCCATTTCTTGAATCATTTTGCAAATTTTATCAATTTTATCAATTTTAACACTTTTTAAACTAGTATAAATGCCAATCAGAGTCTAAAATCCAAATTTCTTCATTCAGAGTTAGCATTTCGCATAGCATTTCATATCATTTCTCAGCATTTCATCACATTTCATTTCATTTTCGAAGTCCAGAACTCCAGTTTTATAAATTTCAATCCAGATTGAGTTTTAAAAGTTTTCATAAATCAATTTCAAACCCTGGGTTTCCAAAATTGATATTTTTACCCCTGAGAGTCTAAATTTGGAAATATTTTCTCAAGAAAAATAATCTAGACTTATTTCCAACTCAAATTTTCAAATTCTACGTTGGATTTGCTTCACAACGGGGTATTGAACTTCAAAATCCAAGTTTGTTTCAAAAACTGCCAAAAATAGATCATTTCATCCAGAAATTTTCTAAAAAGACCATTCTACCCCTATGATTATCAAAATGAATTTTAAATTTGGAAAGAGAGTCCACTCTGAGATGGCTCCTTCATTCTCATTTAAAAAAAAAGATTTTATCTTCTCCTTTTCTTTTTTATTTCTTTCATTTTTTTATTGTTTTTTTTTTATGAGAGGAGGTAGGACCCACAAGGAGTCAACCAGCTCCCTCTCCCTTCCTCTTTCTTTCCTTTTTCCTTCCCTCTTTTCCTTCCTTCTTCTTCTTTCTTTCCTATTCTTTTTCCTTTTCTTCCCTTTCTTCTTCTTCTTTCTTTTCTTTTTCTTTTTCTTCTTTCTTCTTCTTCCTTTCCTTCTCCCTCCACTCACGTGGACTTCCTCCAGCCCACTCCTTCTCTTCCTTTCCCTCTTCTCTCTTCCCCCTTTCTTTTTTTTTTCTTCCTCTTTCCTTTCTTCTTTTTCTTTTCTTTCCTTCTTCCTTTCCCTCCTCTCTTTCCTTCCCTTTTCCTTGGTCCAGCCACCATAAGAACCTTCACTTTCTATTCTCCAAGCCCATTGACGTATTACACAGCCCTCTCCTTCTCTCCCCCTCTCACCAAAGCCATCTCCCATTGAAAACTTAGGAAAATTTTTATTTTTTCCTAAGTTTTCAACCCAAAGGATCACACGACTTCTCACATTGATGTCTCTTCACCTCCTCAACACAGCAGCCCCTTTCAGCACCTCCCTTTGATCTCTCTCAGCCCATTCACTAAGCTTCAGTCCTTCAACCGTAACAGCCACAGCTGCAACCATCATAGCCACCACATCAAGGTGACAACCGGTCCATCACCTCCAGCTCCATCAAGGAGCATCACCTTCAACGCAGCTTCAGCCGGATCCTCCTCCACGCCTGGTAGCAACATCCCTTCATTAACTACTCCAACTTCATCTCTCTCCTCCAGCAAAAGCACGACATCCAGCGTTGCTGCCATCACCTCTCAGCCCCCAAAAGCTCCCTCCTCTTCGTTGGTGCCATAACCACCACAGCCCCAGACACTCCAAGAGCTCCAATACTCTATAGCAGTCGTCTTCAGCACTTCCAACACTATCTTCAAGACCTTTCCCATCAACCACTGGCAGCCACATCAACCGTAGCTACCACCTTCAGTTTATCCTAGCAAAACCAAGGTAAAGTCTCTACCTTTAATCTTGATTTTACTAAGATCAAGGAGGATCAAGATGCAGTGGATTTCTTTTGTGAGATGTTCTCATGAATACAACTTGGAATCAATTCAAAATTGGGTTTGCATGATAAAAAAGAAAATCTCATTGGTGAATCTATAAAAACGTGAAACGTGGATTACTCATGTTAGGGCTACATAGAGGAAGGGATCCATCCAACGAATGAATCAGATCCCCCTCGATTCAATGGCCAATAAAAAAGAAGAATATGGATTATACCTCCCTACTGATTTCTTGTTATATTTTCATATTTCATGCTTAAACATCACATTTAGGTTAGTTTTATTCATATGATATGATTTTATTTAGATCTTTGATTAGGGATCATAGGTTTCAACTTATGTGTGTAGATCAATCGTTATTTCATGCATATTTTTTTCTTATATAAATCCCCAAAAATTTATGATGGTTAGTTTTACTTATTTGTGATTCTCTGTAAAAATTTAGTATGATTCGATTTCTGCAACTTCCACTAATAAATTGAATCACAAATCGGGATTCTACTCCCCAGAAATTACAATTTCTGTTTTTACCAGACTTGAGGACCCGAAATCACCCTTGTGAGAGATCTGAATCTCCCTCTAAAAATTGCAGTAGATTCATGGTGGAATCTACTAATTGTCTGAAGATTTTGGAATCTTTATAAGTAGATTTGACATCTGTTAAAAATCAATTTTCCCAGACCTCTGAGAAAACCTTGATTTTTCCTTGTCAGGGTATAGACCGACCCTAATGTGTTGTGTCCGTTCAATCCATGAGTTTTCTGTCAAACTTTCAACACAAAAGTTGTTTCTAACCTATTCTTTTGTCATTTTTTAAAATTTGGGAATTTTTGAGATTGTCCAAATATTTTTCTCAGATTTATCTTTTCTGTCTGACAGATTCTCATATCCAAAAATTCCAGAGATCTAGGTCTCTGATAACAGTGTGCTCATTTCCAAACCGTAACCCGAATCCCAATTATATAAAAAGATGAAATTTGACTATATTTTTTAGGAACATTTTCCCATAATTTCAGCCATTTTCCCATATGTCTGCTATTTTTCCCATGTTTTCTCCCAAAACCAATCTCTCTGCCCCAAATCCTAGAGTCGCCGGATTTCGATCCAACTTGCCAGACTGTCTAGCTCCGACCATAGGTCAAAACCAAAATGTATAAAAGGAATTTTTTTTCCTAACTGTCCTCTGTTACCCCATAAAATTTGGGAAAGTTTTATAGAAGTTTAGTATCCAAAATCCAATTTAGAATTAGTATTTCAGGCAAAAATCACAAAATTTACGGTTTTTATTTAAATTTCCATATTTAAAAGTACCCCAAAAATATATTTTCGGATTCTATTCTGTTTCTAGGGTTAGTCTAGGTGTCCATGCAAAATTTGGCTCAATTCCAAGTTCATTTGATTTACATGTTAGTTTATTTTTAAATTCAAAGGTGAAAATCAAGCGAAAATCGAGTTAAATTTGATATTTTGTGATATTTTCGCCATTTTAGGGCTTTATTTATATAAATAAGAATGGAATGTCATAATAGAGTTAATTTTAATCTCATTTGTATTTCGATTTCTCTTTTTTGCAAAATTTATTTCAGAAAACCCTGGTTTCAAGGCCATAGTCTTGTTATCAGGGGCATTTTGGTCATTTTAACCTAAATTTCGAAATTCCAAACTTCATTTTTCCAAATTTTTATGCATATCATCATATTTCATCATATTATGTTTGATTTATTTCATTTGATTTTCAAATTTCCAAAATTTACAAAAATTCTTTCAGAAAACCCTGATTTCAAGGTTATCAGGGATATTTTGGTCATTTCGACCCCTATTTCGAATTTCCAAGTTTATTTTCAAAGTTTATTCATTATTTATCATGTTTATATCAAAGGGGGTATGAATTTGGGTTTATATCTGAATAATATTCGATAATTTCCAATATTTTCGGATAAATTCAGAAAAACCTACATTTTTGTGCTAACATTGTTTTCTAGTTTTGCAGAAAAATTCAAGAAGAAGACTTAGTTATTTTCTTTTATTAAATTTGATGTAATATCAAGATGTAATATTTGGAATAAGAGTTATTTTTCTGCATAGAATAGGAATGCATTGCATATAGTTTAATTCATGCAAATTTTTAATATCTGATGTATGATGCATATGTACATTTTCCAAAATCACTATGGTTGGCATGAATGGTACATGCACAAACTCTTATAGAGTTTATAAACTTGATGGGATTCATATTTATGGCCATAGTCAGAATACGATGAAAATCAAGATTTATGATCTTCGTATTAGCCACATTCAACCTGCACTCTTAGGCTAACTTAAAAAATGCATTGCATTTCTCAAAAACTCAAAAGGATTTCTCAATTCCTCAATGAAATTATCTTTTAAATTCATTCATATCATTTAAATTGTATTATTTTCAAATTCATTCTCCAATTTCAATTTCAGATAAATCGATTTTCTCAAAAATTCCCAAGTCTTTCTCAGGATTTAATTTTCTCAGAACTCTGAATTTTCAAATGAGATTCAAGGTATTTCCCAAGTCCAGATCATGATTTTCTAAAATTTCCACATTCTCAATTTCATTTTTAAATCCCAAAATCGATTTTCTTAGAGTTTCCATTTTCCATTTCAAAAGTCATTTTCCAATGCAATTTCTGATTTTCAATGAAGTTCAATGATTTTCCTATGAATTCCATTTTCAAACACTTTTCCAATCATTTTTCAAGTATATTTCAATTTTCCAAAGCAAACATCATATTTTCTCAAACTTTCATCTTTTTAAAATTTCATAGCACATGTCTGATTCTTTGTGCATTCTAGGAAAATAAGAGCATGATTTAGATAATTTAACTTAGTCAAAGCGCACAATTGATCCTTGGTTCCATTACCTCTAGTAAAGGCATCAGAAACGGTTGAACCTCGTACCCACGGGCGGATCCCATTCCACAGAAGTTTCCCACAAATTTTCAAAATGGAGGCGAGTAATTTTGAAAACCAATTTTTAAAACTTTGGTCGAGTTTGACTCGCAGAATCGTTTCTCTCACTCTCATAGAGGGAGAGGGAGAAAATTTTGTGATGATAACAGGTTTGGCGACCGTGATGGGACCTGTCTTCGCCTAATCAATCGTGTGCTTTGACTTAGCTCAAATTGTCAAAATCGTGTTTTACAAAATGTCAGCTTTATTTTCTGATATCATGTGAACCTAGGAGCCTAGACTTGAACCCAGCTGACATGGATTGCATGTAGACTAGGCATGATTTGGTAGGACCATATTGAGGAGGATTATTCATGCTCACTTAGACTTAGGTCTGAAATACATCACTCCTCAATCTAGGATTTGTATAAAAACAATGTTTGCTTCTTCAAATATTTCAAAATTCTATCTCTTTAGGACTTAGAGCCCTCTGTTTGTCTGCATGTGATCATGTTTTTAAAAACCACCCTACCTATGTTTACCTGGTCTTCACGTTGTTGGGATCTCTTCCAAAACCATAGTTCGGGACAGAGCCTCACAACTGGGCCACTTATTTGGGCTAACGCCCCCTGCCACGTACCAAGGGCCATAGTCCAACGTATATCGGCAGGTGCTCAAGGATGTTGGGAAAACACAAGCCTAGAACTGGAGATGGATTTTTATGCCACGTACATCGAGCCTCGACTCGAGTATATCAGCATAGCATGATTGGACACAACTGATCTCAGCCTAGAGTCAGGATTAGGATCCTAAAGCTTTTTCAAAATTGATGCATTTAGAGTCAGTTTCTTAGGGAATGTTGTATGTGCATAATAGTTTGTGATTGAATGTATGATATTCATTTCCATCTTATTTTCCCATATTTTTTCAATTTTTCTAAATTACTGAACAATTTTCCAAAATACTTCATTTTCCCATTTATGAAACATTTCTTTGTAAACCCTGGACGATTTTTCCAAATTATCCACTTTTCCTTCAAAACTTCAGGTGATTTTCCATTCTTCCGTTCCTCTGGACTTCGGAGTTTCAACATTTCACTTTATCCTGCCTGCAATTTTCAAAATTCTTGTATTTTTTCTAAGTCTAATTCCAATCTTCCTATCTTTCAGTCCAATGGCATCCGGTCAGCTCGATTCTGTTTTTTCTGAGGGTCACATCTCCTACGAGGTGCGACAAAGTCTTCCCGAGCATCGAACTCTCAGCACCGGACCCTTCTTCCCCCGGTGGTACTACATCTAGTTTAAGAACTTCTCTCGTATGTTTCTGGACCACTTGAACGATTGTGGGTTGGAAATGGCATCCGCAGTGGAAAAGTTGACAGTTAACGGCAATCTGATCCATGCACTGGCAGAGCGGTGGAATCCGTGCACTTGCACATTCTGGTTCCCATGGGGCGAGATGACCCTGTTGATGGATGAGTTTTCAGAGATCATGGGTATGTCCGAGCCAGCCGGTCAGTTTGGAGATCCATTAGAGCAACAATTTTTTATTAATGTCAAGGGTCTGGACCCCAAAGATGTTGTAGCTCACATGACAGGACGTAAATCTTGGCGACTGATTGAAAAAAATGGGAATGAATATGTGAGCCTGATCGAGATCTACCGACAGTATGGGGCATTTGCAGAAGCCAATTCATTATCCAGGACAGCTCGAGAGAGAATTCAGCATACGATGGTTCTATGCACTGTGGGACTCACTTTCTTTCCAGATAGACAAAATTATGTGGATGTCAGAATAGTATAACTTCTGAGAAGATGGAGAAGTCGACAGACCAGCCGTCTCTTGATAGCCATGGCCGCACTTGCTTTTATATACAGAGGATTAACTCACTTTACGCTTGGAGAGTCTATTCTAGTCGAAGGATGTACTTATGCGCTTCAGTCCTGGTTCATTCAGCGTGTGCCGACTAGAGCTAGTTCGTTCAAATACAACTGCCAGGAGCTCCTTCCAGTTGCGCGATATCGATTTTTGATTAATCATCTGCAAGAAGAAGAAGTGGTGTGGGTCTATTTTGATCGAGAGCTTTCACCTCCCAGATACACCTATGCATACGGCAAGAGATTCAAGCTACTTGGTCCGTTCTTATGCGCTTACTATCATCCAGAGCAGTGTGTCCGACAGTTTTCTTAGAGACAGAAGTGTAGAGATGCGGCTGCTATCAGGAGTTGTGCCAGAGTTCGACCTTACATCAGCACAGTGGTCCGGAACATACCATTCTGCCAGATATGGCTGGGATTCTTTTGTTACTCTTCCACTTTTTTTAGGTCCTCGTGTCTCTGCTGATTATAAAGAGTGGTGGCAAACTGTCTGTTTGCCCCTTTTTTCTCAAGTTTATTATTAATGCAATCATGTTTTCCCTTCAATGAATAAAAATCTTTCAAATTCTTCATTCTTGGTTTGACGACCTTGCCTAGGTAACAAGGTATACTTTTTAGTTGTCTATTTTTTTTTGCAAAGGAATAACAACGCAATTGTCGTAATCCCAACGACGACTCAATCCCTAGTAATGGGATATTCTTTCAATTTTCTACCAAATTTCTCAGCAAATATTTTCTTTCAATCAAAAGCCTAACCATCAACTTTGCTCTGCAGAGAGCGTTTGTGATATTTAATGGTTCAAGCGAGGTCAGGAAAGAAAACTGCACCAATCGAGGGTTTCATATATTCAACGGCCTCAGAAGAAGAGATGGACTCTCCACGATCAGGCAGAAATCAAGGGCAGCAGGTCGAGGATGACATTGATCCTCAAATATATGCCATATTCAAAAAGATGATGAGCAAGATGCTGGCAGAGCAAGCTAAAGCCAGTACAGAGCAGACCCAGGTCAAGCAGAAGGCTAAGGGTCATACAGTCAAGAAGCAAGTGAAAATATCTAAAAAGCATATCCAGCATGAAGATACATCTGATGAAGATGAATCAGTGGGAGACAAATGACGAATTTGAGACTCAACAGGCATTTCACAAATCTACTCAGGGGCAAGGGTCGTTCCACAAGTTCAAAGATCAGTCCGTTAATGACTCTGACCAATCACAGTTCAGAGATATGGTCAGGATAGTTCGAGATCTGCAGGCCCGCGACAAGGGCAAGAAAGTCTTCACTAGCAAAGACTTTTATGATGGTTTAGACGGGGATGCTAATCTCAAGAATCTCCCCAGAAAGTTTATCAAATTTGATGGTTCTGGTGACCCCAAGGTACATCTGGCTATGTTCTTTGCTGAATGTGCCAAATTTAAGCGAGAAAATCAGGCTCTTTTTCTTTGTTTCCCTCGCAGTCTGGAGGGAACCGCATCTAAGTGGTATTCAGAACATGTGAATTTGATTGAGCTAAATAATTTTGACAAAGTGGTAAATATGTTCATTAAGCAATTCTTGTTCAATTCTGAGGCGCTACCAACCCTTAATTATCTCTATAATCTGAAGCAAAAAGAGGATGAAAAGGCTAGATACTTCATTCACAAATGGAGATCCACTTGCAATCAAATGAAGGATCCGATATCGGAAGGGCATGCATTGTCGGCCATTCTGAATAATTTCTCCCAACCTTTGAGAGACCTGATCTCTACTTCCCCAGCGCAATCTTTCATCGAATTAATAGAACGAGCCGAATGACTCAAAATGAGGATAGAAAATGGTGTATATGAGAGCCTCACATTCTCAAAAAATAGCTCAAACGCCAAAGGAAAGATATGAGTCACTTGCGCAACCAACACCATAGGCCAAGGTAATAGCAACGGCATGAAAAGCAAAAGGGGGAATGCCCTCAAACATGATGACAAGTCTTCTAGCTCCCTGCAGAAACCAAGCACTCGAGAGAAGATAAAGCGTGATGGTTGGGGTTATGACCGTAAATTCACTTCTTTAGATCAGCCACTTGAGGAAGTTCTTGAATACCTGCTCGAAAAAAAATTGATCAAACTTCCAAGGGTTGTTGATCCTCCAGTTGCCCTAGGGAAATAGAAAGACCATTTCTGCAAGTTTCACCAAGCAATGGGGCATGATACTGAGCGTTGCTTCGTCCTCAAGAACATTATTCAAGACTGCATCAACAAAAAGCTTCTTGTGGTAGGTAAAAAGGATGCTAGTCAGTCGTCTTGATCGAGCTTTTTCTCAATCACTCAAAAAAGCTGACAGTGCCAGCATCTTCCCATTTCCCATCTTGCTTTTATTATTTTGAAGGGATAATGTAAATCCTGTTTACCTTTCATTGGTTTGTCACTTTTTCTTCAATGCATCAATAAAACTATCAATTTTCTTAATGAGCTTGATGCCACCTTTTATCCTTCTTTTCTGCAAAATGTCCTTTCATGAGGAATGACCCTCTTCAGAGTCTCTTCTGAATCAACCAAAAGTGAGTTACTTTGTTACTTTCCAAGAGCATTCTTCGATTATCAATTATCTTCCTTTTGTCCAAAATGTGTTTCTCCTATTATACTAGGGCATTATTTTGAAAATTGTCTTCAAAACGTCCTGTATGCAGGCAAAATCACACAAATCTCTCATTTTGCACACATGTGCACCCATTTACATCATTTCGCATTCATTCGCATACATTTGCATTCATTTGCATTTGCATGCATTCATTTGCATTAAATTCATTTCCCCTTCAGGTTAAGGGATAAAACTGAGTTTCCCATTCAGGATAAGGGATAATCTTGAGACCTCGACAAAGTCGTCCAAAAGTCATCACGAAGATGAAGATTGAAAATCTCCCATCGTAACCAACAAACACTTTTCAAAACATCAATCTTTTTCAAATTTGACCTACGAGTCAAGTCTTTTATCAAAACCATTTTTTGCCAATCTTGTCAAAATCAACCCTCGGGTTAAGCCTTTTTTAAACCCAGTTTAGCACCTGGTCCTTCCAAACCCAGTTTTGCACCTGGTCCTTCCAAACCCAGCTTAGCACTGGTCCTTCTAAACCCAGTTTAGCACCTGGTCCTTCCAAACCCAGCTTAGCACTGGTTCTTCTAAACCCAGTTTAACACCTGGTCCTTCCAAAACCCGATTTAGCATCAATCCTTCCCAAAAACCAAACTTCGAATTGGTCATTCCAAAACCCGGTTTAGCATTGGTCCTTCCCAAAAAACCAATCTTTGAATTGGTCCTTCTGAAACCCGGTTTAGCATCGGTTCTTCCCAAAAAACCAATCTTCGAATTGGTCCTTCCGAAACCCGGTTTAGCATCGGTCCTTCCCAAAAAACCAATCTTCGAATTGGTCCTTCAGAAACCCGGTTTAGCATTGGTCCTATACAAAAAACCAATCTTTGAATTGGTCCTTCCGAAACCCAGTTTAGCATTGGTCCTCCCCAAAAAACCAATCTTCGAATTGGTTCTTCTAAAACCCGGTTTAGCATCAGTCCTCCTCAAAAAACCAATCTTCAAATTGGTCCTTCCAAAACCCGATTTAGCATCGGTTTTTCCCAAAAACCAATCTTTGAATTGGTCCTTCCAAATCCAGTTTAGCACTGATCCTTCCCAAATCCAATCTTTAAATTGGTCCTTTTACAAAATCTAACCTCACATTGGTTATTTTACCAGTTCTTGTATGTGTATTGGTCATTCTTTCGAATTCAATCTTTATATTAATTCAAATTCCCAATTTTGACCTCCAGGTTGCCCGATTTTTAATTTCCAATTTCTAAATTTCAATTTACAAATTTCCAATCTTCAATTTCCAATTTCGACCTTTTTGGTCACTCAATACCAATTTCAATCATTTTCTCTTGCGAGAGACCCTTTTTATAGGGAGAGTTTGAGGGAGCTCGTTCTTTTCTCATGCTATCCTTTGTTCACTTAGCCCCTTTTTAGGGAGAGTTTGAAGGGACTCACGTCTTTGTGAACCGTTTGCAAAACAAATTTTCAATTTCATACAAGGAACCCTTAGTTCAGGGAGAGCTTCGATGGAAGCTCACTTTCCTTGTAACCCCAATTCTATACTAGGCCATTTCATCATGAAGGACCCTCTTTTCAGGGAGAGTATGATGAACTCGCTCTTCATGACCAATTCATCAACCTCACCATTACTGACCCCCTTTCCATAAGAGAAGCCTAATGTTAGGAAGTTTTGACGAAAGCTTAATTTCTCTTCGAAAGTTCGTTTTGCAAATGCCTCCTCTTCAGGGAAGAAAGGATTAATTTCTATTTCCCATTTCTAAATCTTCTCCTTTGGGAAAAGGAGGAGAAAATTTTTGTCATGAATGCGTTGAGTCGTGCTTCAAATGCTCATTTTCATGAAGGATTTCAAGAATATTTTGCCAATTTATCATTAAATACTTGTTGATTTCAAAATCTTTATTGCACAAAACTTTACCTCAGAATACCTTCAGTATTACTCCCAAAAGGACAAAGCTTTCGCGAAGAAGGATTCAAAATTCAAAATCTTTTTATTGTTCAACCAAAAGGATGAAGAATAAATCCTTGATATGGCCAACAAAGAAAATTCAATGTTGTTGCAGAGCCATAAGTGATTGATATTGATCGCAGTCAATGACACATTTTTAAAAGATCATTCTTGGAAAATAAAGCAGTCGAAATATCCTGGGTGATACAGAAAAATCCATTCAATTTCCATATCTCCTCAATCATTTAAGCTGCAATTAAATATCTGCAAAAGGGATCTCTCAATTGTCGTCAAGATGAAGACGAATTATGCGAGTTAGACCCCCGGGGCCAAAGAAGATTTGGATCATCTCCAAGATGAAAGAGTTTGTGACAGATCCTTTCAGGAAAAGTTCAGATCACCGTCAAGATGAAGGCGACTGCGATGAACCTCCCGACAAACCCTAAAGAATATTTAATTTCCGCTATCATCAAGATATTTTCAACCAATGAGCCAATACTATCAAGATAATCCCCTGAGGCAAAGAAGGATCAGAACATCTCTGAGATGAAGGAGTTTGTGACGTACCCTTCCGAAAAAAAAGAGAGAGAAAAGTCATAACATCTCCAAAATGAAGGATGTTGTAATCCCCAAAAAACCCAAGAGAGCTCTTCATGAAAAAAGAATCCCAAGATATCAGACTGCTAGATTTGCTAAGAATCCTCTTTAAATCTTGTGAAATTCTATTATCAATATTCTTTCACCAATTGCTTTCACAATATCAAGAATACTCTCTTTTCTGTTCATATCAAGGAAATTGATAGCTTCCTTGAAAGAAAGTCAATTGCAAGCAGTTTGAATCTAAATATTGATTCTACGAAGTTAAGCCCAATTGAAGGTAATACTTCAGGTAGAAAAGAGAGAATATTTTCAAAACAATGTGCATCACTTTTAATTATTTTGAATCAACAATAATTTTCAACATTTTGACAATATTTTTTAGTTGCCCTAGTATGAAGCGAGAGCTTGAGGTTCATCTTTGGCGTATCCTGACACCATTTGTTATCCCTTTTAGGACTTGATAACGAGAGATTTCAAGATTCCTTCCCTTCTTTGGTATAATTTGAGCACCTAGGCTCTCAGATTCGCACACTTCCTTGTGTCCCTACTGTCCCACCATAGACAGTTCAATTTCAGCTTGAGGTTAAGCCACCAATCATTTTCTCACAAAAGGTTATTAATTTCAAAAGTTATTTAGTCTGAGCAATGAGGCGCCCAAAACCAAACCCCTTTTCAAGCTTTAGGGACCCCAATTTCATCTTTTTGCAAAATCCCTATTGGATTCATTGTGCGGAAATCCGAAGGTTCCATCATGGGTTCTTCTTTCAAAAATCCCATCATTTTCATTTCCCGATCAGGTTAAGAGATTAAACTTGAGCCTCATTTTGATGAGGTATTTCATTGCCCAATCAGGTTAAGGGTATAAACCTGAGCCTCATTTGATGAGGTATTTCTTTTCCGTCTCATCCAAGTTAAGGGCAAAACCTGAATTTTACTTCTTTGAAGTAAATTTTTCTTCTTTATTCTTCATTTCATATCTATCATTTTCATCTGGGCTAATCTCTTCATATTTAGTTAGATTCTTCTAACTGGGGCATTTTTATAGCCAAAATTTGGTGTGTTTTTCTTTGCCACTAACCTCATCCTCAAGTCGGTTTAGTAGCAAAGAGGGCATCTGTAAACACCCCAAATTTTCTCATTTATTTTTAAATACGGTCCTCGTGCAGTGCCAACCCTGTTAGGTCAGTGTAGGAGTCAAACCCTGAGTCAATTTCAGAAAATCACCACTTTACTCATTTTCACTAGGAAAATTACCATTTTAACCTTAGGTCATCCCGAACCCCAGTCGGTCGGAGTCAACCAAGCTCATTGGTCAGTTCAGGACAGTTAGAATATCAATCATTTCAAGCTCATCTGAGCTCACAATGAACAAACCATTTTCATTTTTGACTATTTCTGCCAAAATGGGATTAGTTCTTCAGAAATGAGCTCATTTCTCACTCAAATCCAAGCCAATTATCTTTGAGTCAGTCATTCCCACTCAATCCTATTCTTCTGAGTCTAGCTTGAGCTCACCAGGAGTTCAAGTGCTCCAGTTTCAGTTCAAAATCATTTCCAGGTGTCCAGGAGCCCATTTTAGCCCATTTCAGCTCTTTCAGCTGAAATTGAGCTGAGTTTCGTCGATTGAGCTAGTGTTCGAGCTTCAATTTTAGTTCATATCAGTATTACTGATTTTTGTTCTAGCTCAAACCCAGCTCAGATTCGTAATTCATTCCACTCTAGTGACCATTCTGTATCATTTCTCTAAAAATGACAGCTTTTCTTGATAATTCAGTTGAGGAGTTCAGTTGAGTCAGTGTCTTGTCAGTTCACTTGAATTCTGAAACTCTAAAACCCAGATCAATCCAGTTCATTTCAGTTCAATCCAGCTCAAACCCTAATTTTCAGTGTCACTTTGGCCCTGTAGAACCCAAAAGCCATTTCTTGAATCATTTTTGCAAATTTTATCAATTTTAACACTTTTTGAGCTGGTATAAATGCCAATCATGGTCTAAAATCCAAATTTCTTCATTCAGGGTTAGCATTTCACATAGCATTTCATATCATTTCTCAGCATTTCATAACATTTCATCATATTTTATTTCATTTTCGAAGTCCAGAACTCCAGTTTTATAAATTTCAATCTAGATTGAGTTTTAAAAGTTTTCATCAATCAATTTCAAACCCTGGGTTTCCAAAATTGACATTTTTACCTCTGAGAGTCTAAATTTGGAAATATTTTCTCAAGAAAAACAATTTGGATTTATTTCAAACTTAAATTTTCAAATTCTACGTTGGATTTGCTTTGCAACGGGGTATTGAACTTCAAAATCCGACCTCGTTTCAAAAACTACCAAAAATAGCTTGTTTCGTTCGGAAATTTTCTAAAAAGACCATTCTACCCCTATGATTATCAAAATGAATTTCAATTTTGGAAAGAGAGCCCACTCTGAGATGTCTCATTCATTCTCATTTAAAAAAAAAAAAAGAATTTATCTTCTCCTTTTCTTTTTTATTTCTTTCATTTTTTTATTAATTTTTTTGTTTTTATTTTTATTTTATTTTATGAGAGGAGGTGGGACCCACAAGGGGGTCGACCAGCCCCCTCTCCCTTCCTCTTTCTTTCCTTTTTCCTTCTCCCTTTTCCTTCCTTCTTCTTCTTCTTTCTTTCCTTTTCTTTTTCCTTTTCTTCCCTTTCCTTTTCTTTTTTCTTTTCTTTTTCTTTTTCTTCTTTCTTCTTCTTTTTTCCCTTCTCCCTCCACTCACGTGGACTTCCTTCAGCCCTCTCCTTCTCTTCCTTTCCCTCTTCTCTCTTCCCCCTTTCTTTCCTTTTTCCCTTTTTCTTCTTCTTTCCTTTCTTCTCTTTCTTTTCTTTCCTTCTTCTTTTCCCTCCTTTCTTTCCTTCCCTTTTCCTTGGTCCAGCCACCATAAGACCCTTCACTTTCTAGTCTCCAAGCCCATTAACGTATTACACATCCCTCTCCTTCTCTCTCCCTCTCACCAAAGTCATCTCCCATTGAAAACTTAGGAAATTTTTTATTTTTTTCTAAGTTTTCAACCCAAAGGATCACACGACTTCTCACATTGATGTCTCTTCACCTCCTCAACACAGCAGCCTCTTTGAGCACCTCCCTTTGATCTCTCTCAGCCCATTCACTAAGCTTCAGTCCTTCAATCGTAACAGCCACAGCTACAACCATCATAGCCACCACGTCAAGGTGACAACCGGTCCATCACCTCCAGCTCCATCAACGAGCATCACCTTCAACGCAGCTTCAGTCGGATCCTCCTCCACGCCTGGTAGCAACATCCCTTCATCAACTACTCCAACTTCATCTCTCTCCTCCAGCAAAAGCATGGTAGCCATCGTTGCTACCATCACCTCTCAGCCCCCAAAAGCTCCATCCTCTTCGTTGGTGCCATAGCCACCACAGCCCCAGACACTCCAAGAGCTCCAACACTCTGTAGCAGTCGTCTTCAGCACTTCCAACACTATCTTCAAGACCTTTCCCATCAACCACTGGCAGCCACATTAACCGTAGCGACCACCTTCAGTTTATCCTAGCAAAACTAAGGTAAAGTCTCTACCTTTAATCTTGATTTTACTAAGTTCAAGGAGGATCAAGATGCAGTGGATTTCTTTTGTGAGATGTTCTCATGAATACAACTTGGAATCAATTCAAAATTGGGTTTGCATGATAAAAAAGAAAATCTCATTGGTGAATCTATAAAAACGTGAAACGTGGATTACTCATGTTAGGGCTACATGGAGGAAGGGATCCATCCAACGAATGAATCAGATCCCCCTCGATTCAATGGCCAATAAAAAAGAAGAATATGGATTATACTTCCCTACTAATTTCTTGTTATATTTTCATATTTCATGCTTAAACATCACATTTAGGTTAGTTTTATTCATATGATATGATTTTATTTAGATCTTTGATTAGGGATCATAGGTTTTAACTTATGTGTGTAGATCAATCGTTATTTCATGCATATTTTTTTCTTATATAAATCCCCAAAAATTTATGATGGTTAGTTTTACTTATTTGTGATTCTCTGTAAAAATTTAGTATGATTCGATTTCTGCAACTTCCACTAATAAATTGAATCCCAAATCAGGATTTTACTCCCCAGAATATCCAATTTCGGTTTTTAGCAGACTTGAGGACCCGAAATCACCCCTGTGAGAGATTCGAATCTCCCTCTAAAAATTGCAGTATATTCATGGTGGAATCTACTAATTGTCTGAAGATTTTGGGATCTTTATAAGTAGATTTGACCTCTGTTAAAATCAATTTTCCCAAACCTCTCGGAAAATCTTGATTTTTCCTTGTCAGGGTATAGACCGACCCTAATGTGTTGTGTCTGTTCAATCCATGAGTTGTATGTCAAAACTTTCAACACAAAAGTTGTTCCTAACCTATTCCTTTGTCATTTTTTAAAATTTGGGAATTTTTAGGATTGTCCAAATATTTTTCTCAGATTTATCTTTTCTATCTGATAGATTCTCATATCCAAAAATTCCAGAGATCTAGATCTCTGATAACAATGTGCTCATTTCCAAACCGTAACTCGAATCCTAATTCTGTAAAAAGATGAAATTTGACTATGTTTGTCAGGGACATTTTCCCATAATTTCAGCCATTTTCCCATATGTCTGCTATTTTTCGTATGTTTTCTCCCAAAACCTATCTCTCTGCCCCAAATCCTAGAGTCGCCGGATTCCGATCCAACTTGCCAGACTGTCTAGCTCCGACCATAGGTCAAAACCAAAATGTATACAAGGAAAATTTGTTTGCCGAACTGTCTTCTGTTACCCCATAAAATTTGGGAAAGTTTTATAGAAGTTTAGTATCCAAAATCCAATTTAGAATTAGTATTTCAGGCAAAAATCACAAAATTTAGGGTTTTTATTTAAATTTCCACATTTAAAAGTACCCAAAAAATATATTTTCGGATTCTATTTTGTTCCTAGGGTTAGTCTAGGTGTCCGTGCAAAATTTGGCTCAATTCCAAGTTCATTTGATTTACATGTTAGTTTATTTTTAAATTCAAAGGTGAAAATCAGGCGAAAATCAAGTTAAAATTGATATTTTATGATATTTTTGCCATTTTAGGGATTTATTTATATAAATAAGAATGAAATGTCATATTAGAGTTAATTTTAATCTCATTTGTAATTCGATTTCTCATTTTTGCAAAATTTATTTCAGAAAACCCTGGTTTCAAGGCCATAGTCTTGTTATCAAGGGCATTTTAGTTATTTTAACCTAAATTTCGAAATTCCAAACTTCAATTTTCTAAATTTTTATGCATATCATCATATTTCATCATATTATGTTTGATTTATTTCATTTGATTTTCAAATTTCCAAAATTTATAAAAATTCTTTCAGAAAACCATGATTTCAAGGTCATCAGGGGTATTTTGGTCATTTTGACCCATATTTGGAATTTTCAAGTTTATTTTCAAATTTTATTCATTATTTCTCATGTTTATATCAAAGGGGGTATGAATTTGGGTTTATATCTGAATAATATTTGTTAATTTCCAATATTTTCGGATAAATTCAGAAAAACCTACATTTCTGTGCTAACATTGTTTTCTAGTTTTGCAGAAAAATTCAAGAAAAAGACTTAGTTATTTTATTTTATTCAATTTGATGTAATATCAAGATATAATATTTGGAATAAGAGTTATTTTTCTGCATAGAATAGGAATGCATTGCATATAGTTTAATTCATGCAAATTTTTAATATCTGATGTATGATGCATATGTACATTTTCCAAAATCACTATGGTTGACATGAATGGTACATGCACAAGCTCTTATAGAGTTTATAAACTTGATGGGATTCATATTTATGGCCATAGTCAGAATACGAAGAAAACCAAGATTTATGATCTTCGTATTAGCCACATTCAACCTGCACTCTTAGGCTAACTTCAAAAATGCATTGCATTTCTCAAAAACTCAAAAAAAAATCTCAATTCCTCAATGAAATTCTCTTTCGAATTCATTCATATCATTTAAATTGTATTATTTTCAAATTCATTCTCCAATTTCAATTTCAGATAAATCGATTTTCTCAAAAATTCCCAAGTCTTTCTCAGGATTTAATTTTCTCAGAACTCTGAATTTTCAAATGAGATTCAAGGTATTTCCCAAGTCCAAATCATGATTTTCTAAGATTTTCACATTCTCAATTTCATTTTTAAATCCCAAAATCGATTTTCTCAAAGTTTCCATTTTCCATTTCAAAAGTCATTTTCCAATGCAATTTCTGATTTCCAATGAAGTTCAATGATTTTCCTAGGAATTTCATTTTCAAGCACTTTTCCAATCATTTTTCAAGTATATTTCAATTTTCCAAGGCAAACATCATATTTTCTCAAACTTTCATATTTTTAAAATTCCATAGCACAACCTGATTCTTTGTGTATTCTAGGAAAATTAGAGCATGATTTAGATAATTTAACTTTGTCAAAGCGCACAATTGATCCTTGGTTCGATTACCCCTGGTAAAGGCGCCAGAAACGGTTGAACCTCGTACCGACAGGAGGATCCCATTCCATAAAAGTTTTTCACAATTTTTCAAAACGGAGGCGAGTAATTTTCAAAACCAAATTTCAAAACTTTGGTCGAGTTTGTCTCACAGAATCGTTTCTCTCACTCTCGTAGAGGGAGAGGGAAAAAATTTTGCGATGATAACAACGTTCAAAAGTCCGTATTCAAATTTGTTTTGCTCATAGAACTCTCACTCGATCAGTATCAGTTGGAGAGGTTGGTATAGTTTGATCTACTGGACGAAAGAAGGCTCAAGGCAGCAGAGCATGCTCAAGCTTATCGTTAAAGGATAGCTCAACATTATGCCAAGTCCATCATTGAGAGGAAATTTCGAGTTTATGATCTGGTACTTAGATCGACAACTCATCTCAAGCATCAATCGCATGACAAATGGTCGCTCAATTGGAAAGGTTCTTATGTGATTAAGGAAGCGTTGTCCCGCAATTCATATCGTTTGATCAATGTAGATGGGGTGGAATTGCCAGACCCTATCAATGCTCTGTATCTGAAGAAATTTTATACTTAAAGTGCTCATTCTAGCCTTTGTATTCTTCAAATAGCCTTTTTTAATAACAATGATCTTCTTCATTCTAATATTCTTCTCCATAATAATGTGGCATTTTATTTTTATATAAATTTGTCTTCCCTTCAACATGTGCAGGCAGGATCAGGCAAGCTCTTTTTCCTCAATTTTTATCATTTTTTATTAAATTTTTATCAATTTTTATTGTTTTTTCATCAATTTTATTATTTTTTATCAATTTTTATTCAATTCCTCTTCAGGTTAAGGGATAAACCTGAGCTTCCCTTTTAGGTTAAGAGATAAACATGAATCTCCTTCTAACGAGGTCTTTATTCATTCCCCATTCAGGATAAGGGATAATCCTGAAATCTTTTATCATCTTTCAAGCATCATCAATTTTTCACCAATTTTTCACCAATTTTACCAATTTTCACAAGACTTTCATCAATCTTTATCAATTTTTATTCATCATTTTTTATCAATTTTTGTTGATTTTTTAGCAATTTTTATTTATTCTTCATCAACTTTTTATCATTTTTTGTCAATTTTTATTCATTCCCCCTTCAGGTTAAAGGATAAACCTAAACCGAGTTCTCCGAGGTATTTCTCTTTCAGGTTAAGGGACAAACCTGAATCATTTTCCATAATTTTCTTAATTCCCATCAATTTCTATTCAACTTCCTCTTCAGGATAAGGGATAATCCTGAAACCATCATAAACAATTCAAATCTTAGACCATCTTGGGTCAAGAATTTTGAATGAATATCTCATCTTCTTCATGATCGTCAGAGTCAATTCATAATCTTTTGTCGATCCCTCCAAAATCCGACTTCCAAGTTGAAAGTATCTTCTTCTTTTTTCCATCTGAATTCTGACTCAGGTTTTTGTTTTTTCTTGTATCTTTTCTTTTAAAAGATTCGAGTTTCGACTCGGGTCTTCTTTTTATCTTCTATTTTTAAAGCTTCGAGTTTCGACTCGGACTTCCTTTTGGATCCAATGCCCGTATTGGACCAATCATTGCTTTCGAGATTCGAGTTTCAAAACTCGAGTTTTCCTTGTATATTTTCTTTTAAAGATCTGAGTTCCGACTTGGGTCTCCTTTTTATCTTCTATTTTTGAAGCTCTGAGTTCGAACTCAGACTTCCTTTTGGATCCAATGCTCGTATTGGACCAATCGTTGCTTTGAAAATTTGAGTTCCAAAACTAGATTTTCCTTGTATCTTTTCTTTTAAAGATTCGAGTTTTGACTCAGATCTCCTTTTTATCTTCTATTTTTGAAGCTTCGAGTTTCGACTCGGACTTCCTTTTGGATCCAATGCCCGTATTGGACCAATCATTGCTTTGGAGATTCGAGTTCTAAAACTCGAGTTTTCCTTATATCTTTTATTTTAAAGATCCGAGTTTTGACTCGGGTCTTTTTTTTTTATCTTCTATTTTTGAAGCTCCGAGTTCCAACTCGAACTTCCTTTTGGATCCAATGTCCTTATTGAACCAATCGTTGCTTTGAAAATTCGAGTTCCAAAACTCGGGTTTTCCTTGTATCTTTTCTTTTAAAGATCTGAGTTCCGACTCGGGTCTCCTTTTTATCTTCTATTTTTGAAGCTTCTGAATTCTGACTCGGACTTCCTTTTGGATCCAATGCCCGTATTGGACCAATCGTTGCTTTGAAAATTTGAGTTCCAAAACTCGGGTTTTCCTTTTATCTTTTCTTTTAAAGATCTGAGTTTCGACTCGGGTCTTCTTTTTATCTTCTATTTTTGAAGCTCCGAGTTCCGACTCAGACTTCCTTTTGGATCCAATGCTCGTATTGGACCAATCGTTGCTTTAGAAATTCAAGTTCCAAAACTCGGGTTTTCCTTGTATCTTTTCTTTTAAATATCCGAGTTCCGACTCGGGTCACCTTTTTATCTTCTATTTTTTAAACTTCGAGTTTCGACTCGGACTTCCTTTTGGATCCAATGCCTGTATTGGACCAATCGTTACTTTGGAGATTCGAGTTCCAAAACTCGGGTTTTCCTTTTATCTTTTCTTTTAAAGATCAGAGTTCTGACTCGGGTCTCCTTCTTTTATCTTCTAGTTTTGAAGCTCTGAGTTCCGACTGAGACTTCCTTTTGGATCCAATGCCCGTATTGGACCAATCGTTGCTTTGGAAATTCGAGTTCCAAAACTCGGGTTTTCCTTGTATCTTTTCTTTTAAAGATCTGAGTTTCGACTCAGGTCTCCTTTTTATCTTCTATTTTTTGAAGCTTCTGAGTTTCGACTTTCTTTTGGATCCAATGCTCGTATTGGACCAATTGTTTCTTCAAAAATTCGAGTTTGAAATTGGTAGATGCTACAAACTTGATTGAATTGAGCCTTGGTATACAAACATACTAAGTCGTAACTTCCAAATTCAGAGAAATCCTAAAATTAAAAATGAGCAAGCCTAAGCCAAATCCTGTTTACAGAAAATAAGAATTCCTTTCTTAGAAAGTGAGAATAAAAAGGATAGGTGCAAACTCAATGGAAGTTGTTCCAACAAATGATAGGGGTTGAGGGTTGGTAGAAGAATCTATCCATCAGAACTCCAGAGGGATGATCCTATGTACTAAAATATTAAACGATTAATCACAACCTGAATCCTTATTTTTTTATTTTATTTTTTATAATAAAATATATTAAAATAATATTATAATATATTAGTATAATTATATTATACTAATGTTCATAACTCTTGTGTTGTGAATCAATCCTAAGTTGAAGAAAGAATCAAATATTCAGTTATGAAATTATTTACTCCAGAGTATGAGGCAGGGAGAGAAGTGACTGATTGAATAAGAATAAAGATAGAGTCCCATTCTACCTGCCAATGCCGACAATAATGCAATTTGTTTTTAGTAGGAGGAAAATCCATTGACTTTATAAATTGGGAGGGTTCAAATCCCTCTATCCCCAATAAATGCCTTGTTTATGACCTAAGCATTTATCCTCTTTTTTTCGCCAGCGGTTACAAATTAGATATGATATGTTTATCTTTCACTTGTCTCTTTGACAAATGAACCCTAGCAGTTTCTCTCTTACTCTAGCAGCTAAATGCAACACATGTCCAAAGAAACATAACATATATATGTATATTATTTATATACAAAGATATACAAGGAATCCCATGATTGAATCATTCATAGTTCATATCCCTTACAAATAAAGATTCTTTTAAAAATTCAAAAAAAAACCTAAGAAAAAGAAATCCCAAGACTTGTAATATTTTTTTAGTACCTTTAAATGAATTGACACATATCCATGTCCTCCAGTAGCATAATGTATAGAGGACGATTGGGATAGCTCAGCTGGTAGAGAGGAGGACTGAAAATCCTCTTGTCACCAGTTCGAATTTGGTTCCTGACATATCATATGGTTAATGTATCAAAATGTAATATATATATATATACAAAGAAAAAATGAATATGGATCGGGATACAATACATATTTGTTATGTTAATAATCTATATTGTGTAGTTATTCATTGAGGTATCTAGAATTTACATCCCAACCCTTGTGAATCGACAAAGGAATATAATATATTCCTTCTTTTTTGTTTGTCCCTACTACCCTTCCTTTCGCTCATGTTAATACTTCATACATATTCGAAGTTGTCTGAAAGACACAGAAGTCTAGTCTGCCCAGAGAGTTGAGGGGTAGGAATAGAAAAGATAATTCCTAATCCAGTATAAATCCAATATAATCCATTTTCATTTCTAGATTTTCAGATTTTTTTTGCCCCTTCCCATATTTTTTGCTTTTCGGGGTCCATCTAAGTGATGTGTGTCGTACATAGTTCATGATGTATCTTTTGATTCATCCTATTGGCTCCGCCCATCCACTAATGGATATGATACCTTCCAGATTGAGTAATATTATATATATATATATATATATATATATATATATATATATATATATATATATTGTTGTGAGTTTTATGAAATAGATTTTTTTAAAAGATATTTTTGGTAAAAACAGTTTTGTGAGAGCCAGACACCAAATACTAAAAACCAACTCACACTAGGGTGAGATCCGGGTCAAACTAAGGGAATAAGAGAAGAAACTTTGTATTTTACTTAAGAAAAAACTTTATTGCCTTTAAAATAAAAATAAATGAAAATAACTAACTATTACAATGTGTTGCTCTCTTGCAGAGGGCTTAAAAATAATAAGTGGTTTTATTACAAACCCAAATTAATGAATTAACTAAACCTAAGCTAAAAGAAAAGAGAAAAAGGGTCTTCAGTTGCTTGAGCTAGAGTCCCTTTGATCTTCACTGCTTTCCTCTTTTGCTTATTGTTCTCAAACTTTAATGGTTGATGACCATCTAAAGGATTCTCCTGAGGGTTCTTTTGATGGCGCGAAGAGCCTTTTGAGGAGACCTCAGAGGGCTCTTCGAGGGTACTTTTGAGGGCCTATCGTATGTCCAGTTGCTTCTCTACAAAATAAAAACACAAAATGAGTCAAACAACGCAAATAAACAATACCAAAATCTAATATTTGAAACAAGAAAAATCAAGAACTTATCTAACAAACTAACTATCATGTAAGACATAAACTAACATGTAACAAACTAAATTACTAAACGAAAAAATAGCTAACTAACTAAATAACAATCAAGAAACTAACTAATATAACAAACTAATAACAAATTAACTAAAAGACTAACTAATTAGCTAAAAGACAACTAGCTAAAATACAAGTGAATAATAAACTAAAAAATTAACTAATATATAACCAATGCTAACTACTATACAGATTGTAAACTAACTTATAACAAATCTAAAAACAAAAATAAAATTGGCTGCAACTATTTAACCCGATTAATGACAATAAATACAAGTCAAAAGCAAAAATCAACTATTTATAATTTAAACTAACTAAAGCTATTTTGACTACCATATTAAAAATCAAATTCAAGCTAACTGACGTGAATCCAATTAAATCTAACTAATACATTAACGAACATTAACTACGAAACTATGATTAATCTAAAAAAAATAGAAAACTAAGAATTACTATGCTATTCTATTAAAGAAAACGATAAAGGGTAATTCAGCTAAAACAATTAATATCTAACTAAGCATTAAAATTAAAGATTTTGGAATTAAAATTTAACATTAACTGATCAATAAGAACAATAACTAATGCTATTCTATTGGCTGAATTAAAAGAATTAAATATTCTATTTACCGATTTCTAATTTAATCTAATAATTAACTAAAACTACTGAAACAATTAAAAACAATCAAGAACATGAATTGAACAATAAATAAACTAACCTAATACTGAATTTAAACAAAAAGGAATCAAATCTAATTAACAAAATTTGAAGAGAATAAAAAAATTGTAAAAACCCTAAATCAACTATTTTAGAAATATAAATAAATTAAATCTAATTAATACAAAAAATTTAAAAAACTTAATCTAAACTAAATCTAACTTAGATCTAACATAAATTGAATTAAAAATCACTAAAATATCATAAATACTCTAGGCAAAATCTATAGATTTGAATAAAATAAGTATTAAAAAATAAATGCAACACATGAACGAAGATTAACATATGCTATATGCCATGATGCAATATGATGCATGTACCTCACGATCCATTTTTGGTGGAGGGGTTAAGAAGAAGAATGTGGTCTTCCTCTGGGCTGCACATAGCTCCGACGATGGGGACAAGAAGAAGTTGACGAAAGCAAGGATTAGAAGAAAGATGAAACAAGGAGGGAATAAAGAACCGAGGGAGGAACCGACCAAGAGTGAAATGGGAGAAGAAGAGAAGAGAGGGAGGGAGATAGAGTTGCGTGAAATTCAACAGAAAAATGCCCCTCATGGCTGAAAAAATACTATTTATATTGAAAACATTAGGTCAAAAATAAAAATTTTAAAAAGTTCAACTAGATTTCAAAAATTCTATCTAGATGACATGCAAGTCCAGTTACTCTATCTAGATGAGAAAGAACATTAAAATATTCCTTGAATATCTTGAGTCGTTTAAGCTAAGATTAGTTTCTTATCATTCAATGAGCATTCTGTAGTTCATAGAAATTATGAGCAATATAATCCTTGCGTAGGGGCCAACCAACCCAACTTTCGGGCATCAAAATCTATTTCATATGTGAATGATTATCATAAGAGATTCTTGTTCTTGAAAATCGACGCTTTTTCAAATCCAAAAAACAGACAAGATTCTAGAATTACTCCTTAGGACAAATAATTTTATGCATACCTCTTCTAATTGGTCCATACCATACTGTATTCTCGTCAGATGATACACACTAGCTAACAATTCACCCGGTGCTACATCATAGGCACACTGGGAACATAGATAATTGTAACCATATACATATGAAATGACAACAATGGAGTATCAATCCTCGGGCTTTATTCCATCTAGAACGACGGAAGATGAAGATGGCGGTGGTGCTAATAGTGTGAATAGCGTTGATGGTGGTGGTGAGGCGAATGGTGATAATGGTGTGAAGGGTGATGGTGATGATGAGAGAAACCTTACTGGAGATTCATGGAAGGGTTTTTTAATGTTTTTTTTTTAATTTGAAAGGGTAAAGGGCAAAATGAAAAGACATTACCCTCATTTTCCTCCACATTTCTCAGCTGCAAAGGCTTGGACACACGACGAGCTCCTATATGCCATGGCATATATCTGCTCCCTGGAACCGAACTCGCAGTTGGGTGTCTTCCCTCTGCATGCCCAACATAATCCCCAAAGTGGGCTGGCTCAAACTCCTACAACCATGGTACACTGGCTCCAACTCATTGACAATGGTTGTAGGAGGTGAGCCAGCGCGACCAGGTTTTGCATTGTGCATAATTTTTTTGGGTTATAAATTTAAAAAAAATGGATACAATAGGTCCAACCCATTGACGACCCTCTTCTTTTTCTCCTTTTCATTGATTCATCTCCTTCCTCAGCTTATCTTCTATTGCTTAGGGTTCAACTTGTTGCCTCTCTCTCCCTGAGTCACATTTTAAATCACCAATTTGAAGAACCTATAGTCTTATTTGTGTTTCTTGTTTACCCTGATTGATGCACAAAGCCTCTCTAAATCTTGGTTGTTTACAAATAGCTCAGCTCAATAGCTTCCAAACATGTTATAATGCTATCATGAGTCCAACCATTTTTTTTAATTGAAACCATTTTTTAAATTGAAATGCAAAAGATTTAAGGATAAGAAATATTTAGCACATCAGTTAAGAGTGTGGTGATGAGAAATCACCCTTAAGAGGAAAGCAATCAAAGAAACCCCTTGAGACGAAAGCAGTTAGACAAACCTTAAGAATTTATAATTTTACTCATATATATAGGTTATCTTATACTCTTTGTATTTAAAGATGGCAATCTGTCTTTTGTAATTATGAGTTTGTGTAGGCAACTCTTGCTTAACCACATAAAATCCTTGTGTGGTTGATTTTTTTCTCTCTTTTTTGTTTTATTTTTTTGATATATATCAATAGTACAATCCATCGATAGTTACAAAAAGTTGTGGCAATTAAATAACAAGTGAAAACGCAATGCGCAACAACAAAAAAAACTCCTGATCTGACATAGAAATATCCTTATACTAATATTATCGATCTTAAAAAGTCCCAACCAAGTGAAAAATATATAACAATAAAAAATAGATGAACATTCTACAAAAGACCATCTCAAATCAACATTAACCGCTTAATACTTGATTGCCTATTCAAATGCAAGGTCAAAATCTATTGTATGACAAAATCTATTGTATGACAAGATCTACAAATGTTCTGATCTCACAACCTATGTATACGTACCAACTTATTGGTTATTAGCTCATGAAATTCAACTAGTCAGTTACGATAAATGTTTATTTATAGCAACCAATATGTTCTTTGCTAGCATACTACCTACAACTAAAGACGAAGGGATCAAGCTAAATATTGATCGTGTTATAGGTAGGGGTGCAATAACAAAATAAAAGCCAATGCAATCATCTGCTTGCACCTATCAATGCAATCAAACTAGACACAACAATTGTGGAACTACAATGAATGTGCCAAGCACTACAATACAAAGTAATTACACGAGAAATTATTCGAATTTGGATCCAAATCTCATACACCAACTCCATCTAGATCTCCTCATGTGCATTGCATGTGGATTTCACTAGTTAATTAGAAGTTTATCAACGTTTTTAAAATTTTAATTGAATATATAATATTACTAATTAGAAACTTTCAGATGGATCGATTATGAAGTGGGTTCGGGTATAGTCGGGTCGGGTCGGGTACAGGTCAGGTTGGGTTCAAGTACAAAGTGAGTTCGTGTACATAGTTGGGTCGGTTCAGTTTTAAAATATAAAGAACCATTTGGGTCCGAGGTTGGGTCCGTTCGGGTTCGAGTCTTTATTTACATTACCCAAGACCCGACCCGTTTCACAACGGGTCTATATTTTGGACCCAACTTGACACAGTTACAAGGTTACACCCCTACCCTTTTCCCATTCTAAACGTGGACGCACCCTCTCCCTTCTCCCTCCCCTCTTCCTCTCCCTCTCCCACCTCCCATCTTGTTGGGCGTGACCTCCGACAACATCCAACTGCTCCGGCTATCACTGTCACCCCAGAAGTGAGATCTTCTTCTCTCTCTTCTCTCCCCTCTCCCCTCTTGTTCACTTTTTCCATCTCTCCTCTAGTTCTCTCTCTCCGTCGGCAATGCCAATCCCCTGTCGTCGCTCGCCCTCTTTGATTTTGGATGACACCAGACTCCTTTCGTCGCTTACCATTTCTGCTTTTGGACGACACCAAGCCTCTATCGTCTCTCGCCCTATCTGCCGTCTCTCCCCCATTCCCTTGCACACGGGTAACACCTCTCTCTCTCTATGCATTAGGGTTTTCACATTTTATTTTTTTTGTTTGCATCATGTATTAAGGTTTCTTTTTTCATGGATTTTTTTTAACACATTAGGGGTTTGCGTGTTTTTCCTTTTGTAGCATGTATTAGGATTTCATGCAAGATTTTTTTGGCAACACATATTGGGTTTTTGCAGAGATTTACATTTTTGATGTTTTGAACTATTTGGATTACAAATGCAAACCAATGAAAACAGCCATAATGAATTTGACCACAATATTTAATTATTGAGCAGACAATGCAGAGTTTGAGTAAAATAAAATGAATTAGTAGTTCAAGAATTTCTATAATAAGAATGATGAAAATAAAAACAAATATAATAAGGTGAAGGAAATTAAAGTACAAAATTTACCAAAAATATACAAGATATGTCCTAGGGGTTGTTACATGCATTTTTTCCACTTGCCTCACTAGCTGGCTAACCTATGAGGCACTCACTTGGGTCAGCTAAACTTGGGTATTCTTACAATTCTGGTTCTTCCTTTGGATTTTTTGCATTTGGCTGGGATTAGGGTGACATGAATGTCATAATGGAATGTATTAGGGGTACTTAGCTAGTGTGTGGTTATATAAGGGCCAGCTATGAGAGAGAAATCATTCTATGACTTGTATTTTGGTTTGCTTAGTGCAATAAAAAATAAGTTTCTTGTGAATTCTCTTATCGGGGTTTCCTTTCCTTTAAAAGGGTTCACTCTAGTTAGCTAGGCTTTTAACTTCTGGAGATTCTCTTTTTAACATCCCTAACAACTTTCAAACCACTTGAACCACCATATCCAACAACCCAAAATCACCCAACTCCCCTCTCTAGCCCTTCTCATTCTAGCTGATCCCCTACTTTTCCCTCTAGTTTCTCTCCTACCCATCACTATTTTCCCTCCTTACATTTGAATTTTTCCATAACCCAAGCATTCTAAAGTGAATGCAACATTTGGCATCAAAGCAACACGGTCCCAAGCTGCAATTCACAACATTCAACATCATCTCAACTCGCTAAGAGGCTCTACTTGCAAGAAGGAACCAAACCGGATTGGTGCTTGAAGATTCAGCCACCCAAGAAGCGAACACAACTGAAAAGGGGGATTAGACCTCACCAGAACTCAATTCACGTGAAGAACGTGTGTAGAAGGGCTGAGAATAGGTGAGAGCATCAGAAACTCATCTTGCTTGGTAAATCTTGAAAGTAGAAGACAATTCTTGTAGAATTCCACATGTAGATCTCTCTACATGTTGAGTTTCAAGAATCTTGACAATTGTGAGTTGAATTTGATTTGAGTTTGAAGATTTGAAGTTTCTGAGTATTTTGAAGTGTTAAAAATCAAAGTTAAGAAAGAATTGAAGTTTTGGGTGTGAGAAATTGCATTGAGAAACTGTTCTTGGTAGGAGTTCATATGTAGAGGTCACTTCCATATGAAGCTCCCAAGAAATGATTGTAGAGGGCTATTTTTGTGGAGAATTTCTTACTTATGCTAATATTATGATTTGGGGTTTGATATATTGTTAAAATTCAGTTGATTACTTGTTGAATGATGGTGAATTTGAAGTAAGAGTGATTTTTTGGTCAGTTTCTTGATCGAGTTCACTAGGTGCATGAAAAGCCACATTGGAGTTCTCAAGAACTTGATCTTGTTCTTGTGTGCTATTATTGGCTTGAATTCTTTGTAGCTATTATCAATTTTTTTGCGAAATTTGGACAGTTTGGAGTCTTGAGGAAGATTAGAACTCGTGAATAGAACTTTGGGTTCATTTATTGTTGAATTCACGTGTACCAACTCCTTTCTTCATCTTGGAGTTCTAAGAATTGATAGATTCAGAAGTTTTACATAATTTTGTTTTGGTAAGCAATTCTTGATTTTTTGGATTCTTTGGAGTGTTTGCTACACTAGAGAATAAAAAACTTTAGGAATTGACTTAGAATTGAGGGATTTAAAGTTGATTCTTGTTCAGTGTTCAGAAGGAAAAATTTTGCAGAGCAGTCCAGAGTCTGATTTGGGTGCCTGTTAGAAAAATCATAATTTCCAGAATATCTTGAGTCTGAGCCTCAAATTTTTCTAGTATCACCCTAGTCTGTGATCTACCATCTCACCAAATTTTACCTCAATTAGTGACCTATACAGTGAGAAATAAATTTTTTAGTGCAACCTGTTTTCACCCAACTGTTATTTCCTGAACCTGTCATGCCCAGTCAAGTTCACTTGTGAACCCACCTTTTCATACTTAAATTGATCCAATTGACCTAAAATTTTGGCTGAACTCTCTCAAGATACCATACACTAAGACTAAACCAAGCTCTGGCCTGAATCTATCCCAAACAGAACCCAAATCATCCTTACAAAAACTGAACCAGAACCTAGTTGACTACCAAGACTGAACCTAACACTATGACTAAAGCCCAAAACTTAGTGGATGAGCTTAGGGCTGAGCAAGAAGATAAGATGTAGACCTTAGCTTTAGAAGTGGAAAGAGTTAAAAACAAAATAGACAACGTAGAGTCGAACATGTATTCCATGAAGTCAAGTATGTCAAAATTCGAGAAGATGATGGAGGCATTGCTAGCCGGTCAAGGTGGACATGGGAAGGGGCTAGACCAGCCAGCCACAAGTAGGACCCAAGTCGAGTCCTCTAGTGCTAAGAATGGGAGTTTTAGCTCAAAAAAGACTAGAATGGATTTTCCAAAGTTCTCTAGAGTTGATCCCAATAGCTGGGTTTTCAAGGCTGAAAATTATTTCAAGTTGGCCCAAACCGAAGAACATGAGAAAGTTCATCTTGCTATAGTTTGAAGAGGATGCCATTAGGTGGACATGAGAGCTATTTGGAACACCAAGATGTGACTCTCTAAGGTTGCCCAAATGAGGTTCTGAACCTTATCATTTGAAAATCATAATGTAAACTTGTCAAGAATTAGACAAATCCGGAGTGTCCAAGAATACCAAGTGGAGTTTGAGAGCCTTAGTAACCTGGTGAGGGGGTGGACCCAAGACTCATTGATTGGAACCTTCATTTCTGGTTTGAAGAGGGATATTAGGATTAAGGTACAAACAACTAGACACATGAGCTTCATCCAATGCTATCAGTTAACAAGGTTGACCAAATAAAAGAAAGAGCAAATGAGTGCAAGGTGGAGCAAGCTAACCAATTCTTATATATTTAGCCAAGTGACCAGCAACGGCAAGAGTGTGTCCAAGCATGAAAATGAGCTCAATTTGACACCCAAGGACCAACAAAAAGAGAGTAACGAGACCCAACCAAGAGTACCAAAGAAGATGCAAATCAAGACCATTGATGAGAAGATAAAAAAGCATCAAAGGCTCGGTCTATGTTATCATTGTGATGAAAAGTGGCAACCAGACCACCATTGTAAATATCTTAATATGTACATTATAGAAATTAATAGTGAAGCGGAGGAATAGAAAGAAGAAAAAGGAAAAGAGAGTAAGGAGGAAAAAGAAGAAGAGGAGGACACCCCTAAGATCTCCCATCACGCCCTTATCGGGGTAGTGATACCACAATGCATTCATGTTACTTGGAGCATAGTGACAAATATCATGAGATTTATGAAAATCTCGTGATAATATCATGAGAAATTGCTCGAAAGTTTAAAACGGCAATTTCTTGCGAGATTTATAAAATATCGTGAGATTTATGAAAAAACATAAATATCGTGATTTAAACACAATATTTATGTTTTAAATGACTATTTATCTTTAAAAACTGTATTTTTATTTTTAAATAATTTTTATTAATATTTTCTTATAAAAATATTTTTTATGTTTTTAATTTCTTTTTTATTGCCGATATTTTACTGAAAAAAATGCTAGATTTGTGAAATTTTTTCAAATTCTCGTGAGTTTTTGAAAAATAAGATTTTTCCATTTTTAATGTTTGTCACTATGACTAGGAGGCTAAAAAACACTCCCACATCCGTGTTTGTGGACATTGGGTTCACGCAGAACTTCTTGTGTGCCCACACTACCACAAAAGTGGGTTGTAAGATCCAACCCCAACACCAATTCGTAGTGATTGTGGGAAATGACCCTGGGTGCGGTCAACACACCCAGGGTCAGGTTGACCACACCCGGTGCCGCACCCGGTGCTGCACCCACACCCGCGTCGACGCGGGTGCGGCACCCTGCTAGCCGAATCCCTGTTACATTGCCCACAAGTAAGAAAATCTGTATGAGGATGGGAAACTGAATGTAAAAATGAATACATTCTCGTATGTCTTTTGTGGGTTCTCACCTTTAAGGGAGCAAGGTGTGATTAAAGGAGAAGGGCTATCCAATTCCAACAAGTCCTTCGTAATTGACACTATACCTTGTCAAGGAGAGATCTTGAGGAAGATTCCAAACAAATCACACAACACATATCAAAAATTTGAAAACCAAGTTTCTTAGGTCTCTTCGAATGTTCGATAAATCTGAGAGGCCACTTCATTGGGTTCTAATGGGTAGGGGTTCCTTCTTGTCGGACCTTTTGCTACATACTTGAGTTATAGCTCCTGGTACGTGCAAGCGGGCACTCAACATCCTTTGACCACCACCGATATACCCAAGTTGATGGCTTCTGGTACTGGTGTTTTCGAAATTCAAGCAAGAAAATAATGACTCTACAATCAAAGTCCTAAGAAATAAGAACAAATCAATAGAGGTGCAAATACAAATGGGAGATTGATTACCAAATACCTCATTCAATGGAGTAATTCCCAACCAAATGTAGTCACGAGGGAGCACGAAGACAACATCATCACTTTCCTTGAGGACAAGGTAAAGCTTGAAGGGTGGTGAAATGTTACGTGCATTTTTTCCACTAGCCGACTATCCTATGGGCCACCCGCTTAGGTTGGGTATTCTTGCAATTCTCGTACTTCCTTTGGGTTTTTTGTATTCAACCGGGACTAGGGTGGCATGAATGTAACAATGAGATGTATTAGGGGTATTGAGGTAGGGCGTGGCTATATAAGGGTCAGCCAAGAGAGAGAAATCATTATATGACTTATATTTTGGTTTGCTTGGTGCAATTGAAGATAAGTTCTTTATGAATTCTCTTGTGGAGGTTTCTCTTCCTCTAAAAGGGCTGGCTCTAGTTCGTTAGGCCTTTAACTTTTGGAGATTCTCTTCCTAACATCCCTAACCATTTTCAAACCACTTGAACCACCATATCCAACAACCCAAAACCACCCAACTCTCCTCTCTAGCCATTCTCATTCAAGTTGATCCCCCTTACTTTCTCCTCTAGCTTCTCTCCCACCCATCACCACTTTTCCTCCTTTTTCCATTTGAATTTCTTCGTAACCCAAGCATTTTAAAGTGAATGCAACAGGAGAACATTCTGCGAAAAAATAGAAGAATTTTTTTTTTCATGAAGGTCGGGGAAACCACCCTTAGAATCAGAGACCTAGTCGCGCTGGCTAAACTCGTTATACTTACAGTCATTATTTCGACATTGTAAACCTATGGCACACCTCTTGCCCCTAGGGAGCCACCAAGCTTGGACTGATCAAGGGCTTATCCCTTGCTCTTGTTAATGCAAGTGGTTGATGCTTATGTGAATGGAATCTTGACCACTCGTCTAGTGGCCAAGGCCCCTTCCACAGATCCTTGGCGCTAACAAAAGGAATTTCTTGAGAAACTAGTTTTTCATGGAATCAAATTTGTATAATTCAGTTAATCTTACAAAAATATCTAGAGTAGAAAAACCACTTTCACATGCAATGAAAAAGTACAAATTCACAAAATAAGGGCATAAGTGATCCATAAGCAGTACAAATAAAATGAATTGATCAAAAAGGCTGTGGTTGATATGTCTTTGTTTCTAATCAACAAACCATAAAAAACACAATGTGTGCAAAAAAAACACTAACTAAAACTTGTCTTTCCTCAAGAGGAAAGAATGCTGACTCATCTTAGGCTTTTATTTGTTGGAGAAAGTAACCAACATGCACAATAAGTTGCTATAAATTAATAGTTAACTTTTATATCCCCACTAATTCACTAAAGTCCCAAAGCTAGTTACATGGCAGTTCTACACCTCATTCAAATTGGTGTAAGAAACAAAACAAAATCAAGAATATCAATCAATGTTGTAATGATGCTTGCATCGCTTCGTATAGAATAGTGATCCAATATAGTACTATCTACAAATGAAAATCAATTGAATAATCATCTTTTTGGAAAATAGGCATGCCTATATTGAAAACTGACATATTGCTATACAGATAAATATGGGGCCAAAAGGACTTGGGTTCTAACCTATGTCACATGGGTGCGGGTGCGGGTATGCCTACGAGTGCAGAGCAATTTCAAAAATTTTGGACACGGCTACACGATTATATATATATATATATATATATATATATATATATATATATATATATATATATATATATATATATATATATATATATATATATATATATAACAATAATAAGATTATAAATTTTAAAGCAATAAGTTGATCGGTCAAAGTTGACAAAATATATATATAACAATAATAACAATGAATATATATATATATATATATAACAATCATAAATGGACAAAAATAGACTTGGTCAAAGTTGACCGAGTCCAAAATTAATTTTAATAAATGGATAAAAATAGACTCAATCAAAGTTGACTGAGTCCAAAATGTAGACAGACTCGGCCCCGGTGCATTGATTGAGTCTGACACTTCGTTGACCTTGTCTGCACCCGTGTCAGGTACGGGAGATGCAGGTGTGTCAACCTTTTAGCCGAGTCCGTGTGACTTAGGTTCTAACATTCCTCTATCTAATAATAGACAAGAAGACAAAAAAGCATATTTCCACAAACTGAAAGCAGATAAAACGTTTGTCCGCACTAAACAAAAGTCATCTCAAGCATTTCATCTTATGTCACAGGGACACACCATTTTGGTGGTATGCCTCTGGTGACATGAGTGGACACGTGGACACATACAGTGAATATTTTAATATTATTTAAATATGCTATTGGTTTTTATTTTATTTCAATAAAAATGCATTTTAATGTTAAAAATACCCAAAAATAGTTTTTTATTGATTAAAAAATAAAAAAATCCATGTCGTGTCCTATTTTCCAATTTTTTTTCCAAACTTTTGAGCCGAGTCTATAACGTGTCCTCGTTTTCACTTGTCTTTGTGACATAAATTTTATCAAACACTTGGGCATATGAACAAACCATTAAACTTCTATTCCAACCTCACCAACTTTGAACTGAAGTAATGAAAATAGAAGCACCATAGAATTGAACACGTATACATCAATCAGACGGTTGGTAGCCCAAAAAACTGGTTAGCCTCACAGTTTCATCAGAACACGTTTGAAAGCCATTGACTTATTTGTGAATAGCCAAGACTTGGGGAGGTGTTGTACATCAGTCAAAGGTCTTGGTATAGATGGGTGGACAAAAAATTCAAATAAGATGATGGGGTCTTCAAATTGGTGATTCAAAATGTAGAGAGAGAGAGAGAGAGTATCTACTTCAAGAAAGAAGAAAGACTGAGTCAGTAGGTGTGGTAAAAGTAACAAGTTGAACCCTAAGCAATAGAGGAGAAGTTGAGGAAGGAGATGGATCAATGAAGAAGGGTGAATGAAGAAGAGTACTAAGATATTCTGAGTCGTCAACAGGTTGGACCCATTGCAAAACCTTTTTTATGCACATCAAAATCTCATTATCTTAGGCTCTTAGCCACTCTTCACGTAGAAGTGCTCTAGTGTCATAGGGCTGGTAAACTAGACAAGCTTGAAGTCTTTAAGCTTGGCTCATTCTTTGAACGAGACAAGCAGAACCACATTTTGAATCACCAATTTAAAGACCTCATCTTCTTATTCGAGTTTTTTGTCCACCCATCTATACCAAGACCCTTGATTGATGCACAAAGCCTCCCCCAAGTCTTGGCTGTTCACAAATAACTCAATGGCTTTTGAACATGTTGTGAGGCCAACCATTTTTTTGGGCAACCAATCATGTGATTGATGATTAGGTGTTCAATTCTATGGTGCTTCTGTTTCGATGACTTCAAAGTTGGTGAAGTTGGAATGAAAGTTGAGTGGTCCGTTCATATGATTGAGAGGAATTCAATTTAGTGTGGACAAATGTTTTCTGTATTATTTCAATTTGGTTGTGAAAATATGCTTTTGTTTTTCTTGTCTATTCCTAGATGGGGGAATGCTAGAATTCTTGTCCCCGTCTTTATTCGTTTTGCAATATGTCTCGATTCTTAATATGGGGATGCATATTCTTCAAAAAGATGATATTCTGTTGTGAGTTGTACTATATTGGGTCATTATTCTATACAAAGCGATGTAGTAAAAATCATTGTGACATTGGTTGATATTCTTAATTTTGTTTTGTTTCTTGTACTAGTTTGAATATGGTGTAGGACTATCGTGTCACTAGCTTTGGGTCTTTGATGAATTAGCGGTGTTATAAAAGTTGACTATTGACTCATGTCAACTTATTGTGCATGTTGGTCACTTTCTCCAACATATAAAAGCCTAAGATGAGTCACCAGACATATTTTGGTTAGCATCCTTTTTTCTACATATCTTAATGAATTGTCCTAGCAACATCTTATTGGAATATTTTTTATGGTCTATTGATTAGAAACAAAGATATGTCAACGACGACGTTCTTGCTCAGTTCATTTTATTTGTACGGCTTATGCCCTTGTTTTGTGTATTTGTACTTTCTCATAGCACGTGAGAGTGGTTCTTCTACTCTATTCTGTAAGATTGACTGTATTATACAAATTCGATTCCATGGAAAACTGTTTTTTCAAGAAATTTCTTCTATTTTTTTTTTCAGTGTGCCCCTGTGGACACATCTTGTATAATTTTTGTGAATTTTTAACTTTAATTTCCTTCACCTTATTATATTTGCTTTTATTTTCATCATTGTTATTATGGAAGTTCTTGAACTACTAATTCATTTTATTTTACTAAAATTCTGCATTGTCTTCTAAATAATTAAATATTGTGGTCAAAATCATTATGGTTGTTTTAATTGGTAGTCTGATATGTGTTAGTACCAAGTCTAATTGTTTTTGTCATAGACACATAGAGAGAGAATCCTATCAATTGCCTTATTTACATTTTGCTGAAAACATATTTTTATATATTTTATGCTCTGTTTTGCATGTGGTTGTCAACTGATATTTAGATTTTTTGCTCTTTCCAAGACACTAACCTACTCAATCCAAGTGAGGGCTGAGGCAAGACTTTGCCTTGGCTACGTTGCCTGAGTCTCTGCCATGTGGAAAACACAAATTGTTTTTTGAGTAACAGTAACACACATTTGGCACTTCTCTGGGAAACATCATAGGGTATTTCTTTGTGTGTTCTGTATTATGATCTATGATCTTGATGTAAATAAATTTTGTCATGCTGATGATGTATCTTAGTTTACTGAGTCTTTTCTGGTACAATGTTCATTCTGGACTTGCTCATAAGTCACTCCTTTTGCATTTCATGACTAGGCCCGGCAGGGCCAGATCTCTCACTTACGTGATGCCTAACATTTTTTATGACCTTGCTACTTCTAGTTTGATTGCATACATTATGTTTTGGTGAGATGATATTGGTCTGAGTTTGTTTTAATTAGTTTCTTTCTTCTCCCCCCTTTTTCTATATTTATTTTCTCAGGGAAATACTGTAAGGTTTTAAATGCTTTTTGGTATTTTATTTTCATGATGATGGAAAGTGCAACAAAAACCGTAAAGGAATTTAATCACTTGTGAGTCTTATGCTGAGAATATTCAAAGGAAAGTTCCAGTCACTATTACATGCGAATAGCTTCTGCTATCATATGACCAGGTGATCGGGTCCTGGCAGTTGTATTTGTAATTACTGAATCATTTTCTCTATGATTTGTTGGTGATTGTAGGTGAAGAAAGAGAAGGGAAATGTCAACTCTCAAAGAAATCTTGACAAGGAGGCCAGTGGCAGCAACTATTCGGTTGACAGTGCCTGCTGGTGCAGCTCGCCCTGCCCCACCAGTTGGGCCAGCACTTGGACAATATCGGCTCAACCTGATGGCCTTCTGTAAAGATTTCAATGCCCGGACACAAAAATACAAGCCTGATACTCCAATGGCTGTGACTATTACTGCCTTCAAAGACAACACATTTGAGTTCATTGTCAAGTCTCCATCTGTGACATGGTACCTTAAGAAAGCTGCTGGCGTAGAATCTGGTAGCAGTCGGCCTGGTCACACTAAGGCCAATACCCTCACTTTGAAGCATATATACCAGATCGCCAAGATTAAGCAACCTGACCCTTATTGCCAGTATATGTCCCTGGAGGCTATCTGTAAATCCGTTATTGGGACTGCTAAGACCATGGGGATTGAGGTCCAGAAGGAATTGGACTGACAAATTTTTTCTGGTCTGTGGTTGACTTGGAGCAGTCTTGTGTCTTCAAATTTGATTATCTTTAAATAGGGAATGCCTCGAAAACGCATGTTGGAGAAAAACCATGTTCTGCTAGGGTTCAGCTCACCTGTTTCTTTATTTTTCATCCCTCTTTTTCTGTCTGTAAGTGGTGGTTTTAATGGGATGGATGATGCTTAAACAGAATATTGTTACATGTATGTTACTGTTTTGATTTTTAAACACTCACAAGGTAAAAAGGAGATGATGGTTTCTTTTTTCTTTTGTCTTTTTTATTGCCTTCGTTTGTTATTATACTTTCTTAATAATCCTCTTCTGGACCCTGGTATTGCGTTGTGCCTTGGGATACACAAGTTTCTCTGGCTGCTCTTTCTTCTGGTCAAAAGGAAAAGAGAAGTCCAAGATCAGGTGCTCATTCTCTGCTATTTTTAAGTGCTGCAATATTGTCATATGCACATCAGTACTTGTAATTCTCATTCCTAAATGTAAGATTGTGAAAATCCTATTGTTTTGAGGCATCTGTTTGATATTGTTAAGAAGGTTTAAAATAGCTGCAGAATGCAACACAAAGTTGATGTATTCTTTTTTGAAATGAGTGTGGCGCGGTTAAATGATAAGAAGGATTGCCGACCAAACTCACTGGGGACTTTCGTGGTAATCTCAATCATGGCAGTGGATGTTGACCATCTTGTTATATCACTTGTGTTATGTTAATCGGGGTCGTTAAAGTTGCAGTAAACTCATTTTGGCTTCTGCCTGAGAGAGGATCAGGTCAGGAGCGTCTCTACGTTAAAACCGTCAGAGGTTCCCTGGATGTTTGTTCATCATCAGATTGAACGACATCCACAAGCCAGCTACGGGCGGCTCTTTTTGAGCCGTCCATTTTAAACCCATCTGATGCCCTCCATCTAGGGCATGCAAGTAGGGCTGGTAAATGACTGAATAGGGCATGATCGGTCTCGGCCTGTTTATTAGTGGACCAAGCTTGTGACTTAGCTTGTTCTTGTGTTTAGCTAAGCTGAGCTCAAACTCGGCTTGTCCCTGAAAGAGAAGAGCCGAACATGAGCTGGCTCGTGTAAAAAAAATCATGTTATTTATATACACGGAATATAAATATTTTTTGTACATTACACTTAAAATATATATCACATATAAATTTGACCACAATGAGCGCTGACCAAAGGAGTCTAGCTCTTGAACACGGTTCACTATTTGGTGGTTTCCCTTGTGTGCAATGGCTTCTCTTCCAAGAACCCAGAGACCAACTTTTTTTTTGAGAGAGAGAGAGAAAACAGTAATCACATTGGCATTAAAACAGATTATAGCAATTCATTTTTAGGGCACGAGATGTAACCATAATGCCAAAAAGAATGCAGAAAATTACAGGAAACGACACAACACCCTTTTCATAAACCTCCAAATAATGGGAGGTCAATCCAACCGAGATCGGAGTCCGGCCATTTGAATATGCACCTCTGCGGAAGCTCCCACATAATCGAGTCTAGAGCGATGCCCCTACTCTTGGATTTTCCCCTGAATGTTCTATCATTTCTGAGACCAACTTAAACGTTGAGTAGACAAGAAGTTGCAAGTTTGTTTTGGATTGATGACTTTGAAGATTCTGGCGCAATGCCATGAAGTTGCAATGGCATCTTTTTCTCAGTGGCTTCATTATTTACGACCAAAAGAGTGAGTTTTCCACGGCACACCTAGGCCACACTCAAGTAGGAAAAGAAAATTTTGCTTACGAGAAGTTTTGATATGATAAATTTTCTAAAATGAAAATTTTCACTTGTTTGGATATCATGAGAAAAATAAAATGAAAAATCTTTAAAAAAAATGAGAGAGAGGAGGGTGGTGGTGGTGTGTTAGTAAAAATAATCAACTACTTACTATAGTTGATATCACATAGAGGTAAAAATAAGTAAAAAATAAGGTACACTTGCAGTAGCCTTGAACACAAAAGCAAAAAATACTACTTTTTCATTTCACACTCTAAAACCAAAATACACATCATTATTTATAAAGAGGAAAAAGTAAAATAACTAAACCCACTACACACGTCTACAAACTTCTACCACAACTCCACTCCCTTAAAACAAGAAAGTTACTTTTCCAAACCACTATCGTACCTCCACTTCCTAAAAACAAGGAAATTGCTTTACCATATCTTCACTTCCTAAACTTTAGCCTCAAGTTTTGAAACTTCTCAACCCACGTTTTTACATCATGCTCACAATTCTCCCCCTTGATGTAAAAACCCAAACACGCCTAATAGGGATCTAAACTTGACAAACTTTTGAAAGTGCCTTTGTAAATCCATCTGCAACTTGATCATTTGTGTGACAATACTTAAGTACAACTTTTTTGTTTGCCACAACCTCTCTAATGAAATGATGCTTGAGTTCAATATGCTTTGTTCTGCCATGGTATATTGGATTTTTCGTCATTGAAATAGTGGCCCTATTATCACAAAAAAAAAATATGTTTCTTGATCTTGGCCATGACGCAAATCTTCAAGGATGCGCCTCATCCAAATAGCTTGACAAGTTGATGCAGATGCTGCAATGTATTCAGCTTTGGCTGAAGATAAGGCCGTGAAACTTTATTTTTTTGAACTCCATGATATTGCTCCTGATCCGAGTCCAAACAAGAATCTGCTTGTGCTCTTTCGATCATCCACCGAACCTGCCCAGTCACTATCAGTAAAACTAAGCAATTTAAAGTTAGTAGTTGGTTTGAACCAAATTTCATAATCAGATATGGTTTTGATGTAATGGAGTATCCATTTAGCTACTCTCAAATGGTGCACGGTTGGGTGTTGCATGAATCTAGATATCAAGCTCATAGAGAACATAATGTCTGGCCTGGTAGGGGTCAAATACATCAACCCACCAATCAAACTTTTGAAATACGTTTCATTTGCCTTCATAGTTCCATCATTCATTGTCAATTTCTCATAGGCATTCATAGGAGTTGAGCATCATTTGCACTTTGTCATGTTAAACTTCTTAAGCAGGTCTACTGCATACTTTTCTTGTGATACAAAAATGCCATCATTTGTTTGCCTTACTTGAAGATCAAGAAAATAGTGTAGCAGTCGCAAATCAATCATCTCAAATTGTTGCATTATTTTACCTTTGAATTCCTTTATAAGACTATTGGATGAGCCTGTATAAATAATATCATCAACATATATACATACTAGAAGAATATTTGACCCTGTTACCTTGGTATATAAAGTGGGTTCACTTTTACTTCTTTGAAAATTATTCTTATAAAGATATGCATCCAACCGACTGTACCAAGCTCTTGGAGCTTGTTTAAGGCCATACAAGGTCTTTTTTAATTTATACACATTTTCTTCTTTTTCTTCAATTACAAAGCCTGGAGGTTGTTCTACATATACATCTTCATCCAAATACCCATTGAGAAATGCTGGTTTAACGTCAAACTAAAATATTGTTCATTTTCTTTGAGCTGCCAAAGCAAAAACAAGTCTGATAGTTTCAAATCTAGCCACAGGTAAATATGTTTAAAAAAAGTCTACTACAAATTTTTACACATATCCTTTAACAACCAAACGATACTTATATTTCTGTACTTTACCTTCTGCATCATATTTCACCTTGTAACCCATTTCATCCCAATGGGTTCTTTCCTTGAAAGCAATTCTGTTAGTTCTCATGTGTCACTCTTTTCTATAGCATGCAATTCTTCTCTCATAGAATTTTCTCACTCTTTATTCAAACATGCCTCTTCATAAGTCACGGGCTCTACAACCATAAGAGCAAAAACACACTTATATATATCATCCAAAGTACGTACCTTTCTAGGTGGTGTGTCTCCATCTAGAGTAGATTCAATGCCTTGGTTACCAGTTGGTGAAGATCTAACGACTTTCACTGTTCATCATGAGTGGTAGACGATTCAGATATATTTTCTCTCTCCTTTTTCCGTGCCACTTCCAACATATTTTCATCAAACAAAAAATACTGAATTTCTTTTTTGCTCCAATCCCATACCTGTTCTTTATAAAAAATATCTTTGCGAATAATCAATTTTTTTGTGACAGGATTGTATAGTCGGTAGCCCTTTGTTTCATTACAATAACCAATAAAAATGCATTTTTCACTCTTTTTATCCAACTTAGAACATTCAGTTGGATCAATCAATGCATAAGCATCACAACCAAAGATTCTAAGGTTACTTACATTGGGCTTTCTCCTTTTTCATACTTTATAAGAAGTTTTATTTCTTACTGCCTTTGTTGGAGATATATTCAGTAGATACACTGAATTAGCTACTACTTCTGACAAAAAATTATTTGGAAGTTATTTTTCACTTAACATACTTTTTGTCATTTCCACCATAGTTTTATTTTTTCTTTATGCGACTCCATTCTGCTGAGAGGTCTTTCTTACCGTCAATTGCCTGAGGATGTCATTTTGCTTACAAAAGAAACTAAAACTATTAGACAAAAATTTACCACCTCTATATGTACGAAGAACTTTTATGACATACTCACTTTCTTTTTCAACAAAAACCTTGAATTCCTTAAACTTTTCAATGACTTCTGATTTTTTTGAAAGATAATATACCCAACTCATTCTAGAAAAATCGTCAGTAAATAACAAAAAATATCTATTATTATTCATTGACATGGTTCTCATTGGACCACAAATATCAGAATGCACTAATTCCAACTGTCTTTTAGCTCTCCAAGCTTTCCAAACTGGGAATGGTTGTTGATGTTGTTTTCCATAAACACACCCTTCACAAACATTTTTTGGGAAACTAATGAAGGGTAACCCAGAAACTATATTCTTTTGGCTTAATAATTTCAGCCCATTAAAATGCAATTGACCATACCGTAGATGCCAAAGAACCGATTGTTCATCAACGTTGGCTTCCAATGCATACTTATCAAAACAAGAAATTTTAAGAGGAAACATTCTATTTTGGCTATTTGGATTTTGGCAATAAGCTGCCCAGATTCTTTAATCTCACATGCATCATTATCAAACAAAAAAGTACAACCATTTTGAATCAACTGCCCCATACTAAGTAAATTTTGCACCAAACCAGGAACATAATATACTTCATGAATTAACTTTTCAATACCTAACTTTGTTTTCATTATCACTGTCCCTTTGCCATCAACTTGAACTTGATTATTGTCTCCAAGCCAAACCTTTAATTTCACTGATTCATCAATATATTGAAAGAGACTCACATTACCTGTCATATGGTTACTACAACCACTATCCAAAAACCATATGTCATTCTTACTTATATTAGAATTTATACAAGTAAGAAAAAGAGTTTTGTCTTCTTCTACAATATTTGCTTGTTGTTTAACTTTCTCAAAATAGTTAGCCTCAACGTGTCCAAATTTTTTGCAAAAATAGCATTGCCTTCCTCTATAATTTGGATTACCTTTATCATTATTGTCATATTTTTGGTAGTTCATATTGAACCTACCTCTTCCTTTTCCTTTTCCTTTTCCTCTTCCTTTTCCTCTTCCTCTTCCTCTTCCTCGATCACGATAGCCACCACGATAACCCCCACATGCATGACCTCGTCCATCATTCTTGGGTTCACTATTTTCTTTAACCTCCACTTTAGATGAAAAAGCTTGCTTCAATGTACTTTCAGATGACCTATTTATACGTTGCTCATGTGCTAAAAGAGAACTCATTAAGCGTATAAACTGAAAGATCCTTAGATTCTTCTATTGCAATAACAACATGATCATATTTAGAGGATAAGGATCTTAAAACCTTTTTGACTACTTTCTGGTCAGGAATTATTTCATCAAAAATTCTCATTTGGTTCACGACAACTGACAGTCTTGAAAAGAAATTTTGAATCGACTCACCTCCCTTCATTGAGAAGGTTCCAAATTCTCTGCGCAAAGTTTGAAGCTTTACCGTTGTGATCTTACTATCACCATGAAATTCTTGTTTGAGAATGGTCCATGCCTCCCTGGACCTGGTAGCATTAGCGATTCTAGAAAAAATGGTATCCACCATTGCTTGTTGCAATACTAACAGGGTTTTAGCATCCTTTTTTCCACATTCTTTAATTTCATTTTCTTTTAGAAAATTTGATTTCTGCATAACCATTTTCTACTAAATCCTAGAGATCTTGTGAGATAAAAAATGTTTTCATCTTAATACTCCAAAACTCATAATTTTCTCTATTAAAAATTGGTACAAAAGATTGCGATATATTAAGAGTATTAGAGTTAGTCGCCATACCAATTTCTCACAAATATTTCTTACTTCATAAGCCCACACGCAGGATCTTCTTCCCTTGCACACTTTTCTTCACGGTCACAATGCCCAATCACGTCGAAACGTGGTTGCTCTGATACCACAAATGTTAGTAAAAATAATCAACTACTTACTATAGTTGATATCACATAGAGATAAAAATACGTAAAAATGAAGATACACTTGCACTTGCTACTACGATAGCCTTGAATACAAAAGCAAAAAATACTACTTTTTCATTTCACACTCTAAAACCAAAATACACATCACTATTTATAAAGAGAAAAAAGTAAAATAACTAAACCCACTACACATGTCTACAAACTTCTACCACAACTCCACTCCCTTAAAACAAAGAAGTTACTTTTCCAAACCACTATCATACCTTCACTTCCTAAAAACAAGGAAACTACTTTACCATACCTCCACTTCCTAAACTTTAGCCTCAAGTTTTGAAACTTCTCAACCCACATTTTTACATCATGCTCACATGGTGGTGGTGGAAAATCATCGTGTGGTGGTGGAGCTTCTTCAACACCATTTTCCAAGAGGTGAGTGATGGTGGATGGTGGTGGTTGTAGAACTTCTCTAGCATAGTTTTTTGAGAGGTGGATGGTAGTGGTGGTGGTGAGATGGAAGATGGTGATAGATAGTGGAAAATTATCATGGGCAGAGCAGTTTTTTGAGGTGGGTGGTGGTGGTGGTGGTGAGATGTGAGATGGGTGGTGGATAGTGTAAATCACCATTTTTTCTTGGTAAAAAATGTTCCTCCACCTCCCCCCAAAATGAATGTTTTCTATCAAAATGTGTACTTTTTAGGAAAAACTCTTTCAGAAAAAAGTCTCTCTTGTTTGGAAGGGTCAAAAAAATTGTACCATTTTCGCACCTTGTATCACTTTTCCTACATCTTTCTCACTTCTAAACATGCCCCTAATGTTAGGAGTCGACAACAGGCTGGCCCGACCGGACCCAAGGCCCATTAAACCCCAACAGGTGCAACTCAAGCCATGGCCTGTCAAAGGCATGTCTGTGTTAGTTATGGGCTAAGCTGCTTTGGGGTCAGATCAGAACTCAATTGTTATCGGGTTAGGCCGGACTCCATTGACACACTACTTTACCCCTGCCTGAAATGCAACCCATTTACTAATTGGGTTGGGTTAGGCCCAACACTTTTGGGGATTTGGACTGCTGTGACAGCCCAAACCCTGCCCATCTTGGGTTGGGCACCTGCTCCCCATCTGTATCTGACCTGATGTCCACCCCACCTAATGTCAAGAAATCAATAAACTATTTCTCACAAATCGACCCACTTTTGTTTGGATAGTTGATAGTTTTTCTAATCTAAAGTCAAGATTCCAAATAAAACTGAAGGAGCTTGCCAAGATGACTCAAACTGTTATGTAGGCACTCACTCCCAATTTGTTCTCTTCTTTCTTTTTCACATGCATGAATGGGAAAGGAGTCCCCCCTGCTTCAAAGGCAGAACGGAGACCCCTCCCATCTATTGGAAGCTAATTTGAACCTTCTAGTTGATCGGTAAGAAAATACACTTGAACAGAATTTCATTTTGATACAATCTAACATCGTAGATGTACTCAGTATAGTCGATTTAGTGGGAATCTATCCTCGGGTTGTGTTTGTTCGATAAAAAAACATCATACAAAAAATTTGGTATATTTATGTTTGTTGATTGTTGATTTTTGCATCGATAAAAAAACCTACAAGCACCTCAGATTCTGGCAATCTAAAAGCCAATTCCTACTAAATGTAAAAAAGAAGGAAAGAGCAGAGAGTTTTGCCAAGTCGATTGCAGGTATAATCGATTATAGCAAATATTAACCCCTAATGTGGTGAACCAACCACATCAAAGTTGCAAATCTCATCTAGACTTGGTGAAATGCTTTGACAACTTGGTGACTTCATGTCTAAGAACCCAAAAGCCAACGTAAAGGTCTGGTGAAGACCAGGCATGAAGTCCTTAAGCTTATTCAAATTTCAGTTATGGACTTTATCAATTTGCATCGCTATTAGTCAGAATAACCATTAATGGAAGAGTCCATCCAATGGTGTGGTGAAAAAGATCAAATTGCCAACTATTTGGCGACTTCATGAATCTCCATGACTACTTTTTTTGTTAACATGAAGAAACCACACCTGGCATGGAGACATGGACGCACTCGCTGAGCTTGCCATACCTGCGATCATTATGCATCAGCGTAAAACTTCGAAGCTAGAACCCCTGCCCCCGGAGACTATGGTGAGCATAGGATTGTGCAAAGAAAGGATGCACAAAGGAATCAAACCATGACCACCTGTCTAGCAGCCAAGCCCCCACCCCACTACCCTAATCCCTCTTGGGGCATCTCCATCGCCACTTCCATAACTGAAAAATGCTAGATTGAACTGTGACTTACAAAGTCCAACGACCCATGCAGTTGTAGAGATGCAAATGAATCGAGATACAAAAGAATATGAGGGCCATTTGAGTTTCACATAAGGAATATGACTAAATAGGAGAACAAGTAGATGGGATCAGGTAAAATTTCATGTTCATCAAAGAAGATTTATTTTGCCATATTTTTTAAAACATACAGATGGTCATTGTTCCAACTGCAAAGAACAATCCAAGATAGAAGTAACCTATGCAGATTTTATCAATCAAGATATAAATCTAAAGTCTTATTTTTTCTTCTAGTAAAATGAACATTCTAGAACTACAAAAGATGATCAATGAAATGTGAAAACATCAACAAAGAAGGAAAGCTATCTTCAAGCGTATCCCTTACCAAGACAATTGAGACACCTCTGCACCCTGATACCAGAAAAATTGCACCATAATTAAAACTAAAACCAACCCATCTAAAAATTAAAATGAAGATAGGGGAGATGCACCCTTTGCCTTGTTGCCGTCAGAGGTGGGACAAAGGCATGGATTTATGAACACAAAGGCGACCATTCAATGATGGATTTTGTTAAAAAATCGTGTGGGCTTATATACGTTGAATCACACATCATAAAATTATCCTAGGTTCATGCCCAATTTATGTGATCTAATTCGGTTGGGCCCTGTGATATCTGATATGGTATGGTATACTATATGGAGAGACCTGACCTATCTATAATTCTGTAATAGGATAAATTGGAAATAGACTCCTAAACATATTAGGTTATGGTCCTCAAACCTTATATAATGGCTCTCTCTTCAGACTCTTTATAATCAGAAAGAGAATTCAGTCACTCTCTCATTAGGTCTAGAGAAATAAAAATGGCCACATATATAGGTTCTGGAAGATCATACCTGTCAACGATCTACCAGAATACCAATGGATTCAGGTACGCTTCCGCATCAAGTTTGGTTTCCATTTTCATTTCAATGATTTAGCGAGAACATGTAAATCGGTCCTCTTTAGTTTTTGAATCCAATAATTGGTATCAGAGCTTCATGTTCTCGTTGAATCGTTGAAGCATACGATCTTGTTATATATTTTTTGTTTTTATTTATTTATTTTGTTTACGGTGACGATCCATTATGAGCGAAGTTGGGGCACGGGCAGAAGAGGGCCGATCGGCCCTTCTCCTGTCGTTTGGTTATGCCCATACGCTAGGAGGAATGATCGACCCTCCCCTTAAGGGTTTTCAAATGGGTGGAAGGGCCTATCAGCTCTCCCTCTTTTGATCGTCGGATCACTGCTAGGCGAAGAAGGGGCTTGCCCCTATTCGGATCACTGGACAGGAAGGTCCATTGGGCCCTTCTCTTTTGCACTGATCGAACATGCCCTTCCCCTTTTCTAATGACCGGATGGGGGCCGTTCAACCCTCCTCTGTTCTTCTTCTGCTCGCCTAACGAAAGGAGGATTCGTCTCCCGCTCGAATTATTGGGCGATAGACAGTTACCCTCATCAGGCATCTGGTGGTGGAGAGTTCTGTTTGGGTTGCTGGTTCGATCACCCTCGCCTGCTCTGAACGTCGGATGGGCACCAACATGCTTGCATCGTCGGATACTCCCAGGCTGACGATAGTCGATGTTTTTTTTTTATGTCGGCGACACTCAGAGCATATATCGACTGTCGTCGGACGCTCTAGGACCGATGACAATTGAGATGCTATTCAGGTCCCGATCTTTCGTTGGATAAAGAATCATCGGTGCCCAAGCTAGATTCGGCCATCGCCAGACTTGTTGAAGTTGTCGACACCTAGGCCGAATTCGACCATCACCGGACTCATTGGAGTCGACAACACCAAGGATGGATTTGGCCATCGTCGAACTCGCTGGATTGGACGGTACTCTGGTCGACTTTGACCATCATTGGACACCTTGAGGATTGACGCTGCTCGAACAGGTTCGGCCATGGCCGAACATCTCATAGTGGGTGGAACATGGAACCTTGTTTAGGTTTGACCTGTAATAGTTGAGAGCCAGTTCGGGCTTCCACCAATTCGGGCACCTGGGATGATTCGGCCCTCTATGGTACACCAAACCAAGACGGTTCGATCTTTTGCCAGACTGATTCGGCCATTAGGTTGAGGGTCGAGTCATACTGGGACAAGGTGGTTCGATTGTCCGTCCCAGGCCAGTTCGGCCATTAGGTGAGGGATGGATTAGTGCATCTTCAGACAACTTGACCGAGCGAACCGTTTCGGTTGACTATCCCAGGTCGGTTCAGCTATATGGTAAGGGATGGTTCAGTAAAACTCACCTGGAACCATTGTCTGGGCCGATTCGGCACTATCTTTTGCAGTTTCAGTCGGGCCTGACTATTTCACTCCCGGTGCACAGGATCAGATCAGTCCTGTGCTTGCCAAGTTGTGTCTTCACCAGCTATCTGACCTGGTTCGGTGCCCAGTTAGGGACTAGATCGGCCAAGGCAGCTTTCAGAGTGAAGAGGCTTGCTGACCCGGTTCAGCCCCATCAGGTTGAGGGGCTGATCTGAGTCAAGTAGGGGCCCTATTTGGGTCGGACCTATACAGACCTGATCCAACAGTGCGGGCTCACACCCGGCTGTAGCAATGTTCGGTCTGACCCGTACCGAGTCAGACCAAATTTTGGACCCGCAGGTGGGTCTGACAAGGTCCGATTAGCTAGATCTGTTCACTATGCCTTATAAAAAAAATGAGGATTTTATAGGGCTATTTGACATGCATTATGGGTCACTTTGGTGGGTCGATATTCAGTTACTTTTCAACTCATGTATGTTATTATGCTTGCCTTATTGTTCATGTGTATGTATTGACATATTTGAACGTTGGTATTATTTCTAATTCTAGGTTCAATATTTTAAATTGAATTAATTGAATCAATATGTTGTCAAACCTCTGTTATGTAGGTTAGTTCATTTTAGAATATTGTGATGTTTATATGTTTGTGGTTCATACAAATAGTAATCGGCCCAAAAGAAGATTACTATTTGACAGAGCCCAAATGTATACTTTCAGTAATAAATATGGGATAATTATTCAGTTTTCATGTGAATAACGAGTTAGTCCAAAGAAATACTCGTTGTTTGACAGAACTAATTGTTTATGTTTTGATTACTGTATTGAGAGCACCACTTACAAGTTGACACTTTTGTCTAAAGACTGAGTATCAATGTTGTGATGGGTTTCTTGTAATGGGGTTCATCGTTGTTTAAATATGTTATTTTATGTTATTGCATATGAGAAATAAATGTTAATCGTGAGCATATTTGTTCTTTATTCAGTTAATATCTCTGCTTCTACGATATCTGCAAACATTAATTCTATCCATGTTTTGAGCGGTTCTAATTTTAAAAAACTGGAAAAAAATGTTATGATTGTTCTCAGATGCATAGATTTGGATCTTGCACTACGAGAAGATCAATTATCTGCTCTTACGAATAGGAGTTCTACTGAGGATAAAAAGAACTTCGAGCGGTGAGATTGATCTAATCACAAGAGTCTCCTGATCATGAAATATGAAATTCCTGAATCCTTCAGGGGCACCATGCCCAAAGAGGTAAATGTCGAACGTTTTCTTGAAGAAATTGAAAAATGTTTTGCAAAAAATGAAAAGGCTAAGACAAGTACCCTACTTTCAAGTCTTGTCTCAATGAGGTATAAAGGAAAAAGAAACATTCAGGAGTACATCATAGAGTTGTCTCATCTTGCTTCAAAACTCAAGGCACTAAAGTTAGAGTTGTTTGAGAACTTACTCGTGTACTTGGTTTTGATATCTCTTTCTGCACAGTACAGTCAGTTTAAGGTTAGTTACAACTGATAGAAAGAAAAATGAACTCTTAATGAACTTATTTCACACTGTGTGCAAAAAGAGAATAGGATGAAGCAAGAGAAGATTGAGAGTGCTCATTTGACAGTAACCTCTAAGGACATGTTTAAGAAAATAAAAGGACTAAAGAAGCTGCAGTTGACTCTTAATCACATAAGAAACATAAAAGACATCAGCACCCAAGGTGATGCAGAGCATCTAGAAACATAAGCAGATTTGGATCTCAATCCAAATATCCAGACTCGTTCCGGACATCTCTACCCAAGGCGATCCACACGCTTGCAGGACATCCGTGGTCCTAGTGGATCTCTCAGTTAGTCGATGTTCATCGTGATCCTTTTATTGCTTTGATTCCATTACGAAATCATATTTTTGTATTTTGCTTCATCAATAATTATTTCATGTAAATATTTTTATTTTTTTTAGGAGCCGGATTCTACGGATCTGGATAGTTCTGGTACCCTGTAGGATCTTTTTGTGGTACTAGAGGGTGTATGGGGTCCAAGGGTAGTTTTTATTTTTTCGCAAATTCGCTTCTCTCTTGGTGTTGGTGCAGGATCCAATTCACAGCCTATTTGGATCCGGATCTTGATCCATCTTCATGAGGGGGGTCCTAGGTGGCACCACTTTAGTGTGGTCTATCTTGGACCTCATTTGAATTCATGTTGACCAGCCCAAAGTAAAAAATGGACTGTTGGTGGAGTTATTAGCATTTGACAAAATCTAGGCTTGCACACTCATTTTTTATGCAAAGTTTGGGAAGGTCAAGGTCTCTTTATTGTGGCTCTTCCCAAGCAACCTAAGCTCTTAACTAGGGAGGTAGATTAAGGGGTCAGGGGTCTTTTTCAATTTCGAATTTGGTAGTGTGGCTGGTTCTAGAGTGAGAAAAATCATGTTTTTGGTGTGGTTGGTGCTAAAAAGAAAGCTATCTTGGTGTGAAAGAAAAATTGAACTTCACTTTTGTGTGGAAGGTGCTCTTGTGAAGAGGTTCTATTTGTGGTGGTTGTTCTAAGTTTGTTCGTGGTGGTTGCTCATCCAACCCTACTGTTCGTATCTCTCTTGTGGCGTCGGTTGCTTTCCAACGACGACCATTATCGATTTCAGCCCGGATATCTCTATTGGTTCTTCGTTCTATTTCTTTAGCTACTTTTATTCGCATTTGTTGCGATTATTCATGATTTGATGTTGCAAAATTGTATTAGACCATTAAAGAGTTGCGAAGGCATGTTAAAAGTATTTTTTCATGTTAAAACTTGTCTCATTTGATCTTAAGTTATTTTGGGTTGTTGATGTGTGTGAATGAACTCAGGTTCTTTCAAAATGACCAAATCGTTGTTACGTGATAACAGAAACGTCTCTGCTAAAACATTTGTGTCAGACTCATTTCTGATCAAATTTTGGTGTTCTTTAGCTTCCTGAAAAGCTAAAAAGATTTCCTACAACTTTGTAGTTGAAAGGTTTTTGAGATTTGTTCATTTGAACCCCTGAATCTGTTTGTCAAAGTCTCGGTCTGATATTCATCCACTGTCACCAGTTTGGTTCAGAACCAACTTAATAGTGTTCGGTATTTTCTGATTATCTAGAGATTCCCTAAATGAAATTTTGATTTTTTTTATTCTGTGGAAAGTTATAATCTAGACCTACAACTTTTATGTTTTTGGTTTTGATTGAGTTGTTGTTTAGTTGCCTCAAAAATATTGATCTTTTATGCTACTGTTGAATCTTTGAATTTTATTTTCTGAAACAATAACTCATATCATTCTGAAATTCAAAAATTTGTAGAGGACTGTAGAAAATTCTAAAAATTATAATCTTTAGTGTTCTGGAAAGGTTGGGATTTGACCTTCCTTTCGTCAGTTGTGAGTTTTTGCAAACTCCAACGTTTGAGGGGTCAAAATTCACTTCAAACAGTCCACCCCTGAATTTTGATAATCTCTGTTGGACTTGTTTAGCGGTCCCGGTGTCAAGTCTGTGGAGCAGTCGTTTCTGCTCCGAATCTAGTATTTTTGGATTCGTTGGAAAGCTTTGTGAATCGCGCACAACTTTTATTTGGATCTTCTCTGTCGAAATAGAGCACACAGATCCCAAAAATCAGTTTTCCAAAGTTCTGTTCGGACTCTGCATCATTTCAGCTTCCGCGTGCGTTTGGATCAATTTGGATCATGGATCGGTGTGTACCGAGCCCACCGTAGCATTGCATCACAAGGTCTAGTTGTTTCTTTTGCAAATGGGAGGGTCACATGAAGAAAGACTGTACCAAGTATCATGCCTGGTATGAGAAGAAAGGTACACTCCTTACTTTGGTTTGTTCTGAAATTAATTTGACTTCTGTGCCCAAACACACTTGGTGGGTGGATTTTGGTGCTACCACTCACATAAGTGTGTCTATGCAGGGTTGCTTAAGTTGTCGACCGCCAATTGATGCTGAAAGATTCATCTCTGTGGGCGATGGAAAAACAGTTGAAGTTGAGGCAATAGGGATATTTAGGTTGCTATTAAAGACTAAAAATTATTTGGATTTGAAAGAAATATTTATTGTGTTGTCTTTTAGGCAGAATTTGGTTTTTATTTATATTTTAGATAAATACAATTATTCTTGTTTATTTAGAAATAATGAATTTAAATTGTTCCTTGATTCAAATTTTATTGAGACTGGTTCTTTATCTACGGTTGATAACCATTATTTGCTTGATACTATTGTCTCATTTAATGAAACCTTGCAATTAAGTTCTCGTGGTACGAAACAAAATTAACAAATGAGAATTCTGCTTTATTATGGCATAAGCGCTTAGGTCATATTTTTAAACAAAGAATTGAAATGCTTGTGTCGAGTGAGATTCTTGATTCCCTTGATTTCACTGACTTTCAGGTTTGTGTTGAGTGTATAAAAAGAAAACGAACAAACATAAGAAAATTAGGTGTTGAAAGGAGAACAGACGTCTTAGAACTAATCCATACTGATATTTGTGGACCCTTTCCTACAACTTCTTGGAATGGTCAATAATATTTTATTACTTTAATAGATGACTATTCTCATTATGAGTACCTATATTTAATTTATAAAAAGTCTCAGTCCCTGGATGTGTTCAAATTGTTTAAGGCCGAAGTTGAAAACCAACTTGACAAAAGAATTAAAACCGTCAGATCTGACTGTGGTGGTGAGTACTATGGCAGATATGATGGATCAAGTGAACAACGTCCAGGGCCTTTTGCTAAATTTCTAGAGGAATATGGGATCGTCTCACAGTATACCATATCAAGCACTCCTAGCATGAATGACGTTGTTGAAAGATGAAACACGACTCTTAAAGATATAGTAAGGAGTATGATTTCTCATTCTAACTTACCAAAGTCCCTCTGCAGAGAAGCATTAAAGACTGCAGCTTCTGTTTTGAACAGGGTACCCTCTAAAGCAATAACCAATACCCCATATAAATTGTGGATAGTCCGAAAGCCTAGTATAAAACATTTTCATATTTGGGGATGTCCAGCTGAGGTTAGGCCACATGAAAAGAAATTGAATTCCATAACGGTTAGCTACTATTTCGTTGGGTATTCTGAAAGATCCAGGGACTATAAGTTTTACAACCCTGCGAATAAGTCCTTTCTTGAAAGGGGAATCACTTGTTTTTTTTAAGGTGCTGAGATTGGGGGGAGTGATAAAGTAAAACACATTGTTTTTTAAGAAGTGTCTCTTTCTCTTCCTACAGTTATTGTTTATAATGATCAGATTTCTATTCCTGATATTGTTTCCACAAATCTGGATCAAGGCAATGATTTAGATTTCCCTATCCAAAATCAAGCTTTTACTTCTAGACTTCAAACTCAACAACCTCAAGAATAAGTGTCATTAAGGAAGCCTATTAGAGAGAGAAGTGCAATCTCAGATGATTATATTATCTTTGTACAAAAACATGAGGGTGATACTGCCTTAAGAGAAGATGATTCAATCAACTTTCATCAAGCCACACAAAGTTCTAACTCTCAAAAGTGGATTAAAGCAATGCATAAGGAGAATAAATCTATGAGGGACAATGACGTGTGAGATCTTGTCCCATTACCTGAAGGTGTAAAACCCATTGGTTGCAAATAGATATTTAAAGCCAAAAAGGATTCAAAGGGTAATGTGGAAAGATATAAGGTCTGTCCTTTTGCAAAAGGGTTTACTCAAAAGAAAAACATTGACTACACAGAGACTTTCTCTCCAGTTTCTACGAAAGACTCTTTTAGGATTATGATAACACTTGTAGCTTATTATGACTTAGAGCTACATCAGATGGATGTTAAGGCTACAATATATATATGGTCCAACTAGAATATTTTGTCTCAAGCGATGCCAAGAAAATGGTTTGGAAACTAAAAAAAATCATCTATGGACTTAAGCAAGCTTCCCGCCAGTGGTATCACAAATTTCATCATGTTTTCCTCTCGTTTGGTTTTTAGATGAATTTGGTTGATGAATGCATATATCATAAGTTTAGTGGGAGTAAATTTATTTTCCTAGTTTTGTATATGGATGACATATTGCTTGTCAGTAATGATATAAGCATACTGCACGAAACCAAGATATTTCTGACAAAAAAATTTGAAATGAAAGATCTTGAGGACGCCTCTTTTGTATTAGGGATTCAAATACATTGAGATCGTTCTCAGGGTATTATTGAATATCGCAAAAGAGCTATATCGAAATGATTCTGGATAGATATGGCATGAAGGATTGCAAACCAGGGGATACTTCTGTTGCTAAAGAAGATAAATTTAGTCTCGCTCAGTACCCCAAACACATGTCTGAAATTAAGGGTATGTAACAGATTCTCTATGCATCTGTTGTGGAGAGTCTTATGTATGCTCAGGTATGTATGCATCTGGATTTAACATACATTGTTGGGATGTTAGCCAGATATCTTAGCAACCCAGGTATGGATCATTGGAAAACAGCTAAACGAGTTATGCGGTATTGACAGAGAACAAAAGGTTACATGTTCACATACAGAAAGTCAGATCAGTTTGATATCATTCACTACAAGAAAAATGGCCATTAGCGACGGAAGTTTGTGACAAATTTTTTTTATCGCAACTTTGTGGCGGATTAACGAGAGAAACAAATCCGTCGCTGAAATTAGTAAATAGCGACAAAAAAACTTTTGTCGCCAAATCCGTCGCTAATTAGCGACGTCAGATTTTTGTCACAATACCCACGATATTTAGCGACGGATTTGGCGACAGAGGTTTTTTCGTCGCTACGTAGCGACGACGTTAGCGACAGAAATATTCTGTTGCTAACTGGTCATGTAAATTTATGACGGAAGTAGGCCGTCGCCAAATCCGTCGCTAAGTTTTCCGTAAATCTCTAATAAGAACCCTTCTTTCTCTTTCCTATATTGTCTCTCCTGCCCGATGCACTCCCCCGACCGCCGCCCTCTCCTGCCCGACGCACTCCCCAACCTGTCGCACGTCGCTCCCCGGTCCGCTGCCCATCCCTCCCCCGGCCCATCGCCCCCCGTTTCGCTGCCCGTCCTTCCCCCGGCCCATCGCCCTCTGTTCCGCCGCCCGGCGTCTCCCAGGTAAGTGGATCATTTTTTTTTTCAACAGGGGGTCGTCACCCCCCAGCCTCGTTCTTTTTTTCCGGCAGGAGGGGCGCCTGCCTCATTTTTTTTCCTGTAGGGGGTCGCTCCCCTGCCTCGTTTTTTATTTGGGTCACCCCCCTGCCTCTTTTTTTTTTTTGGTAGGGGGGGACCCCCTACCTCTTCTTTTTTTCGACAGAGGGTCGCCCCCTGCCTCTCTTTTTTTCGGACAGGGGGGCGACCCCCTGCCTCGTTTTTTTTTCGGCAGGGGGTCACCCCTCCTGCCTCATTTTTTTTTGGCAGGGGGGCGGAGGACGGGCCGGGGGGCGCCCAGCGATCGTCGGGTTCCTGAACCACGACATCACCCCATGCCTGCCGCTCCGGGAGACGATCACTGCCTTTGGAGACCTCGTGCCGCTGTCGTACATCGCTGGCTTACTGACTGGCCGGCCGAACTCGAAAATCTATTGGGCCGAACGGAGAGGTGGTCGATGCTTGGGAGGCGTTCTGCCTCGCTTGAATCTCATCCGACTTCATGCTCAAGCTTGTTGAACCTATTTTCCAGTTTGAACGAGCTCATTATGAGTCCAACATGAGCTGAGCTACGAAAGGCTCATCTTGTTTACCAGACCTACTGGGTTGTGTATTTCAAACCTGAACCATGGATCCTGCCAAACTCCAAACCTCTTTCTACATGAAAAAGATAAAGGGAGCTTTTAGCTATACAGACATACATGGTTTAGATCATATCTAATAGTGGAAGCTTCACCTCTATAACAAATATCGCGAGATTTATGAAAATCTTGTGATAATATAGCAAGAAAAACTGCCTGAAAGTTTAAAACGGCAATTTCTTATGAGATTTTCAAAGTATCGTGAGATTTATGAAAAAACATAAATATTGTGATTTAGACATGATATTTATGTTTTAAACGGTTATTTATCATAAAAACCCGTGTATTTTTATTTTTATTAATATTTTATTATATAAAATATTTTTTAAATTTTTTTATTGCCAAAAAAACACAAGATTTATGAAAAAATTTCAATTTCTTGCGAGTTTTTGACAAACTAGATTTTGCCAAAAAAAAAACTTTTGTCACTGTGATCTTCACAAATAGATCCAGAGTGGATTCATGCCCAGATAGACCCTTCACCGGATTTTTCCACAAAGAGTGTGACAAATACTCGTGTTAATTAGTAAAGATCATGAAAAAGATGCATATATTAGTCACCACAAAAAAACAGTTATCATGGTATTTTTAAAATATCGTGATTTACCTATAAGTTAAAAATATCATCAGTATAATATCAGTAATAGTTTTTTTGCACATTATCCAATAATTCTGTTACTTTACCTTATATTTTACATACATTAGCTTAAAAGAGTCATTAATTAGCCCGTAAATGAATTGATTCCCTCTAGTTCGGATTCGGACCTAAACTTACGGGTCTGGACTGTAGTCCGACCTGTATGCAGCCCTAGACTCACTCTTTCGCTCTCTCTCTATCTCTCTCCCTCTGCCGCCAAGGCCGAAATAGAACAGGAGAAGACGACCATCTCTCTCTCTGAAACCGATGGCCTGCACCATCGATTTCCGGCGTCTAGATGAAGGGCTTGGAGGCCAGAACAGCAACAAGCGGAAGAGATCGACTGCGGACGACGGTGGTCAGCCCCTCTCCATGGAGATCGACGACCACCCATCTTCGAAGAAGGCGGCCCTCCCTTCTGCCGAGGACCCTGACAGACCCACCTTCGGCAAGCCCACCTACGATGGAGTCATCGCTGGGAAGGTCTCCGGCCGGCGGTGGAAGCAGCCCCGGCAGCAGAGGGCGTCGTCGGCGAGGGTGAGCCACAAGGGGACGACGTTCGAGCAGAGGGCGCTGGCGAAGGAGGTGAAGAGGGCGTACAAGGAGAGGATGAGAGAGTTGAAGGAGGAGATACGGGCGAACAAGGTGGAGAAGAGGAAGCGGAGGGAGGAGAGGGAGAAAAGGAAGAAGGAGAACGTCCTGAGGACGGGCACCAAGCTCCAGAAGATCACCAACCCCAAGACCCTGAAGAAGATCTCCAAATCTAAGCAGAAGAAGCTGCTCAAGGTGGTGCCTGATGAACTGCTCAAGAAGTAGGCTCTTTCCTTCGTTTTTTGCTTTTGGAGCCTGTATGGTGAAGAACTACGATTTTTAGTCGGATGGCTTTTGGTTGGTTGGTGGGAAGCAAATTGCAGTTTTTTCTTTGTGGGGTTTGGGGAAAATGGATGAGTTGTGTTTTTGCCTTCTTTTTTCTTTTTTGTGTTGGAAGTGTTTTGAAATTGGAATCAATGAACAAATTGTTGGTTTTTGTTATGGTTTAGTTTTGAATCTGGTTTCCTCATGTGATCTCTTCAGTACCAGTGAGATGCTAATCGTTTTTTTCAGATGGTGGTTTCCCTTTCAACTTCTTGTCATTATGCTTTTGGTTGGTTGCTTTGTTGGTGATAGAAATTCGGGTTTTTGGAGATTATCAAGGTGTCTCTCTCTCAGTAGTCATTTTCTTCATAGTGGTGGTTTTACTTTGAAAGAAACCCTCATCGAAAACCGGATCACTTAATGGGCCGGCCTCCTTGCTAGGTAAAACTCCGGGTTGAATAACACGACCACCCAGCGATGTTGCATGGTGATGTTTTGTGTTCATTCGAGATGATCGGTTCTCTAAAACTGTGAACTGCCGCTGTTACAAATCTACACATATACATATTTAGCTGTAAATTGCATGATAGATATAAAACACCAGAACAGATGCATTTGATTCTAAAACATCGTTCTTGATGTTTATAACTATGGGATAGCTTAATTGTATTGGATATTCAAAAATTTTGTTGATTAGTTTTTGCATGTGATAGTTTCCTGGTTTCCATTCTCATTAGGGATGGCAGTGGACCCGGGAAAACAGGGCCGCCCCGCTTCTTCTAGTTTGGACTGGGGATGGAGGCAAAAATCAAAACCCCTGCTGGGATGGAGGCGGCGATGGACTTACTCCTTCTCCTGCCCCGTCCCTTCCTGTCCTGGATCCCCGTTAGTAAAATAATTAAAATACCCTTCGACCTCCCTTAAGGATGACAGTGGACTGGAAAACTGGCCCCGCCTCGCGAGGTGGGGATGGAGGTTAAAATCAAAACCCGTGTGAGGATGTTGGTGGGGATGGAGGACAGAATTTTGAGACTGAAAGAGGGTGGAGACCTTGTCCCCTGCATCCTCCCGGTCCACTGCCATCACTACTTCTCATGACATTGTTATCTAAAATGCCATTGTTTTCTCTATTTTTCAATGTGCACAAAACTACCAGCCCTATTGTAAATTTCATCTACAATAGATTGGGATGTATGGCATTCACACTAAGATCTTCTCTTGAATTATTTTTACAGTCAATGAATAGCATTGTGGTTTTATAGATTCTGTTACAAAACAATACCCTGCATTCCCAAGCATTGAAAGGAAACAAACGGTTTCCATTACTTTGTTCTGCAGCTACGGCCAATTAAGACCCCATTGGGTGGACTGGTGAGCTCAACCCAGCACTGTCTGGTCACCCAGTATGTGATATGACTCAGTCCCAGACCTGCTCTGGTTTTGAAGTTCCCTCTGATCTCATACTGAATTCTATTGTTTCTCACCTGTTGCTGAAGTTCCAAAGAAAGAATTGGTGGCGAAGGCACTTGGCTGGAAACCATATGTATGCTCTGCAGCCTTGATTCTCCGCTCCTCTGTTTGAAAGGGTTGATCGCCCGAGCGGCGATCAGCGTGCCGCGAAAGAATAACTCGATGTTAAGGTATTCAAACCGAACATTGATTCTCTGATTTGGATTCGTGAAATTGGCAAGGATGTAGGATGTAGAGCTCACCATTCAGAAAGCTAGGCGAGTCCATGTAGATGTTGCTGAGACTGGCATTGGCGGTAAACTGAAGGATGTTCAGCGTTAAGAAGGTGGGTGTGGGGAAGAAAGGAAAGGCAGTGTTAGGGGGAAGAAAACTCCTTGAAGAAAAGAATGTAAGACGCTTATAATGAAATTCCATTGGGAGGCGAAGTATAAAGGCAAAGTTAAGCTTTTTACAATGTCTGGGCCAAAGGGTTGGCTTTAAAATCTGAGAATTCAAATTGACACTCAAGGCAATCTAAGATAATTAACCATGGGGATTTGTTCCATGGGGTGGTGATTCTTGAAGCTGTGGAGCACCCTCCATCTCTTGAGATGTACGGTGTTTCATACCCGAGCTTTTGTGATATTGGTTGTTTAGTCTTTAGATTATAATCAAGTAAAACCAATATGAATGCTTTTATAAAGGTGTTCTAAATGCATTTCAAAAAACTCTAAACAAGTAAATAACATTTAACTCGTTGGTGCAACTGTTATTTTTTTCCTTATCTGATCAGACAAGGGAAACCTGACCCGGGCCAGAGACTATAGGTCTGAACTTGGTTGTCTCGACAGAAAATTTGTTTGTCGGACGAAGTGATCGAATTTCAAACGCATTTGTCTTCCAATTATCATTTACCAAAATTAGGCTATATCCTTAGTATTTGCTACTGTATAAAGAACATGAAAATATTAATATAGAGGCAATTCGTCCATCTCCACATTTCTCGAGATGGATACCACACCAATGTGAGTATCGGTGTGAATCGGCCGATTCATATCGTATGGGTCCAAAATCGATAAGATACTAAACTGAATAGGTTATTTTTTAATAAATGTAAAATATGCTTAAAATTAAAATTTTAATACTATTTTAATAGTTTTAACACATGTCACGTTATGATTGATATAGAATATTTTTTAATTATTTTTTAGCTGATACTATTTTCACAACATTGCACCACACCCATCTCTAGAAATGCCAAGATGGGTGGCTGTCAAGCAAGTGGCTGCATGCCCACCATGCGGCCATGTTGCATATACTGTGAATACATGGATATATAGCCTAAAGTGAATCTTGGTCGTCCGAATTTGAAGGCTTGGATGTGTCACCTTTTATTTATATCACACAGACGCTGACCAATTTGACTAGCTAGTCTAGCTACAGTACTGGACTTACATTTAACTTTTTGTATACAAAACCTGTCAAAATTATACAAAACTGTTATTAAATCCGAAGAGTCTGGACCTGGAGTTTACCCTCAAGGACTTGACTGATTTTGAAAACTAGGTTGGTTCCACCAAGGTGAGGATGTTGGTCCACCCACACCATTCCCTGTCGTTCAGATTTTAAGCACCCTGCCTCAATGAAATAACCCGTGTGGTTCCGGAAAATTTTAAGTGTCAGGCTGTTTGGATCATACCGTAAATGGAGATGGAAACCCAACAACATAGGCTCAGCTGGATTGCCAAAAATTGAGGGCCGAGTTGCACATTTCTTGCAATCTCGTGGTCTCAGTTGAATGTTAAAATCTTCGGTTGGTCATATCCATATTCTTTTTTTTCCCCAATTATTCAGCGTGGCATTCTTTTTGCTAAATGGTAGTTATAAAATGCATATATGCCCGCAATGTGTTTGTTGAAGTGTTTGAAGGAAAGTTAGGCCGTCTATTCCTCAATTTTCTGTTAAATTAAAAATTGCTTTCTACTGTTCTTTGAGAGAGAGAGAGAGAGAGAGAGAGAGAGACCATGGTAATGGTATGTTCCCAGTATAAGTTTAACAATTATCGTATCGTTTTAGTAGCATCAAAACATGCGTCTGATTGGAGTTTTTCATGTTTGTTGCTTGCACCCTTTAAACATTACCGTTTAACAAATTCTCTCTCTCTCTCTCTAGAGTTGAATGGTGGCAGTGTGCGAAAAGAGTCATCGGTAGTGAGAAGAGAAATGGGCGGTATTCCACGTCCACTGCGCTTGCTGGTGACAACGGTTGTCATTTTCTTCGGTGGGGTTTTCTCCCTCTCTCCCTCATCATCTCTCACCATTCGTGCGCTTCAATCTGCTTCTGATGCCAAGAAGGTAAAGAAATCGATGAGTAGCTGAACTCATATATCTTTCTTGCCTCCATCTTAAAACCCCAACTCTGTCATTCATTTTCTGTTGGCACAGAGAAAGAACACATCCAAATGTGAGGCCTGTAGAGGAACTGGTTTCTACCCATGTAAACTGTGGAAAGGTTAATATGTTTGGATTTAAAATTTATCGAAAAATAAAAGAGGACTGATTTACATGTTCTGGTTATGAAAATCAAACTTGATGCGAAAGAGTACCTGAATTCATTGGTGCTCCGATAGATCATTGACGGGTATGATCTTCTAGAACCTGTATATGTGATCATTTTCTTTTCTCTAGGCCTAATGAGAGAGAGACTGAATTATCTTTCTGATTATGAGGAGTCTAAAGAGAAGGCCATTATATAAGGTTTTGGGACCATAACTTAATGTGTTTAAGAGTCTGTTTTCGATTCAGCCCATTACAGAATTGTAGACAGGACCGGTCTCAACTGGATTAGATCACATAAACCAGACCTAAACCTAAAACAGTTTTACGATGTGTGGTTCAATGTAGGTAAGCCCACACGATTTTCTAACAATATCTCACTTGGGCCACATACGTAACCTTATAATCACACATTGTAACCTTATGAGCTTAAAAATAATATCTTATCAATTGATATCTCTACCAATCTGGTCTATTAATTATGTCAACATAGAACCAAAGCAGTCTTCATTACAAATAACGTAATTGGACCCATCAATGATTACATATATCGATATAACCAAATGACATGAATCAAGTATGAATGTGAAGCATGAAAATTACATGCAATATGATCAAACATACCTATTTTCAACTGGTCATACTGAAAACTTTAGTTAAATCATAACATAATGAGTACAGAATAAAACTGAAACTTTAACTTTATTCAAAAGTGGCAAAATGTACTTTATTATATTATAGAACGTCCTAATACAAACTCCCACTAAACCAACATATCATAAAATGATAAAACACCCATGCGAGCAGTATGCTCGTGAAAGACATTGGGCAACAAACCTTTAGTAAGCGGATCTGCAATCATGGAGTTTGTGCCAATATGTTCTATTGATATCTGATCATTCTGCACACTTTCTTTAACAATGAGGAACTTAATGTCAATATGCTTTAACTTCAACGAGCTCCTGTTGTTATTGAAATATAGCACTGTTGAATTATTGTCACAAAATAACTTTAGTGGTCTCTCGACATTATCCAGAATCCACAGCCCTGTGACAAAATTACGTAGCCATATCCTATGGTTGAATGTCTCATAACAAACTATGAATTCTGCTGCGATGGTAGAAGAAGCAATGGGTGTCTGCTTGACACTCCTTAAGAAAATAGCTCCTTTGGCTAACAGAAAAACATACCCTGATGTGGATCTATAACTGTCTTGGCATCTCACAAAGTCAAAATCAGAATACCCAATCACTACAAGAAACCTGTGGATTAGCGATGACCTAAATCCGTCGCTAAACAACTTAGCGACGAATTAGCGTTGGATTAGAGACGGATAGCTTCCATCGCGAATTTTTCGACGCTAATTAGAGATGGAATATATTTGTCGCCCATTCCGTCGCTAAGTAGCGACGAAATATATCTGTCGTCAGATCCGTCGCTAAGTTACGACGGAATAACGAATGACAACACCCATCGTAAGGTCGTCGTTACTATACAACGATTTTGGTGTTGCGACAGATTTATAGTCGTCACTAATCCGTCGCTACATTCAACGCTAATAGTAATTAGCGACGGATATATCTGTCGCTAATAAGTCTCAAACAAGGAAAAAATTTAAAAAAATATTTGAAAATTAAATATTGAGAAAAAAATTCTCGTGATACAATTTATATTTCCTGTACAATTTATATTTCCTGTGAATAACAAACAAAGTACACATCAAAATACATATAAAAGAAAACTAAAACAATTAATCGATCAACTGTAAAATTCGCAAGTTTTAATTATTTACAATTCAACATTTACATTTTTGAAACAAAAAGAAGGTAGAAAAAATTCAACACATGAGTCTAATCATTGCCAAGATTTTGTGTGTCCTTTTGTTCATTGTCTTGATCTGTCCCTTCAGCTCCAATACGTTGATTATCGTCAGCAACCTACACAAGAAAAGAAAGGTCAGTATTGATAAACAAAATATACTGAAATAAATTATACTCTATATGTGATTCTATCGTGCTCATATGTGTTCTGAGGCAGTAAAAAAATTGTATATGTGATTCTATTATGCTCATATGTGTTCTAAGGCAGTAAAAAAACTGTATATGTGATTCTATCATGCTCATATGTGTTCTTAAGGCAATAAAAAAAACTTACATGTGATTCAATCATGCTCATATGTGCTCTAAGGCAGTCAAAAAAATGTATATATGTGATTCTACCATACTCATATGTGTTCTAAGGCAGTAAAATAACTTTATATGTGATTCAATCATGCTCATATGTGTTCTAAAGACAGTAAAAAAACTGTTTTTGTGATTCTATCATACTCATATATATGTGCTCTAAGGCAGTAAAAAAACTGTATATGTGATTCTATCATGCTCATATGTGTTCTAAGGCAGGCAAAAAATTGTATATGTGATTATATCATGCTCATATGTGTTCTAAGGCAGTCAAAAAAAATGTATATGTGATTCTACTATGCTCATTTGTGCTTTAAGGCAGTCAAAAAACTGTATATGTGATTCTATCATGCTCATATGTGTTCTAAGGCAGGTAAAAAACTGTATATGTGATTATATCATGCTCATATGTGTTCTAAGGCAGTCAAAAAAACTTTATATGTGATTCTATCATCCTCATATGTGCTCTAAGGCAGGCAAAAAACTTTATATGTGATTCTATCATGCTCATATGTGTTCTAAGTCAGGCAAAAAACTGATATGTGATTATATCATGCTCATATGTGTTCTAAGGCAGTCAAAAAAATTGTATATGTGATTCTATCATGCTCATATGTGCTCTAAGGCAATCAAAAAACTGTATATGTGATTCTATGATGCTCATATGTGTTCTAAGGCAGGCAAAAACTGTATATGTGATTATATCATGCTCATATGTGTTCTAAGGCAGTCAAAAAAACTGTATATGTGATTTTATCATGCTCATATGTGCTCTAAGGTAGTCAAAAACTGTATATGTGATTTTATCATGCTCATATGTGTTCTAAGGCAGGCAAAAAACTGTATATGTGATTATATCATGCTCATATGTGCTCTAAGGCAGTCAAAAAAACTATATATGTGATTCTACCAAGCTCATATGTGCTCTAAGGCAGTCAAAAAACTGTATATGTGATTCTACCATGCTCATATGTGTTCTAAGGCAGTAAAAAAATTGTATAAGTGATTCTATTATGCTCATATGTGTTCAAAGGCAGTAAAAAAACTGTATATGTGATTCTATCATGCTCATATGTGTTCTAAGACAGTAAAAATATTATACTGAAATATTGTATAAAAGGTCAGTATTGATAAACAAAATATACTGAAATAAATTATATGCAATGCACCTAAGTTAAGGCAATCAAAGTTATATAAAATCTAACGACATGCAATACATCACATGAAGCTTTCATACCTGAGAGGCACCTGCAAACAAAGCTCCCTTGTTCTGCAAAAAACTGTTAAACTCATCCCGGAGAACGCCAGCAATTGTTTCATGAAAGTAGTCACGCATTGTGTCATTAACGATCTGGCGTACATCATCCCAAGAATGAGTCGGATGCTTGGAGCTGATGTTGACGGGAGAAGTCTCTGAGCCGTGACTGGAGGAAGCAACGACTGGTGAGGTGTTCATATTACTCCCAAACCTGAACACACGACCCTTTTTGGGTTCACCTACTGCAGTCACCCATGCTGCAGGATCAAATGATGGATGCTGAGTAGAGTCATCGTCATATCGCTCTACCATCTGTTGCTCATATAACTCCTACAAAATAATGTTTACAGTATGAATTAATAATTAAGAATTACAATGTTTATGATAACTTATATATTATAATGATTATTAATACAATAAATACATATCGTTGTCGTTCTCGCCTTCTCCGATACGAACTCTCCTGTAGTCTTACGTTTATGTGTTTGAACAAACACATCCTTGTATGGCACAATACCTCTTTTTTCTGCTTCCTGCGAAGTGAAATGATAAAAGATTTAGTTAATAGGTTTACAACAATACTTATAAAATTGATTTGTTTATATATTGATGAGTTACCATTTTCTTTAAGTGGCTCCCAAAAGTCCTAGATCCACCTGTGTGTAGATAGGCTTCGGGCATTTTTGCTCGATTTTGTGCAGTCGTCGCTGAGCGGTTTCGAAATGCATCCCCAGCCCACTTGTCACATATTGCATCCCAAACATCTGACCTGATAGTAGGAGGTCCATGGCCCTTTCACTGCAGTGGATCATCTATCCTGCCATATGTTTTTCTTGCTGCAGTCTTCATATTGTGCAGCATGTCTACAAATCGATTGACAACCACCTTCTACCACACCTTCCTTGCATCATATTCCTCCATCGTAGTCGCGAAGCAATTCGAAGCCTATAAATATTTTCAGAAAGTTAGTACACATGACTATAACAAATAATTAAATATAAAACACATTAACTATGACAAACAACTATATACTGTGAATGAGGACCACAATCTGCTATCACCTCTTTTGGATGCTCTTTCCATTGAGCGATCAGTCATGGTAGATGTTGAAGTAGTGAATTCCTAACATCACGTACTAATTCTTGTGGCTCGAACCTTGTGCTGTACATGAATTGATACACAGTAAATATCAATATACCATATTTATAAGATATGCAATAAGTGAAAATGAAATACTTACGATCGATTATCGATATACACTATTCGAATGAGTCTTCTTGTGCCAGACAGAGAAGACCCTGCATCTTGTGTTGGCTCCTGACTTGTATAATCAACTGGTGTAGGTGGGTCAGGCGAAATATCATCTGTAAAAACATACATTTGAAATTCTCGGAATGCGCATTTCAACTAATCAAGCATTCAATTAGTTAAATGATATACCTATCAAAGGAGCCCACGAAGATGAAGGTCGAGACTGGCTACTACTGGATGAACGACCACTGTAAGCTCTACGAACCATATTCTAACAAACAAAAAATGTCATGCAATACATTCAAATTCTTTCAAATCATTCACATCAAGTATTTCAATACATTCAAATAATTCAAATCAAGTATTATGATACATTCAAATCATTGGAATACCTACAAATCATTCAAATCATTGCAATACATTTTAATACATTCAAATAATTCAAATCAAGTATTGCAATACATTCAAATCATTCAAATCATTGGAATACCTGCAAATCATTCAAATCATTGCAATACATTTCAATATATTCAAATAATTCAAATCAAGTATTGCAATACATTGAAATCATTCAAATCATTGGAATACCTGCAAATCATTCAAATCATTGCAATACATTCAAATTATTCACATCAAGTATTGCAATACATTTAAATCATTCACATCAAGTATTGCAATACATTCAAATAATTCAAATCATTCACATCAAGTATTGCAAAATCATTCAAATCGTTGTCACATATTTCTATACATTCACATCATTCAAATCATTCACATCAAGTATTGCAATACATTCAAAACATTAAAATACATTCAAATAGAGGTTTGTATTACAAGATTTTGCTCACTAGCTCGAGAATTCTTCATCATCACTTGTTTGACTTTCATATTCTTCTTCTTCTTCTTCTTCATTGTTTGCCCATCCACTAGGTATATCATTTGGATCACATTCTTCTATGAATGTTTCATCGACCATTGGAGATATAACATGCATATCATGCGCAACATCGTGACCATAAGAGAAGTCATAGATATCATCTGATTGATAGTAATCATTCTCTTCAGTTAACTTATCTTCCTGTAACTGATCATACTCAGGGTATAGTTTGGACTTCACATTACAAACTGCCCACTATTCATTTCTATCTGACTTTTTTGTACTCGGATATGAAGTATAATAAACTTGTTGAGCTTGTGAGGCTAATATGAATGGTTCATATGTTCCAAACATTGATTTATGATTCACCTCCACAATGCCTGAGTCTTTGTCGACTCTTGTTGCAGTTGGATCAAACCAATGACACTTGAATAAAGTTACCCTATTATTTATGCCTAAGTAAGTCAACTCCATTATTTCCTCTATAACACTGTAGTAATCATGTTCATTTTTACCGTAGCTGCTACCCTTGACACACACGCCATTATTCATCATTGATTTGTTTATATCGTAGTCTTTTGTATGGAATTGATAACCATTTACGATGTACCTGTTATAACATTGCACAACTTTGGTCGGACCAGTAAATCACATATTTCTTGATCTTTAACATCACCATGGCGAACCTACAAACATAAACAATGATTGTGATCACGACCAATTAAGTAACTTAGTGTTGTTTATAAGTACACAATTTATGTGAGCGTCCTTACCAACTCTTCCAACCACTCCACAAACTTAGTTTCATGTTCTTTTTGTACTTCTGCATCAGTGAGATGTGAAACTTCTCTTCGCAACTCCAGATCAAATCGTCTACAAACCATAAATACTTATATTACCAAACCATATATGCACGTATAGAACATAAAAGGATTTAGAATTGTGTTGCATCTACATATACTTACTCGATGTATGGGTCAATCGCTAAGCAATTAAAAAGAATATAGATGTGTGTTGCGTCTTGCTCTTGATCTGCCAAGAGTCTTGATCGGCAACTACCAAATGCATGCCCAAGTGGTTGAAATATCGATAGTTTGTCAGCTACAGTTACTTATTCTTCATCATCGTTACGAGGCGGGCATGTGTAACGTGTTGGAATGTGAGGTTCAAAGTACATAGATGAGAAATTTGAAATCTCTTCTAAAGTGTACGCCTCACAAATAGCGCATTCTACTCTTGCTTTATTACGAACCTTTTTTTTGAGGTCAAACATGCATCTGTCAAAAATATACATTTTAAATTTAAAATATCTGTCATTGAAGAGACAAATATAAGAAAACATATACATTTTAAATGGGTACATCCACCGATATTTCACAGGACTACCAACCCTTAGTTCATATGGCAAATGTATGGTCAAATGTTCCATAACATCAAAAAATGCTGGCGAAAAAATCTTTTCTAGCAGACAAACAGTAGTGATGACAGAGTCATCGAGATTCTTTACATCAGATACTACGACTTTCAATGGGCACAATGTTCTAAAAAATCCACTCAACTCAGACAATACCCCCCATATAGGTTTGTCTAACATATAATGGAATGCTAGAGGTATCAATCATTGCATAAAGATATGACAATCATGGCTCTTCAACCCATATAACTGTCTATCGTCAATCTTCACAGCCCAAGCAATGTTAGAGACATATCCATCTGGAAATCTCAACTGTCTCAACCATTGACATACCTGCTTTATTTGATCAGGTCCAAGCACGTACCTTGCCTTTAGTTTTAGTACTTTTTCATTATACTCTTTGAGTTCCAATTCTGGTCTTTCACATATTACTTTTAAATCCATACGGGCCTTCAGATTATCCTTCGTTTTTTCTTTAACATTCATTATTGTATTGAACACATTATCAAACACATTTTTTTTCACATGCATCACATCCAAATTATGTTGTATCAATAGGGTTGGCCAATATGGTAGTTCCCAAAAAATAGATTTCTTTGTCCAATTGTGATCCTTCTCAAATCCAAGGAAGGGCGTCAGACTACGGGCATCTGTTAATATATCTGGAAAGTATTGCAATCTTCTTAAAATCTCTATGCCAGACAATCTTGTGGGTGGACCTTCCATTTCAGTTGTGTTTGCTTAAAATGCATTTCTTTGTCGTCGAAACGGATGGTCGTTGGGTAGAAATCGACGATGACACTCAAACCAGCAAGGCTTCTTTTCATGCGTCAATGTAAAAGTTTTTGTATCCTTTATGCAGTACGGACATGTCAACATCCCATGTGTGCTCCAACCAGATAACATACCATATGCAGGGAAGTCACTGATTATCGATAGAACAACGACCTTCATATTGAAATTTTGTTTTTTGTGAGCATCATACGTGGTAACGCCGTCATCCCACAGTACTTTTAGTTCATCAATCAATGACCTTAAATATATATCAAGATTTTGGCCAGGTGAGGTCGGACCAGAGATCAATATAGACAAGAAAAGATTTGAACGCTTCATACGCAAGCTTGGTGGAAGGTTGTATGGAGTTACAAATACTGACCAACATGAGTATGAAGTTGATCTACCCCCAAATGGATTAAATGCATCTGTACATAGACCAAGTCTAACATTTCTCACTTCCATTGCGAAGTTCTGATGAGTACGATCAAAGTGCTTTCAAGCTTCTGCATCAATAGGATGCGTGATCTTCTCTTTATCATGTCGAACTTTATTTGCATGCCATCTCATATGTTTAGCTGTCCTTGAAAACATATACAATCATTGCAATCTATGAGTGATAGGAAAGTAGCGGAGCGACTTGTATGAAACTTCTTTTGATATCGTGCTACCATTGCCTCTTGTCTTTGACTTGAACCGAGGATGCCCACATGACGGGAATGATATGTTGTTTTCCTGATCTTTGAAATACAACATGCAGTGATTTGGACAAGCATCTATCTTTTTATACCCTATACCTAGTGCGTTGACCATAACCTTCGCACGATAAAAATTTTGTCGCAATTTCTCATCTTTGGGCAACATACTCTTCACAATCATGCACAAACGGTCAAAACATGATTGACTCAAATTGTACTCAGACTTCAAAATCATTAGTTGAAGAACCGCATACAAGATAGTGTGACTCTCGCAACCGTTCCAAAGTGGCTCATCAACATCTTTAAGTAAATCATAAAATCTACTAGCGGCATCGTTTGGTGATTCTTCATCTACTGCAGTTGTTACATTACTAGAACCCATAGCAGAACCCAGTTCTGTTCCTACGACATTAAATATCAAATTCATATATGGATTATCGTGCACCACATTCACCCATGCATCAAAATTGTTTCTAAATTCTTCACCATAAAATATCTAATTCTGATAATCTCTCACAAAACCCTTTCTGTATAGGTGATGTCTAATGCCATGAGGTTCTACAAATCGATTGTTCTTGCAAATCTTGCAGAGACACCTAATCTGACATGTGGGATCCACTGTACTGACACTTGTCGTTACAAATTCAATAAAACTTTCAACACCATCTATATATTTATGCGATAACTCATTGTCAAGTATCCTACGGTACATCCATTCACGGTATGCAGTCATTTTGTCATATGATGTTACAAATAGTATCCTAACCAGTTAAAAGAGAATTGGCAGAATGTTATAATGAAGAAAATATCAAATTTATCATGCAATATATGATGTCATACAATCACAAGAATTATGATGCATGCATTAATAACTTAATATTTTCATGTGCAAATTATTCATAACACGATACATTCATTTGAAACATGCTTTCATTATACAATTTCACATATAAGTTATGATAAAATTGAAAGTAACTACATGCAAACATGGATACAATCACATCAAACATTACAATACATCGAAAACATTTATATCAAAAAAATGTCAAACATGTACCTGCAGCAAGCACACTCCAATATCTCGCTAACTACTACCATGCCTAGCATGAAATCCATACTCCAAAAATAAGAACACTTCTATTCTTATACATTAAAATCATGCTCAGCATGATCTCCAAACTCCAACAAAGCAGTCCTAGATATCAACAACTAAGTGAGTGTGTGAACAGTAAAGTGTTGCATCCAATAAATTAAATAACATGTGATGCACTTGCATCACTTACTCACCACGAGTATTTACCCGATTTGTATTGTTTTTGTCACTTACTTACCACGGGTGGCGGGGCACAAGCGGGATCCGTTGAAAAATCTGTAAGAGACACTGTGTTAAAATGAAGTCACCCTCTGCCGAAAGGAAAAAATTTAGAATAAATATTGAAGTCGGACGAGTTCAGCTTGGTTGGGCTCCTATATGCTTGTTATTTATAAAATATATATTTTACATATATTTTTATATCATAGAGTGAAGTTGGTTTAAATGTTTTGCTTGCAAGCAATAAGTTTAGAAGAGTTCAAATCTTATTGCTTACAAGTTTGAAACAATTATTAATTTTACAAAATGAGCCACTTTGAGCATGGTTTAGTAGGTTTAGGGTCCAAAATCTGTTGTTTTCAATTCTGATTTTATTTATTTCGCAAATGAGCTAGCTAGTGGTCAAGCTTTTCATGAGCTCAAGCTTGGCTCAACTCAACATAAGAAACTAACTGAGCTTAGACACCCTCTGTTTGGTTCGTTCGGCAAATTAGGGGTGTAACTATGTCGGGTATGCCCAACCCGATGTCATCAACCAATTATATTAGACCCGAGCCAATTTTAGTGGACCCATGGGTTCGGGTTGGGTTCAATATATAGACTCATAATGAAACGGGTCGGGTCTTGGGTATTGCAAATGAAAACCCAATCATGTTTGGACCCAACCCACTTATATACCCAACCCAAATGGTTCTCCATATTGCAGAACCGGACCGACCCAAACCAGACCCGATTATGTACCCAACCCGCTTTGCACCCGAACTGAGTCGAACGTGGATCGATTATGTACCCAAACCTTTTTTGTAATTGGTAGTATAAAGAAATAACTAGAATAATTAGTAAATATTATGTTATATAATCAATTAAATATTTAAAGATGTTGATAAACTTAAAATTGCATTACCTTTTAGTAATCAAAACTTTAATTCAATTTTTTTCATATACTTCCTAATGCCCTTCTCTTGGAAAATTGTTGGGTTGAAGTGAATCTCAAGTCTAAAGAATAGTACTCAAGAACTAATTGAATTCGATATATTTTGAATTTGACATATCATTAATGTCTTTTTATTTCAATTTAAAATGATTGGTTGAGCTTAGTGAGCAAGAAATATCGGTGGATGATTGTTTCAAATATTTGGGATCTATCATTCAAAAGTATGAAGAAATTGATGGAGATATAAATCATAGGATAAAGGTTGGGTGAATGAAATGGAAAAGTGCAACTGGAGTGTTGTGTGATCGTAGAATGCTATTGCGGTTGAAGGAAAAGTTTTATAGGACGACTATTAGGCCCGCTTTACTATATGGTACGGAATGTTGGGCTGCCAAGAGACATCATATTCAAAAAATGAGTGTAGCTGAGATGCGTATGCTGAGATGGATGTGTGAAAATACAATAAAAGATAAGATTCAGAATGAGGAGATACGTAAGAAGGTAGGCATTGCGTCCATTGAAAATAAGATGAGAGAGAATCGTTTATGGTGGTTTGGACATATTCGGCGAAGGCCTAATGATGCTCCAGTTAGAAGAATGGAGAAATGGGAAAATATATTAGTTAAAAGAGGTTGGGGTAGGCCTAGGAAGACATGGATGGAGGTGATAGGAAAGGATATGGGAAAATATATTAGTTAGATATGGATGTTAAAAGAGGATCCAAATGTGTTTTTGGTTTGTTTGATCTTTATTTGCATCCAGAATAAATCCAATGGAATTGTCTTTCACGTCCTCAACCTATTTTTACCGGATCAAAGTGGATCTAAATTCAAATCTACTTCATCCAAGCATAAAAACTACACTATCTTGAGTCCATATTTGGCAATATGGCTGGGATATTGGTCACCCATCTGGCCACTTTCAGCGTTTAGGCGTTGCTCGCTGGAAAATGGATTGTCTCAAAATAAACATTACAATTTAGTGATAAATACATAATTCTATACATAGTGTATAACAAATGATGGACGTATTTGGTTTGCCAGCAACAATAGGGATGACAGTGGACCGGGCAGGAGCGAGGGATAAGGTCTCCACCCCCGCCCCGTCTCAAAATCTTGCCCTTATTCTTTGCACAAGTTTTGATTTTAGCCTCTATCTCCATTTCATGTTTTCCATTCTTGGTTCAAATGGGGCGAGGCAGAGCAGGGCCCCATTTCACTTAGGTCCATTGCCATCCTTAAAGAAGGATTGGAGGCGGGGCAGGGCGGAGTGGTGGAAAGCGTAAGTCCATCCCTACATGGGTTTTGATTTTAACCTCCATCCCTGCCTCCATTCATGTTTCATGTCCTCCGTCTCTGGTCCAAAACAGGGCGAGGCAGGGCGGGACCCCATTTTTTGAGTCCACTGCCATCCCTAAGTAATAGGCTTAGAGATAAAATCTTAATACATCAAGCGTTGGCACTGTTGCATACAAAATCTTGGAGAGCCTTGCAACATGCCATAGGTATGGGACTTGGTGTGGTGCATGGGGTTGAAGAGACGTATGCATGCCACTGATAGTGCCATGTGACTGAGCTTGGCACTAAGCTGTGTAAAGGGGTGTGACATGTGCACGGGTTGGTGCAATGTAGGTGCTGAAAAGGTGTGTGCATGTCACTGATTGCATCATGTTTCTGAGCTTGGCACTGAATAGTGGAAGGAGTGTGTGACATGTGCACTGGTAGGATGCAATGCACATTCATAAGAGGTGTGTGCATGCCACTGATTGTGTCCTGTGCTGGAGTGTTGCACAGGGCTGTGCCAGGAGTGTGGCATGTGCACAGGTGTGGTGCAGTGCAGATGCGACAACAGATGCACGGATGTGTGTGACGTGCGGTGGAAGTGCCCCAAGAGTGATGGATTGGTTGGTTGCAGCGTGCATGAGGCAGTCGGGCCAGCCCTATGGCAAACAGGCCTTGCCCATGTGTGCAGAGTTTAGTGCATATGCATAACAGTGGTGTCGCGTGTTGCATAAACCATTGTCGTGCGTGATGCATGTGGCATGCGAAGCACAACATGTGGTGGGCACGTGGTTGCGGTGAGCTTGGTAAGGGCTTGACATGTGCAACAATGTGCACAGTGTGGGCACAATTGCGTGTATAATCTTTGAGGCAAAAATTCAGCGAGCATTTGAAGTTGTTTGGGGCCAAGATCAAAGATTCACCGTGTAAATGGACTATGGGAAACACGTCGATAAAGGCGGATTTGAAGAATTCTAAAGTTGAGAAATTTATGGTTCCCCAAGTGTTATTCGGGTTCCTCTTGATGGCAGGGCCCTGGCTCCTAAAACATCTATATAGGGGACCTTCTGTTTGAGCTGTCTGACACATGTTGTAGCAACTTGGCATAGGCACCCATTATATCGCACGGGCAGCACTGGGAGTGCATAAGGGTGTCCGTGTGTAGTGCAAATCTCTTATGGGATGTAGGCAAAGGCCTTGGGTGCGCAGGTAGGCGACTCTTGGTGCGGCGGTGCGGTCCCAACCGTGCATGGTGGCACAGACTTGTGCAAGTGAGTGCACAACGCCAACAAATGAGTTTGGATGGTGCTTTTCGCTATGATTGGAATCATCAACTGGTCTTCGGACTGGGGGTCGAAAGACCTTGTTGAAATTTCACTAGAGGGGGGTGAATAGTGAAATACGATGCAAGTTGATATAATAAAAAATAAAGCAATAAGGCACAACACAATAAACACAGGATTTATACTGGTTCGGTCAAAACTCTGACCTACATCCAGTCCCCAAGCAAACCACTTGAGTTTTCCACTATAACATCCGAGTCACCGGATAAATAGTACAACACCCTCTTCCTCAGAGGTCTTCTTCTCTCAACAGAGAAGGGGCACACCCTCTTCCACAGAGGTCTTTTTCTCTCAACAGAGAAGGACAACACCCTCTTTCACAGAGGTCTTCTTCTCTCAACAGAGAAGGGCAACACCCTCTTTCACAGAGGTCTACTTCTTTCAACAAAGAAGGAATACAGTGAATAACAGAAAGTTACAATACTTCCTATAGAACCTTCAGGATGATATGAATGCACAAATGAAGGATTCTCAGAATATTCTGTTTGTCACTCAGAAGATACTCTTTGTCAAAGAGTTATTTTTTGACTTTTTCTCTTTCTTTTTCTCTTTCTTTTTCTAGGCTCTCTTTCAAATATCGAATAGGTATTTTTCTCGTTATAAGCTCACTTGTCTATTTCATTCCCTTCTGTGTTTGAATAGTTCATTTTAGTGTGTTTTTATAGCTTAAAAAAATAGTTGTTGGCCTTTTTGAAATCGTAGCCTTTTTGAGATGTGAAATGTCATGTCATTTCAAAAAACATCTTTAGAGGAATTCGAGAAAGTCTTCTTTCCATAAAAGTAAAATATAGGGTACACTAGTCGTTGTAATATTTTAGGTAATACATATTTTATGTAAAAAGTTTATTTCTTACAATAGTACATTGAACGTTGGATTGTAGGTTGTCATGTGGTTTTGTCTTTATCCTAATTAATGATTTGTGGTACATAGGTACTTCTTTACTTTAAATGAGTGTAAGTACAATGAGTGCTTTGAGATATTTATTTGTACATAATCATGTCAAGTGTTTTCTTTATGTTGTGTTTTTCAAAGTCTACAGAGAGAATGAAGACTACAAGTTAGTCGACATTCTTGAGAAGGATATTTAACAAGGATTCTTTACAGAAGGTATTTAATGCTATACAAAGAGAATGATGACTTTAAGTAAGTCGACATTCTATGAGTTTGTAAAAAGGTAACTAGAGTCTTTTTCAAAACATATTATATATGGTTTCTTTCTGTAGCCGATTTCATGTTTTGTCTTTTTCCTATATTTGAAATCATTTCTTTAAATAGGGTAACTAGAGTCTTTTCAAAACATATTATATTTGTTTTCTTTGTGTAGTCGATTTCATGTTTTGTCTTTTTCCTATATTTGAAATCATTTCTTTAAAGAAGGTAACTAGAGTCTTTTCAAAACATATTATATTTGTTTTGTCTTTTTCATATATTTAAAATCATTTATTTTCATGTTGTCTTGTATATGATATAATGTACAATTATTACATTTTGAAATCATGTCAAAATACATTTTTCATAAAGGGTTGTAAGAAGGTACAATTATTTGTTTTCAAAAAGGAGTTGTTTGAAACTATCGTATACTTTTATGAAATAGCTTTTATGAGTGAGTATGTAATATGCAATATGCATCCTTCTGAAGGTTCTGTTACAAATGACTCTATAGAAGAAAAAATCTTCAACTTGAAGAAGCCGATCTCTTTAGAAGGTCTTTAGGAGTGCATGGCTCAACAAGCTTTTTTTTCAAGGAGTATGATTGCATCATAGTTGTACTTGAACAAGAGGTCTCCATCCTTTTTGAGTGAGATATCCTTACCTCAAATACTCGTTAGATACATGGCAAAACATATCCAGTCATTATATAACATTTTTCAAGAAGACATATTATCAAATCATATGAAATTAAATAAGACAGTGTATCATATTATGTGACATCAAAACAGAGTTTCTCAACATTCTCCCCCTTTTTTATGATGACAAAATATGTTCCCCTTGTCAAAAAGACATTATGCATAGAAATAATAATATCATAAATATTAAAAAAAAAAATGTTTTAAAGAGAGAGTATTTCTCCAATAATGGAGACAGGTTTTCTCCCCCTTTGTCACAGACAAAAAGGAAGGGATCAGAGTATCAGAGTTATTACAGGCCAAAAAGTGATTAAAGTTATTACAGTCCCAAAAAAAATACAGCTAGTACAGTCTAAAAGATAAGTTGTTGGATGTTGGAGCATCTTCATCAGAGCCGGGCAGGTGCAGGGACCTGAGATTGAAGGAAGTAGCATCGAGGACCTGAGAGGGATGGAGGATAACTTCGTTTTGAAGGGGTACTTTGAAGTATTTTAAAATGGGAGTTATAAAACACCCGAAAAGAAGAGGCTGAAATTTTTGATAATGAATAAAAAGGTCAAAAAGAATGTCGGACCAGTTTATTGGAGTAGAAGAAAAAATTGCGTAGAGAAGGAGAGGGATTTTTCTTGGTACTAATCCCTTGCGTGGAGGCTTGGGATAGATATTGTGGAGAAGAATCTGGGCAAGAAGTTGAGCATGAGGTTGGAGATTCCTCATGTGCCAGGGAAGTTGTGAGCAGTTGGTGTAGAGAAGAATTTTTCGAAGTACTGACCGTTCGAGTGGTACTATGTTGTATAGGTTTATATCGGTGGAAGGAAGATTAAGAATTTTGCCTAATGAGGAAGCATAAAAGGACATCAGGCGTCCGCGGACTTTGGTGGTGATGGTAGTTTGTTCATGATCAAAAGAAAAATTTGTGTAGAAGAGTCGGACGAGTTCAGGATAGTAAGCAGCTTGGGATGAAGATCCTAGTAAGTGTTTGAGTTTGGGGAGAGATCTGTCTAGGTCAAATAATACGAAGTCGTTGTAGTTAACCAATTTACCTTCATGAATTGGTCGAGAACAAATGAAGTTGTAGAAGTGAAATATATCGGGATCCCTTAGGTTGGCGGCAGTGATTGCAGTGTTTGAGGAGGAAGCCATGGCAAGGGCTTAGAAAGAACGAGCAAGAGAGAAAGGCTTGGAAAGGAGTAAGGGTTTGTAAGAGAATAGAGAAAATCGTGGGAAAGAGATATGAATCAATCTAATAAATAGAAGAAGAAAAATAATGGTGATAAAAAATGAATGACATTGGAAGTGAAGGATTTTTAGATTTTAGTGGAAAGAGGAAATGCGTGAGTTGTAAAATAAGAGACTTGTGAATGACAAATCAAATCAATTTCGGAAGATAGTGTATTATATTAGTGAAGCTATTAAGAAGGACATAGTTTCGAAATAATTTTTTCATTATATGTAACAAATTTTCTATGGGCAATCTTGTTGGATAGTGAGAAGAGTCATGAATTGAGTATGGAGTGTCATATTAAACGTAAGAGAAAGAATGATTCAAGAGTTTTTAAAGATTTTCGTGAAGATCATGAAGATTAGAGAGTGAATAATGGCCCAATAAGAACAAACAACTTTTTCAAAGATTCACTTTATGTGAAAGCATTCCAAAATCGTGAAGAGGGAGTTTGGAATAGGACAAACATGAGAGTATGAGGAAATGCAATAATTTCTTATTTAAGAAGTGTATATTTTGATATACGTGAAAGGAAATAGGTTATAGGGTGATCATGTGATGTGTACTTTGAAAGATATGACATTTTTTGAAAGAAAAGAATGACTTAAAAAATGTGTCATAATTAATGTGTTTTCACATTTGTAATTTTTATGAGTATACGTAAATATGAGAAGGACACACTTTGACTTTGAATAGTGGTGAGAGAGATGATGAGACAAAAAGAGAAAGAGTCAAAAATATATTTTAAAAAAAATAAGAATTGATAAATGATAGATTAAAAAAATAAGAATAGACATGAAGGAGTCAGATTCAAAAATCTAAAATATATAATAAAAAAATATAATCGAGAGATGAAATGAGGAGACAAAAGATATTCATGAGTGAAAAGTAATAATTGCTTATATAAGAAATATTTTTATGGATATGCGTGGAAGGAGTAAGAGTAGTCATAGAGAAAAGTGAGATGACATATATGGATTTTCGAGTAGGATAGGAAATAAAAAAAAACAAGAAAAAATTCATGATTGATATGAGACAAAAGACATAAAATAAAGTTATGATTGACATGAATTAATGTTTATTTGATAAACATATTTTTAAAGAAACTCGATTGGAGGAAGTTCATAGTTTTTAGAGAATAAAGTTAAGTTTTAAACTAGTAAAGGAGTCAAAATCACGGATTGAAAAGAATGGAGGCTCAATTTGTATGAGAGAGAGAGAGTACTAAAGGTACTAATGAGAATAATAAAAAATGAAGGACAAGTTTTTCGAATAATTTTTCATAAAAGTTGTGAAGGATGAAAGGACGATAATAGATTATACTTAGGATATGATATAACAGATGATGTAGTAAGATTTTACGTGAAATATGACAGCTTGATTTTGACAAAGGTGGTGAAGAAAATAAGAAAGATAAACACTCGATTTATTTACCATAAAGTTTAGTGAAGTATCTTAATAGGAGGAAAGGAAGTCATGAAAAGGGATATATCACTTGAAAAAATAACATAAGTGAGGAACACAATATCATGTTGAATCTCGGATAGCTTATCGTAAGAGAGGTTTTCACAAGAAGACAAAAGTGATAAAAGGTGTTATGAGATGAGTGATGTGGACAATGTCACGATAGCTTTTAATATAATTAGTTCTTATGGATATGAGTGAAAGGAGATAGAACAAGGAGTCATTATGGAGGTGTACTTGAAAGATGACAAGTTGAAAGACATAAAGAATGTGTCTTTAGAGTATACGTGCATATGGAAACCTAGTTTGAAAAAAAATCGATAAGAAGAAAAAAAACTTTTAAAGTAAGATTTTAACAAAACTTATAAGAAGTATTATAATAAGTGTGATTAATTTATAAGTCACTTAGTTTGCATATTCCTAGTTCTCTTCTAATTCGTGTAAAGTCTTCATGTTTCAATGGTTTAGTGAATATGTCTGCTAACTGTTGATTAGTGGGTATGAATTCGAGTTTAATTATGTTGTTTAAGACTTGTTCTCTTAAGAAGTGGTGCCTTATTTGAATGTGCTTAGTTCGTGAGTGTAAAATAGGATTCTTAGATAAGTTTATAGCACTAGTATTATCACAGAAAATAGTTGTATTTTCAAAATTTAAACCAAAATCTTTTAAGGTTTGTTTCATCCAGATAACTTGTGTACAGGCTAGGCTAGCAGCAATGTATTCGGCTTCAGTAGTTGATAAGGATACACAGTTTTGTTTCTTACTGAACCATGATACAAGTGAGTGCCCTAGCATATGACATGTTCCACTTGTGCTTTTTCTGTCAGATTTACTTCCAGCAAAGTCAGCATCGTTGTATGAGATTAAATCAAATGTAGAGGATTTTGAATAGAATAATCCAAAATCAACTGTGTCTTTTAAATATCTCATTATTCTTTTTACAGCTTTAAGATGTGATTCTTTTGGATTTGACTGAAATCTAGCACACAAGCAAACACTGAACATAATATCTGGACGACTAGCAGTTAAATATAGTAGTGATCCTATCATATCTCGGTATACCTTTGTATCCACAGACTTACCATCTTCATCTTTGTCCAAAACAGTAGTAGTGCTCATAAGAGTGGTTTTTGAAGCAGTTGAGTTCATGTTGAACCTCTTCAGAAGTTCACGAGCATACTTAGATTGATTGATGAAAACTCCATCCTTGGTTTGCTTAATATGCAGTCCAAGAAAGTAGTTGAGTTCTCCCATCATACTCATTTCGAATTCCTTCTGCATGGACTTGGAAAATTCTTCACAGAGAGTGTTGTTAGTAGATCCAAAGATGATATTGTCTACATATATTTGAACAATTAGGGTATGATTATTTACTATTTTCACAAATAATGTCGAGTCTGCTTTACCTACAGAAAAGCCAGTTTTTAATAGAAAAGTTTTGAGTCTATCATACCAAGCATGAGGTGCTTGTTTTAGGCCATATAAAGCACGTTTTAGTTTGAAAACATGATCTGGATATTATTCATTTTCAAATCCTGGAGGTTGTTTTACATAAACTTCTTCATTTATAAAACCATTTAAAAAGGCACTTTTAACATCCATTTGATATAATTTGAAATCCATATAGATTGCATATGCTAAAAACATTCTAATAGATTCAAGTCTAGCAACAGGAGCAAATGTTTCATCAAAATCAATACCTTCCTCCTGGTTGTATCCTTGTGCTACTAGTCTGGCCTTGTTTCTTATAACATTACCTGTTTCATCTAGCTTGTTTCTGAATATCCATCTTGTCCCAATGATCGAATGATCTTTTGGTCTTGGTACAAGATCCCAAACTTCATTCCTTTGGAATTGATTCAGTTCTTCAGTCATGGCTAGCATCCAGAACTCATCGGTGATGGCTTCATCAATCTTCTTTGGTTCAAGTTGAGAAATGAATGTCATATTTGCAATCCGTTCTAGCTGAGCTCTAGTCTGAACCCCCTTTGTCAGTTCTCCAAAAATCTGCTTTTGAGGATGATCTTTGATATCAACAAATGTTCTTTGATGATCATCTTCATTAGACTTAGCTGTGTTATCTAAAAATAAATCTGTACTTTCAACATCATCATCGTTAGTTTGCTTATGAACAGATTGATCAATAGATTCACAGAAACTAACATGCATAGATTCTTCAATAGACTTAGAACTCTTATTGAAAACCCTGTATGCTTTACTATGACTTGAATATCCTAAAAATATGCCTTCAATAGATGTAGCATCAAATTTATCTAGGCTATCTTTTGTGTTTAGGATAAAGCATTTACAACCAAAGACTTTGAAATAGTCTATTCTTGGAGTTTTGTCATAGAATAGTTCATAGGGAGTTTTATTTAATAAGGGTCTAATGAGAACTCTATTTGTTATGTAGCATGCAGTATTAACAGCTTCTGCCCAAAAAGATTTAGCAAGATTATTGTGTTGGAGCATAGTTCTAGCAGATTCCTGAAGGGTTCTATTCTTTCTTTCTACTACACCATTTTTAGGTGCAGCTCTAGGAAAGGCAAAGTTATGAGAAATACCATGCAAGTTACACAAATTTTCAAAAAGTTCATTTTCAAATTCTCCTCCATGGTCACTACGGATTTTAACAATAGAACAAGATTTTTCATTTTGTAATTTTTTACATAAAATTTCAAATTGACAAAACGTATCACTTTTGTTTTTCAAAAATATTACCCAAGTAAATCTTGAGTAGTCATCTACAATGACAAAAACGTATTTATTGTGATTATGACTAGCTACTCTAGAAGGACCAAAGAGATCCAGGTGAAGAAGCTCTAGAGGTCTTTTGCTTGAAATGATATTTTTTGATTTAAAGGATGATTTAGACAGTTTTCCTAATTGACATGCATCACAAAAGTAATCCTTTTTAAAAGATATTTTGGGTAACCCACGTACTAACTTATCTTTAGCTAATTTAGACATGTACTTAGAATTGACATGACCCATTCTCATGTGCCATAGATGTTGAGAGTCATTATTAGCTATGAGGCACTGTTCTGTGATGTTTTCTAGGTATAGTTCATATATATTATTTTTTCTTATACCTTTTAAGATAATATTTTCGTTGGTGTCTGCTATAAGACAAGCATTATGATTAAAGCTAACATTATAACCTGTATCACACATTTGACTAATACTTAGAAGGTTATGTTTTAAGCCTTTAACCAGGAGAACGTCTTTGATAAGAGGTTTATCTATATTTCCAATATTACCAATACCTATTATCAAACCTTTGTTGTTATCTCCAAAGGTGACGGTTCCTCCTTCCTTTTTATGAAGAACAGCAAAGAGGTCTGAATGTCCAGTCATGTGTTTTGAACATCCACTGTCTAGAATCCATCTGTTCTTCTTGTTTGGAGCCTGCAAATCATAAAGTAAAATTTATTTTTGGTACCCAATCGGGTCCCTTTTTGTTAGACTTTGGAACCCATATCCATTTGGATTTGGGTTTGTCTATAGCCTTAGAGGAGTTAAAAAAATTAAAATTATAATACTCCTTATTTGGTTCAGACGAACTTTTCATAAAAGTGGTCTTTTGATTCATACAAGAAGGCTTGTTGAAATGAGAGTAGCCAATACCATTCTTGTAGAAAGAGACTTTTTGAGAGGATAGGAGTTTATCCAAGTTCTCTTTACCTTTAGTAAACTTGAAAACCGTTTTCATAAGGTTCTCAGTTTTACTTTTTAATTCTGAAATTTCTACTTGCAGATTTTTAGTCTTGAAGCTAGTAGATGAGATTTCAGAAGTAATAAGAAGATTTTTCTTTTGTAACTCAGAATTTTCAATACTGAGTTTTTCATTTTTCAAAAGGAGATCTAGATTCTCAGATTTCAATTGTTTATTTTTTAGAATCGTTTTCCTTGATTCTTCAAAAAGTTCCTGAAAAGCATTTTGAAGATCTTCAAAGAAGAAATCAAGAGATTCACTTACAGAGCTTTCTGCCATGAAGCACATGTTGGCGGTTTCTGCTTCATCATCATTTGACTCTTCACTGGTGGATGGTTCTGAATCATCCCATTGAGCATGCAGAGCCTTTTTCTTGAAGAACATTTTCTTTGGTTCCTCAGTCTTGGATTTTCTTTTGAGAAGAGGACAGTCACGTCTCAGGTGACCTGGCTTATTACACTGGTAGCACATAGAATCTTCTTTTGGGTCTTTTCTTTCTTTGTGCTTATTTGGAAGTCGGTTCCTTCTCATAAAGCGCTGAAATTTTCTGGTGAGTAGCGCAATCTCAGTTTTTTTTTCTGAGTCTTCATCCTCAGAAAGGGCTGGGAAGGCTAGAGTTTTCTTCAAAGGTTGTTCTTCTTCCCTTCTTTCCTTCATGTGGACTTCATATGCCATAAGATTTCCTATTAGATCGTCCAGGGAAAGTTTGGATAAATCTTGAGCTTCTTCAATAGCAGTAGTCTTTTTCTCCCAATCAGTTGTGAGAGATCTCAAGATTTTCTTCACCTTTTCTGTCTGAGAGTGGGTTACACCCAGAGATTTCAGATCTTTGGTGATGGTGGTGAATCTGGTGAACATCTCTGTGATGGGTTCATCTTTGTTCATTTTAAACAACTCATATTTTCTGACAAGAGATGAGATTTTGGCTTCTTTCACTTTGTTGGTTCCTTCATGAATAACCTCCAAAGAATGCCAAATATCATATGCAGATTCACATATAGATATTCTATTGAATTCATTCTGATCGATGGCACAATATAAGGCATTCATAGCCTTTGCATTTAGGTTTGCCATTTTCTTTTCTTCATCAGACCATAAGTTATAGTCTGCGGAAGGAGATGTGTATGGATGCTCAACAATTTTCCATACAGCAAAATCTATGGATTTGAGAAATATAGCCATTTTGCACTTCCAGTATCCATAGTTAGAGCCGTTGAAGAAAGGAGGACGAGATGCGTGTTGACCTTCAATATCACGAGCATAAGAGGTAGATGCCATATGTGCTGGAAGACTTGTTATGTCGAAACCAGCAAACCTGCTCTGATACCAAATGAAATTCCACTAGAGGAGGGGTGAATAGTGAAATACGATGCAAGTTGATATAATAAAAAATAAAGCAATAAGGCACAACACAATAAACACAGGATTTATACTGGTTCGGTCAAAACCCTGACCTACATCCAGTCCCCAAGCAAACCACTTGAGCTTTCCACTATAACATCCGAGTCACCGAATAAATAGTACAACACCCTCTTCTTCAGAGGTCTTCTTCTCTCAACAGAGAAGGGGCACACCCTCTTCCACAGAGGTCTTCTTCTCTCAACAGAGAAGGACAACACCCTCTTTCACAGAGGTCTTCTTCTCTCAACAGAGAAGGGCAACACCCTCTTTCACAGAGGTCTACTTCTTTCAACAAAGAAGGAATACAGTGAATAACAGAAAGTTACAATACTTCCTATAGAACCTTCAGGATGATATGAATGCACAAATGAAGGATTCTCAGAATGTTCTGTTTGTCACTCAGAAGATACTCTTTGTCAAAGAGTTATTTTTGACTTTTTCTCTTTCTTTTTCTCTTTCTTTTTCTCTTTCTTTTTCTAGGCTCTCTTTCAAATATCGAATAGGTATTTTTCTCGTTGTAAGCTCACTTGTCTATTTCATTCCCTTCTGTGTTTGAATAGTTCATTTTAGTGTGTTTTTATAGCTTAAAAAAATAGTCGTTGGCCCTTTTGAAATCGTAGCCTTTTTGAGATGTGAAATGTCATGTCATTTCAAAAAACATCTTTAGAGGAATTCGAGAAAGTCTTCTTTCCATAAAAGTAAAATATAGGGTACACTAGTCGTTGTAATATTTTAGGTAATACATATTTTATGTAAAAAGTTTATTTCTTACAATAGTACATTGAACGTTGGATTGTAGGTTGTCATGTGGTTTTGTCTTTATCCTAATTAATGATTTGTGGTACATAGGTACTTCTTTACTTTAAATGAGTGTAAGTACAATAAGTGCTTTGAGATATTTATTTGTACATAGTCATGTCAAGTGTTTTCTTTATGTTGTGTTTTTCAAAGTCTACAGAGAGAATGAAGACTACAAGTTAGTCGACATTCTTGAGAAGGATATTTAACAAGGATTCTTTACAGAAGGTATTTAATGCTATACAAAGAGAATGATGACTTTAAGTAAGTCGACATTCTATGAGTTTGTAAAAAGGTAACTAGAGTCTTTTTCAAAACATATTATATTTGGTTTCTTTGTGTAGCCGATTTCATGTTTTGTCTTTTTCCTATATTTGAAATCATTTCTTTAAAGAGGGTAACTAGAGTCTTTTCAAAACATATTATATTTGTTTTCTTTGTGTAGTCGATTTCATGTTTTGTCTTTTTCCTATATTTGAAATCATTTCTTTAAAGAAGGTAACTAGAGTCTTTTCAAAACATATTATATTTGTTTTCTTTGTGTAGCCGATTTCATGTTTTGTCTTTTTCCTATATTTGAAATCATTTCTTTTCATGTTGTCTTGTATATGATATAAGGTACAATTATTACATTTTGAAATCATGTCAAAATACCTTTTTCATAAAGGGTTGTAAGAAGGTACAATTATTTGTTTTTAAAAAGGAGCTTTTTGAAACTATCGTATACTTTTATGAAATAGCTTTTATGAGTGAGTATGTAATATGCAATATGCATCCTTTTGAAGGTTCTGTTACAAATGACTCTAAAGAAGAAAAAAATCTTCAACTTAAAGAAGCCGATCTCTTTAGAAGGTCTTTAGGAGTGCATGGCTCAACAAGCTTTTTCTTCAAGGAGTATGATTGCATCATAGTTGTACTTGAACAAGAGGTCTCCATCCTTTTTGAGTGAGATATCCTTGCATCAAATACTCGTTAGATACATGGCAAAACATATCCAGTCATTATATAATATTTTTCAAGAAGACATATTATCATATCATATGAAATTAAATAAGACAGTGTATCATATTATGTGACATCAAAACAGAGTTTCTCAACACTTGTCCCTTCGATGGTGAGGTTATGGTTGGGGCGTGCCCATGGGGCCGCTATCTGCTCCATGGCATGCGAGGCTAAGGCATTCGTGTGTTGTTGGCTCGGATGGCTGGAATTGAGGAAAGGTAGCTTGCAATAATGGTTGGAGGCATGGCATGCATCGGTAAAGGCTTTGGGATGTGTTATGCTCCTCATGACCCGTGTTGGATGTTGGTTAAGTCGGTAGTGTTGCGAAGGCATGTTTCAGCTCCTGTCAACGTGTGCTTGCTTATGGGAGTAGTAAGGCATGTTTGGCTCGACGGTTGAAGGTGTTAGCCGGTATGGGACGACTATGCACGTAAGTGGTGATCAGATGCACGATGGACCATGTTCAGAAGGATTTCTTAAAAAGAAGGGTTTGCTAAGTTGACGTCCTGCTGGGTAAGAAGTTTACGTGTGGAAAACACATGCTGTGAGGCTGACCAGGCCGTGAGGCATAGTGCCGCACGGGCGTTCCTTGGCTTGAAAGGCGAAAAATTTAGCTTTGGAAAATTAACCTGTGACAATTGGTATCAAAGCAAGAGCATATGAGTGCCTAAGTGGTGAATGTGTTGGAGAGGCTTTGGCTGAGTTTCTCTTCATGTTGCCAAAAGCATTTTTGGAGCACCGAAGCCAGAGTGTGATGCTTCATGGTGGAGTTAACATGAAGGTTGGTTTGTTGGAGTGGGATTGGCTATGTGGAAGGCCAACTATATAGTTAGCTCAGGACAACAATGTGCAGTTTATGTGTGGGCGAGAAAGATCATTGTTTTCCTTCATGCCTCGGAAGCTTTGGGAGGCACAGTGGCATACAAAAGGTGTGTTTAAAAGAAATGAATCATTTGGGTCAAGGCGACACTGAAAGGGCAGTGTTTGCTTATTACAAGCTCACGAACCACCAAGAAAGTGCCCTATGAATCAGGGCTTATGTGTGACAGAAGGTCACAGTGGAATGCGGTGGACCGTTGTTGGAGTTGCTAGAGGCATGCTAAGGTATGGGACTTAGTGTGTTCAAAAGTTGCGACAATTGCGGGTTGAAGCCAGAGTGTAGGCACACCTTTGGGTTCTAGGGCGCCTTGTTTGGTGAGGGCAGTGCGAGATAAAGCTCGACTGTCGCTCTGTGTTGAGAGCAGCACAGGAAGGATTGCCTCGGTTGTCGCTCTGTGTTGAGGGCAACGTGAGAGAGAGTGCCTCGGTTGTCGCTCGTGTGTGCTGGCATACTCTCCACGGATCACAATCAGGATGACAGGTGGTGTGCAGACCGAGTATGGCCGAAGTGATGCAACCTAAAGTGACCGAGCCAACGAGTGGGCAATAAGGGCTTACAGGGGAGTTAAGTGAGTTGGTTGAGGGCAACGCGAGAGGGAGTGCCTCGGTTGTCGCTCATGTGTGCCGACATACTCTTCACGGACCACAGTCAGGATGACAGGTGGTGTGCAGACCGAGTATGGCCGAAGTGGCGCAACCTGAAGTGACCGAGCCAATGAGTGGGCAATGAGGGCTTACGGGGGAGCCAAGTGAGTGGAACCTCCAGAATGGGCTTCATCTTGTTTTGGCAGTTTGTGCAAGAGCCGCATGGTCGAGTGGTGAAGTTGGGGCGAAGGGGGGCGTCCGAGTGTGAAATTGGTGGTGTGCAATGAGGGCACACGTGTGAAGCGAGCTAAAATGACAAGATGTTGTGCGGGCATGGGAGACCCGCTTAAGAATGGCGGACTACGCTGGGGTCCTGTGATTATGAAAAGGGAAAGGAACCGAATGGGACAGAGCACATCATTTGGGTGAGTTGCATTGTGGAACGAAACTCCTTAGATGTTAAGCGAAGAGATCGTCGAGGACGACGATGGTTGAGTGGGGGAGAATGTTGCACACAAAATCTCAGAGAGCCTTGCAACGTGTCATAGGTATGGGACTTGGTGCGGTGCATGGGGTTGAAGAGACGTATGCATGCCACTGATAGTGCCCTGTGACTGAGCTTGGCACTGGGTTGTGCAAAGGGTTGGTGCAACGCAGGTGCTAAAAAGGTGTGTGCATGTCACTGATTGCATCATGTGCCTGAGCTTGGCACTAGACAGTGGAAGGAGTGTGTGACATGTGCACTGGCAGGATGCAATGCACATTCATAAGAGGTGTGTGCATGTCACTGATTGTGTCCTGTGTTGGAGTGTGGCATGTGCACAGGTGTGGTGCAGTGCAGATGCGACAACAGATGCACGGATGTGTGTGACATGCGATGAAAGTGCCCCAAGAGTGATGGATTGGTTGGTTGCAGCGTGCATGAGGCAGTCGGGCCAGCCCCGTGGCAAATAGGCCTTGCCCATGTGTGCAGAGTTTAGTGCACATGCATAACAGTGGTGTCGCGTGTTGCACAGACCATTGTCGTGCGTGATGCATGTAGCGTGCGAAGAACAACATGCAGTGGGCACGTGGTTGCGGTGAGCTTGGTAAGGGCTTGGCATGTGCAGCAATGTGCGCAGTGTGGGCACAATTGCATGCACAATCTTTGAGGCAAAAATCCAACGAGCATTTGAAGTTGTTTGGGGCCAAGATCGAAGATTCACCGTGTAAATGGACTATGGGGAACACGTGGGTGAAGGCGGATTTGAAGAATTCTAAAGTTGAGAAATTTATGGTTCCCCAAGTGTTATTCGGGTTCCTCTTGCTGGCAGGGGCCTGGCTCCTAAAACATCTATATAGGAGACCTCCTGTTTGAGTTGTTTGGCACATGTTGCAGCAGCTTGGCATAGGCACTCCCTATATCGCATGGGCAGCACTGGGAGTGCATAAGGGTGTCCGTGTGTAGTGCAAATCTCCTATAGGACGTAGGCAAAGGCCTTGGGTGCGCGGGTAGGCGACTCTTGGTGCGGCGGTGCGGTCCCAACCGTGCATGGTGGCACAGAGTTGTGCAAGTGAGTGCACAATGCCAACAAATGAGTTTGGGTGGTGCTTTTCGCTATGGCTTGGAATCATCAACTGGTCTTCGAACTGGGGGTCGAAAGACCTTGTCCCTTCGGTGGTGAGGTTATGGTTGGGGCGTGCCCATGGGGCCGCTATCTGCTCCATGGCATGCAAGGCTAAGGCATCCGTGCGTTGTTGGCTCAGATGGCTGGAATTGAAGAAAGGTGGCTTGTAATAATGGTTGGAGGCATGGCATGCATCGGTAAAGGCTTTGGGATGTGTTATACTCCTCATGACCCGTGTTGGATGTTGGTTAAGTCGGTAGTGCTGCGAAGGCATGTTTCAGCTCTTGTCAACGTGCGCTTGCTTATGGGAGTAGTAAGGCACGTTTGGCTCGACGGTTGAAGGTGCTAGCCGGTATGGGACAGCTATGCATGTAAGTGGTGATCTGATGCACGATGGACGATGTTCGGAAGGATTTCTTGAAAAGAAGGGTTTGCTAAGTTGACGTTTTGCTGGGTAAGAAGTTTATGTGTGGGAAACACGTGCTGTGAGGCCTAGTGCCGCACGGGCGTTCCTTGGCTTGAAAGGCGAAAAATTTAGCCTTGGAAAATTAACCCGTGACAGTCACAATGCATTTTTTTAATAATATTATACTACCAGCTCTGAAACAATGTAATTTTTTTTCAGTAAACAAGGAAACTCAAACTTTACTCCGTCTGCCATAAGAATGAGCTTGGTTCAGCTTGTTTGCCAGCCATAACTACATTAAGACTCTGTTTGGGAGCTCGAGTTGGAAGTGGTTGCTTGGTATGGATGATTTGGGAAGAGGAGCAGAGATAAGAGGGGTTTACGCTGAAATCTGTGGATTTCAACAATGTCTGCTTGAGGATGTTATTGTCGAATCCACGGATGTCAACGCCCCTCCCAACACTGGCTCCCAAAAGAGAGTGTAAGTTTCATTGAAGTAACTGCTTTTCATGTTGGCTTGAAGAAAACTAAATACCAAAGTAAAGATTCCTATCTTGTAAGTAGGGGTGTTAACGGGTCAGGTTTGGTTCAGACTCAGGTGAAACCAAAAACTTATACCTGATTTAAGATGATGGTACCAGGTCCGGACCTTGGATTAATTGGATCCACTATAAGAGAAACCATACCCAGATCCTATAAGGATTACATGAACCATACAAAGACCATGCCTGGTAAAATAATATTTTTATCATTGTTACCTGGGTCTGGTATGAAAATTCACAAACCATATCTGGTTCCTTATATTAATTTGATACTTCGTGTATGACCCGGATTCTAATTAGGCCTTGTTATTTATCATAGAAACCTGGGTCAGGTCCAGGTCAAACTCGACCCATTGACACCCCTACTTGTAGGAAACATGACCAAGGCAGTCTAGTCAGACCAGCTTCCAGCCTACCAAGCAAGTGCCTTGACTGCTCAATTCAAAAGTAAAAGATAGTGGCCCGTTGATTGGTGGCTTGAGAATGAAATCAAAGAGTGCACTTTTAAGTTGCCCATTTTGTGTCATGAAGAGCACCACCGGAATTGGTTTTCTTTTTTTTTTTAATAGGCAAGAAAACCATTTGAATAATAAAAAGGACTTCGATATGTATTTAATGAACCAAAGTGGTCTGATTAGAAAGAGGTTAAGTAAAATCTAACAAAAAATGGCATATATAGATTAAAGCAAGGTTGTTAAATGCGACGAGGCAAAGCGAGGCGTTGAGCCTATTATGAAGTGAGGCATAAGCCTCGAGGCATTGAAGCGTAAGCTTCATGATCAAAATAATAAAATATATAATATTAATAAAATAATGAAAATTTTAAATAAACACTACTAATAAATGACAGTATAAAACAAGTACTACTTTTCTATAATTAACTTGTATTATTCATTTTCTTATATGCATGCACATGTAAACCACAATTAAGTTAGACTCATAGTGTAAGATAAAACAAGTTATATGTACAATCATGAAATCATATTGAATACATGTGGGGCCATCTTCAAATCGACCTATTCTAGAAATACCTTTATGCACAAAATTTTTATTGTAATAATAGAGTTCAAATGCACAATTAATATAAAACAAGTTAATTCCTCAACTATTGTACAAAACTAACATTCACAGAATCACAAATGAATAAATAAAATTAAAAACATCTCTTCAAATATTTAACAAAATGTAAACAAGATACCTCTTCAAGTCAAATAACATCAAATATTTAATAAGTCATAAGTCTTAAATGTCTCCTTAAAGGCAAATAACATAAAGTCAAATCTTTTTAACGTCACAAATCTTAAATAATATCAAATATTTAACAAGTCGTAAGCCTTAAACAATATCAAATATTTTCAACAAAATTGTCTTTACTAGGACTAGATAGCTCATCTTTATTTGAATCATCCATATATGGGATAGTTTCTTCTTCATCTTCAGTTTCTTCATTATCTGTACTCTCATTTTTCTAAATCTTCTACTTGTTTTCTTTTACCTTCATTCCAAAATATTAACAAAATTAATATTTACAATTCAAAAAGTATAAGATTTATAAAATACAAGACATACCTTTATTAGCATGCATATTGTTTGAAGATGAATCTTTTTTACGTTTCTTAGTTGAGCTTGGTGAAGTCTCAAAAAGAGTAACATCTATATCATCCAAATTAAAAGTTGGATCCAACCAAGAATCTTCTAATGCATATTGTGGCAAAATTGGATCTTCTTTTTCTATAATCCACTCATCATCAAAATCAATATTTTTAAGACACAAAGGATCCTCAACTGTCTTCCTTCTTATATCTCTTTCTTTTAACTTCCAAAAAAAAAGTAACATGATGTGTACGCCTTAGAAGCGAAGCGCGCCTCGATAAAAGGTGTGCGCTTCACCTATGTAAAGTGTGCGCTTTGAGCCTGTAAACGCCTCTCTACAGTGCTTCGATTCTTTGAGCTTGCGCTTCGCCTCTGAGGCGTACGCTTCAGGTATTGAGGTGTTTGCCTCTAACAACACTGGATTAAAGCACCATCGAGGTGGTATCCCATGTGGTAAGCGGGAACCTGTGTCAAGCTGACGACCCAGGATCGAATCCCTCTGCCACATGGGGCGACTGTTGTTCTGGTATGAGTCTTCTTAACCCCTGTTTGTGTATATATATATATATTGTAACGCCCCAACTTTTTATAGTAAAAATTTTGGAGTAAATTTTTTTTTTTTGAAATAGCGGAAGTGACAAGTCCAAGCGTTGGGCGAATTATAGGTAAGCTAGAGAGGTACTGAAATCATTTTATTCATTTATTAAAGCATTAAGTACATCTCATAAATTGAAATACATATGTATCTATTCAGAGTTTAAACAGGAAACACTGAAAAACTGAGATCTCTTGACTACTTCCAAATACGACGCCATGATGCTCCCATTTATGCTTTACCTGAAAATTTTAATGCAGAAGGGTCAGACTCCTCTGTCTGCGTAAGAAGTATTATATTTATATGTTGTGCTCAGTTCCTGTGTACAAATATGTGCAACATTTGCAGATATTATAATTATAAAGTTTCAGGCAATATACCTTGCTAAGAAGGAAAATTCTACTGAAATAGGCATGCTTTCTACTTTGCTATGAAACAAGAAAATACCAGGTGTGTGTTCATTCTTACACGCACTATGTGTTTTTATCATTTACAAGATCCACTACAAGGATTACAACATTTATTCACAAACATTTACGAGAACAATGTAAACTTTTTATGTTTATCTTTCCATTACCCTATGGGTACGCATAGGCATTCGACATCGTATCCGACCCTCTCCAAGGTAGATCATGGGTTCGGTAACATACACCGTTCTCTCAGGTGTACCCAGAGCCCGAGGAATCCAGTAACATACACCTTCTTCCAAGTGTACCCAGAATCTCAAAGGTTTTTATATGTATATATATAACATTTCTTTAAAACCAGGTGCGAGTCATCGCACAACGAGGGGTCCGGTAACATACACCATCTTTCAGGTGTACCCAGAGCCTCGCAAACCTCATGATTATGCATACATTTGTTTTTCTCATCATTCTTCCCATGCGAGCCATCGCACCGATTTGCACAATCCTGAACCCGTTATCGGTTCACCCCCATTGTATGCATTGTATAGCCTGGGTGTCATAGACACCGCCAAGGAATAGCATTTTTCAGACTCAGCCTGACTCGAAGCCCACCTTCACATTTAAGTCTTGAGCTAGGGTGTACGCACCCACACCCCACTTACTATGCCATCCACGTGGCATGTTTTCCTCAATATATATGTATATACTGAAATAAATTTTGTTTTATAATCCAGTCGTGGTTTGGCGAAACTTATAGCATGCATTCGACTTAATGAGCCATAGATGCGACGTGGCTTCGTAGTTGTCACCATGAGTGTATGTGATCCGGAACTTGCGACCCTCTTGTCACCCTTGGTTCGGAAGGAGCTGGACCACTCATCCCGGTTTATCATCCTCACACGTGTGAGGATCCGAAGATGATCTAAAAGGAGGAAAATTTGTCGGGCTGCATGACCTCTAGCGGCTTTGCATTTTCTTGCAACCTTGCTTGGCCACGACAGACCCCTATTGGTCTGCTGTAAGCCCCAGGTAGTGGCTTGCGACATAGTCGTAACACCCACATGGTAATAGTGTTTTCGACTCCGACAATCATGTACCCATGCAAATGCAAGAGCCACCAGGCCGACGCCCACGAGCACAACGTCTAAACCATAACCCTGCTGCCCGACTTTGATAAAGGAAAGAGATGTGTTGGATCAGTGGTGCCCTGTCACATCACGAGATGCTAGTTTGACCAACATGTGTCTAGCTAACTTGGTGCACGCCCAGTGAACCAGGAGCTTGTGCGCTACCCCTCTGCAGCCCCACAGGGCCAGAATGGTTGTAAGCAAGAGTAGTGCAGACTTAGCCACCAGAGTTAGTGCGGCCATTGGCGCAAACGGTGTTGTCAGCATCAGCAAGAGCAGCGTGTGTTGCTCTGCGAAATGGTACATGACTTTGGCCAGACATGATGGGGCATATTGGACCCATCAGGCCTGTTTGGAAACAGGTCGACATTAGGGTCTGAACAAGCCACAATAGTGGTTATTCAAAAAGAAATAAAAAGGAACGGGGCTGGGTCAGACCGAGACCCACCCATTTCATCCATTTCTAACACCTATGCTTGCAAAATGTTGAGACTGTCAAACATCACGTTCTAAATAGAAACAGATCCTCAACTAAATTTTTTATTTTTTATTTTACTACACATGATACCTAGCACATCTATGCTTCAGAGATAACAACATGTAACCTATGCTTAGAAACCAAAAATTTGCGTCATGGCTTATATATCAATGTACAGGGGTAATACCATAACCTAGTAAGGAAATGTTTGAGAATCGTTAACTGCATTATTTGTTTTTTTGTCACTTAATTGCATATATATACCATTTGACACTCAAACTCATATGTATAAATATCTTCCAGGATTCAATAGAATCAATAACACAGTCACATTCCCTCTATTGGTTTGCATGTATATTAGTCCTCATTAATGGACGATGTACACACACATACCTCCTTATAACAGTGCCTTACCCATTATCATGAGTAAGTTACGGTTGGCATAGGAGAGTCTACGATTTCACTTGAAGGCATGACCCCGAACCATGAATATGTCATTTGGTCGCCACTTACACTGATCGGTTTCTCATGGTGCAGCGAAGCAGAAAATATCCCATCTCCACCATGAACACCCTATTGGTGGTTCACAGTCATCTCCACTATGAACACCCTATTGGTGGTTCGCAATCCAGCACTGGACTGCAGGCTTGCACGAGGAAAAATGTCATAGTGGCCTTGCATCTGCCATGGCGAAAGCCCTTGGCTCAACTTTCTATATAGTCGTATCAGCAACAAGAAAGTTCAGACCATACATGGTCGGGCCACAAGACCCCAACACCTGCTCATGTAGATGGTGCAAGCACAGTAAATTCGATGCTACAACATGGTTGTGCTATGGGTCATCAAACACTTACAAAAATAATGCTCCTTACCTCGTTGGAGCTTCTTGCCGGCGATAATGGTGGTTCTCTTTCCTTCACGTTGGAGCCCACTTCATCACAAGGGAGAAGACCATCTCGTTCTGCTATGGAGGTCGACCACCACGGTGGGAGAGAAGGAGAAAGTGGAAGAACCTTTAGAGAGAGAGAGAGAGAGAGATGAAATGTTTTATCCTCCTCAACCCTTTATTCTGTCTCTCCTCACGTAGGGGAGTTTTGGTTTTTTTTTCAAAAACTCAACTTCCAGCCCACCTTTTTAGTGGGTGCTTGGAATTTCCAAAATCGCCCCCTTACTCTCTTTAGCAAAATTATCTCAACCACCTATACTTGTTGCTTTAGTGGTACCCTTCTCCCTTATTGGTGGGATTTCCCTTACTTTTTGGTAAAGTGAGATGAAAAAGCCACAGAAATAGGCTTGGCCAAGATCTCACATTTTTACCTTCTTTTTTTCACCAAAGTAAAATTATCACTTTTCTTGTGTAAAAAGGAAAAATCCGTGCACAGGGGGTTTGGAATGAGGGACTTCAACCTAAGGGGTAATGAGCCCCACCACTTGTGCTATGTTGTTTTTCATTGCAAAGGGTGTGAATTAAATTGTATATAACCCTTTCAATTTCATTCCGGATTTCATAAAAAAAAATGTTTTTCACTTCTACATGAGCGCACCGTGAGTTTTGAACTTAGGTTGTGACTCCAAACAACCATATGCCCTACCACTACACCACACCATCACTTGGTGTTTACTTTTGCATGAAAATTCCTTTTATGTCATATTTGGACGTTTTACCTTGTTGATGAATTTCTTCCATTTTCAAGTGGGTTTTTCACCCGTTGGTTCTAAACTTGCACTCTCTCACCATAAACGTGCTTTGGATCTCATGCTATTATCTAAAAAACATCGGATTTCTCCACTTGGCCTCGTGAACCGGGTCGGATCATCGGATCTCGCTAAAGTTCGGATCCAAGTATCCTTTCTAGTATTCGTTACCGGGTTCGCTCTACTGGCCCGCAAGCCTCAAAATCATATTGAATATTTCATAAACCATACTATTTCACATAAACACACGTTTTTATTTCATTGAAAATTTCTTAAAATTCATGGGTTTTACATCCTACCCTCCTTAAAAAAGGATTTCGTCCGCGAAATCACAAACATCAATCGACAAAAAGGTTATGGTATTTCTTAGTTAATGGCACGTCTTTTCCTTCAATGGAGTTGAATCAGCTCAAACTAAATTTTCAGTAGACTTCTTCGGGCAAAACTTAGCAATATGTCATGGTTGCTCACATTTGAAACACTTGCCAGTATAGAGAGGGCAAACTCCGTAGGGATGATCCTCATTGCACCGTCGACAAATTTGTTGAACCCTTGGCTGTTGCGATTTTCTTTGTTGTTGGCGGTTCGGGTAGCCTTCCTGCCGCATTTTCTTTTTTGTAGGTGGTGTGAACTTCTTTTTACTTGGATTTTTCTCATTAGTACTCACCTTAATCTGTTGCTCGGGTTTATTCCATTGATTCTTTTGCTCTTTGACCCAGTCTTCTTCCAATAGGGTCGCTACTTCGATGGCCTCATCGAGTGATTTTGGCCCTCGGGTGAACACCTTAGTCCTCAAAGCTGGCTTCAATCCACGAGCAAACTTCATTGCTCGATCCTCTTCCACGGTGTACACATTTGGGCAATATCGTTCTAGACAGCGAAACGTAGTAATATAATCTGCCAGTGTTGTTGCCCCTTGTTGTAGGTCTAAAAATTCTTGCATCTTCTTACTACGTTCATGCTTAGGAAAATATGCAGAGTTAAAAACCTCCACAAACTCTTCCCAAGTAACCTTTTCATTCTGGAACTTGACCGCAGAGATCGTGTCCCACCACTTCTCAGCATGGTCCTTCAAACGATAGGTACCGAAGTTCACCTTGTGTTCCTCTAGAACATTCAGAACACGAAAAATACGTTCTATCTCGCGTATCCATGTCTCTGCAGCTTCAGGGTTCGTCTTGCCCTTAAAAGCAGGAGGATCCATTTCCATAAAGCGCTTGTAAGTGACTGTACCTATGTTCTGCCTATCTTGGGCCACCTGTTGGAGGTTCGCACCCACTTGTTGCATTGCAACCACCTGCTGTTGCACAACCTCAGCAAGATTGTTCACAGTGTCCATAATATCGTTGCACCTGGCCTTCCATGCCATCTATCAGGACAGAAAAAACATAATAATCATTAATCGTTAGGTTACCCAATTATGCTTGCTAAGTAATATCCCTAGCAATCTTTCATAGTTCTCAAATGCATGATGCGCAATTCAATCAGTGCCACAATAAAATTTATTGGTGCAATAACTCATTCTATACATATATTCTTCGAACAACCTCAAGCGACACCGCATAAGGCCGCTATCGTCAGAAAATCATCATTCTAGACGACCCACGTTAGAGAATTTTCACTCTAACACACTATCCGTAGAATTACCACTCTGATATCATAAAGAAAGAGTCATCACTCGAATAACATTGTTAGAAGATCATCGTTCTAATGGCATTGTTGAAGAATCACCACTTCATTAGAGAATCATCATTCTAATGACATCATTAGAGAATCACCACTCTAATGGCATTGTTGAATAATCACCACTTCAACAACATCATTAGGGAATCATCATCCTAACGGCATCGTTAGAGAATCACCCCTCTAACGGCATTGCCGGAGAATCACCACTCCAACAACCTTCATTAGAGAATCACCACTCTAATGGCATCGTTAGGGAATCACCACCCTAGCGGCATCGTTAGAGAATCACCACTCTAACGGCATTGTCGGAGAATCACCACTCCAACAACCTTCATTAGAGAATCACCACTCTAATGGCATCGTTAGGGAATCACCACCCTAGCGGCATCGTTAGAGAATCACCATTCTAACGACATTGTCAGAGAATCACCACTCCAACAACCTTCATTAGAGAATCACCACTCTAATGGCATCGTTAGGGAATCACCACCCTAGCGGCATCGTTAGAGAATCACCACTCTAATGACATTGTCGGAGAATCACCACTCCAACAACCTTCATTAGAGAATCACCACTCTAATGGCATCGTTAGGGAATCACCACCCTAGCGGCATCGTTAGAGAATCACCACTCTAACGACATTGTTGAAGAATCACCACTTCAACAACCCTCATTAGAGAATCACCACTCTAATGACATCATTAGAGCATCACCACCCTAATGACAATGTTGGCATTACCAGGAATCACCACCTGAGCCAACACAACTCACCACAATCCCTTTTGACTGTGGTTGGGAAACAAGAATTCTCACAACGCTCTCTCAAAAACCATAACACCCAGAAGTTTGGTGTTATGTAGTCCCCAACTATGACCCTCTCAGGAGTCGATTGCCATCATCGGAAACCCATAAGCCATTTGCTAAGCATATAACATCATTTACGTTCTCATCACCAAGAACAACTGGGGATCCACAACTTCCACATACGAGGAACTCAAAAGTTCAACGAGCACAGACAAGACTTTCGCCTTCTGTCCGAAAGATTATTCGCGGAGGTACCCTTCATCAATGATAGGGTCACTAACATCTCCAACGAAGTTGGAAAAGGAAAAACATTAACTTAGAGCCTCATTCGATGACTCTTATCAAAACAATCATCGTTTCCAATACGATTGGGATAATTTTGAGACTCGTTACGATTCACCAATCATTTTTTAGAAGGTAAAATACAAGCAGTCTCTGAGTTTCGGTCTAGAACTTCAACTCTTGCAGGATTTGACACAAAACTAGCTTGGGAAGCTACGCTCTCAAGCGCATCCATATTTCCCATCCAGAAAAAAAAATATCTATATCGTACTTTAAGTGGCACTCATCTTCTGTGTATCCTCTAATGGGTCACATGATGTAAATTGTCGCCCACCAGCTGCATTGCAGCAGCCTCCCGACCTACCACTTCGGATAGGTTATGTAGCATCTCCATAATATCATTGTGACGGTTTACCCAAGCTACTTGTTTGAGCAGTAAAAAGGTCGTTACAACCTTAGTTATAAATTCATGAAAATATAATATGCAATTATATGTTTTTATCTCTACATTAAGAAAACAATATTTCTGCATACTTACAGTGCCATCGCGGTCGCAGGAAGAGCCAAGATCTCAGATTTTTCAGTCCTGCTCTGATACCAAAGCTGTAACGCCCCAACTTTTTATAGTAAAAATTTTGGAGTAAATTTTTTTTTTTTTGAAATAGCGGAAGTGACAAGTCCAAGCGTCGGGCGAATTACAAGTAAGCTAGAGAGGTACTGAAATCATTTCATTCATTTATTAAAGCATTAAGTACATCTCATAAATGGAAATACAAATGTAACTATTCAGAGTTTAAACAGGAAACACTGAAAAACTGAGATCTCTTGACTACTTCCAAATACGACGCCACGATGCTCTCATTTATGCTTTACCTGAAAATTTTAATGCAGAAGGGTCAGACTCCCCTGTCTGCGTAAGAAGTATTATATTTATATGTTGTGCTTAGTGTCCTGTGTACAAATATGTGCAACATTTGCAGATATCATAATTATAAAGTTTCAGGCAATATACCTTGCTAAGAAGGAAAATTCTACTGAAATAGGCATGCTTTCTACTTTGCTATGAAACAAGAAAATACCAGGTGTGTGTTCATTCTTACACACACTATGTGTTTTTATCATTTACAAGATCCACTACAAGGATTACAACATTTATTCACAAACATCTACGAGAACAATGTAAACTTTTTATGTTTATCTTTCCATTACCCTATGGGTACGCATAGGCATTCGACATCGTATCCGACCCTCTCCAAGGTAGATCATGGGTCCGGTAACATACACCGTTCTCTCAGGTGTACTCAGAGCCCGAAGAATCCAGTAACATACACCTTCTTCCAGGTGTACCCAGAATCTCAAAGGTTTTTATATGTATATATATAACATTTCTTTAAAACCAGGTGCGAGTCATCGCACAACGAGGGGTCTGGTAACATACACCATCTTTCAGGTGTACCCAGAGCCTCGCAAACCTCATGATTATGCATACATTTGTTTTTCTCATCATTCTTCCCATGCGAGCCATCGCACCACAAGGGATTTCCACAATCCTGAACCCGTTATCGGTTCACCCCCATTGTATGCATTGTATAGCCTGGGTGTCATAGACACCGCCAAGGAGTAGCATTTTTCAGACTCAGCCTGACTTGAAGCCCACCTTCACATTTAAGTCTTGAGCTAGGGTGTACGCACCCACACCCCACTTACTATGCCATCCACGTGGCATGTTTTCCTATATATATATATATATATATATATATATATATATATATATATATATATATATATATATATATATATACTGAAATAAATTTTTTTTTATAATCCAGCCGTGGTTTGGCGAAACTTATAGCATGCATTCGACTTAATGAGCCATAGATGCGACGTGGCTTCGTAGTTGTCACCATGAGTGTATGTGATCCGGAACTTGCGACCCTCTTGTCACCCTTGGTTCGGAAGGAGCTGGACCACTCATCCCGGTTTATCATCCTCACACGTGTGAGGATCCGAAGATGATCTAAAAGGAGGAAAATTTGTCGGGCTGCATGACCTCGAGCGGCTTTGCATTTTTTTGCAACCTTGCTTGGCCACGACAGACCCCTATTGGTCTGCTGTAAGCCCCAGGTAGTGGCTTGCGACATAGTCGTAACACCCACATGGTAATAGTGTTTTTGACTCCGACAATCATGTACCCATGCAAATGCAAGAGCCACCAGGCCGACGCCCACGAGCACAACGTCTAAACCATAACCCTGCTGCCTGACTTTGATAAAGGAAAGAGATGTGTTGGATCAGTGGTGCCCTGTCACATCACGAGATGCTAGTTTGACCAACATGTGTCGAGCTAACTTGGTGCACGCCCAGTGAACCAGGAGCTTGTGCGCTACCCCTCTGCAGCCCCACGGGGCCAGAATGGTTGTAAGCAAGAGTAGTGCAGACTTAGCCACCAGAGTTAGTGGGGCCATTGGCGCAAACGGTGTTGTCAGCATCAGCAAGAGCAGCGTGTGTTGCTCTGCGAAATGGTACATGACTTTGGCCAGACATGATGGGGCATATTGGACCCATCAGGCCTGTTTGGAAACAGGTCGACATTAGGGTCTGAACAAGCCACAATAGTGGTTATTCAAAAAGAAATAAAAAGGAACGGGGCTGGGTCAGACCGAGACCCACCCATTTCATCCATTTCTAACACCTATGCTTGCAAAATGTTGAGACTGTCAAACATCACGTTCTAAATAGAAACAGATCCTCAACTAAATTTTTTATTTTTTATTTTACTACACATGATACCTAGCACATCTATGCTTCAGAGATAACAACATGTAACCTATGCTTAGAAACCAAAAATTTGTGTCATGGCTTATATATCAATGTACAGGGGTAATACCATAACCTAGTAAGGAAATGTTTGAGAATCGTTAACTGCATGATTTGTTTTTTTGTCACTTAATTGCATATATATACCATTTGACACTCAAACTCATATGTATAAATATCCTCCAGGATTCAATAGAATCAATAACACAGTCACATCCCCTCTATTGGTTTGCATGTATATTAATCCTCATTAATGGACGATGTACACACACATACCTCCTTATAACAGTGCCTTACCCATTATCATGAGTAAGTTACGGTTGGCATGGGAGAGTCTACGATTTCACTTGAAGGCATGACCCTGAACCATGAATATGTCATTTGGTCGCCACTTACACTGATCGGTTTCTCATGGTGCAGCGAAGCAGAAAAATATCCCATCTCCACCATGAACACCCTATTGGTGGTTCACAGTCATCTCCACTATGAACACCCTATTGGTGGTTCGCAGTCCAGCACTGGACTGCAGGCTTGCACGAGGAAAAGTGTCATAGTGGCCTTGCATCTGCCATGGCGAAAGCCCTTGGCTGAACTTTCTATATAGTCGTATCAGCAACAAGAAAGTTCAGACCATACATGGTCGGGCCACAAGACCCCAACACCCGCTCATGTAGATGGTGCAAGCACAGTAAATTCGATGCTACAACATGGTTGTGCTATGGGTCATCAAACACTTACATACAAAAATAATGCTCCTTACCTCGTTGGAGCTTCTTGCCGGCGATAATGGTGGTTCTCTTTCCTTCACGTTGGAGCCCACTTCATCACAAGGGAGAAGACCGTCTCGTTCAGCTATGGAGGTCGACCACCACGGTGGGAGAGAAGGAGAAAGTGGAAGAACCTTTAGAGAGAGAGAGAGAGATATGAAATGTTTTATCCTCCTCAACCCTTTATTCTTTCTCTCCTCACGTAGGGGAGTTTTGTTTTTTTTTTCAAAAACTCAACTTCCAGCCCACCTTTTTAGTGGGTGCTTGGAATTTCCAAAATCGCCCCCTTACTCTCTTTAGCAAAATTATCTCAACCACCTATACTTGTTGCTTTAGTGGTACCCTTCTCCCTTATTGGTGGGATTTCCCTTACTTTTTGGTAAAGTGAGATGAAAAAGCCACAGAAATAGGCTTGGCCAAGATCTCACGTTTTTACCTTCTTTTTTTCACCAAAGTAAAATTATCACTTTTCTTGTGTAAAAAGGAAAATTCCGTGCACAAGGGGGTTTGGAATGGGGGACTTCACCCTAAGGGGTAATGAGCCTCACCACTTGTGCTATGTTGTTTTTTATTGCAAAGGGTGTGAATTAAATTGTATATAACCCTTTCAATTTTGTTCCGGATTTCATAAAAAAAAAATGTTTTTCACATCTACATGAGCGCATCGTGAGTTTTGAACTTAGGTTGTAACTCCAAACAACCATATGCCCTACCACTACACCACACCATCACTTGGTGTTTACTTTTGCAAAAAAATTTGTTTTATGTCATATTTGGACGTTTTACCTTGTTGATGAATTTCTTCTATTTTCAAGTGGGTTTTTCACCCGTTGGTTCTAAACTTGCACTCTCTCACCATAAACGTGCTTTGGATCTCACGCTATTATCTAAAAAACATCGGATTTCTCCACTTGACCTCGTGAACCGGGTCGGATCATCGGATCTCGCTAAAGTTCAGATCCAAGTATCCTTTCTAGTATTCGTTACCGGGTTCGCTCTACTGGCCCGCAAGCCTCAAAATCATATTGAATATTTCATAAACCATATTATTTCACATAAACACACGTTTTTATTTCATTGAAAATTTCTTAAAATTCATGGGTTTTACATATTTATTCAACAATGTTCTCTATGAATCGACCTGTATGGTTTGGCCAATCATTAGGTGAATGGGTTGATACATATTCTCATGTGAATCATTTTGAATTGGCCAAAAAATAATTAAAAAATATTACATGACAATTAGAACCTGACACGTTAAAGCTATTAAAATGATATTAAAATTTAATTTTAAGTTATTTGTTATATTTATTAAAAAATAGCCGGATTCAGGTAGTATCGTATCGATTTTCTGGTGATACAATAAGTATAGGCCTATTCAAGCCCATTCACACCGATACTGACAACTTTGGTTTTGAGTCAACCTGTAGATGTATTCAACATGGTTGATTTAGTGCATTTTATATGTACTTTTTAGTTGAGAAGATTTCGTGCGTTCATGGCAGTCCATTTTTGTAACTTGTACACATGTCAGATTCTTGCAATTCTAAAGTTGATTTCCTGTTAAACAAAGCATGGGCATCACATCTATGAGGTTAGATGTACCAAAAACAAAAATAAAATATTAAAAGAAACGAGTTTTGCCAAGTTGATTGCAGTTGCAGGTGCAAACAAAACCCTATAGGGTCCGAGTATGATGATAAATAATAAGACCCGATTAAGACCTGGGTTCAGACCCGAAAGTCCTATTAATATATAAACCCAGGTATGGTTTGTGAAATTTTATACCAAACCCAGGCCCAACGAGTTCCGATTAAGAACCACAATTTTTAAATATAAAAATGATAAAAAAATATGGTTTTATCAGGTATGATCCGAGTATACTTCATGTAGTTTTTATCGGGTCCAGGTATTGTTTTTCTTACGGTAGGTTGGATTAGGCCTGGGTCCGTACCATATCTAAAAACCAGGGCCAAGTCTGGTTCCACCTAGGTCCTAACCAAACCCGACCCTTGACACCCCTAGTTATAATGAAGGTAGCTAAGGCGTTTATGAACGTACTTATCACATAATCACATAGATCTCAAAAAAGGAAACGTTTTACCGCAATGAAAAAAAAAGATGCCTTGTGGTGATGCTCTTTCATTTGCAATAAGAAAATAGTGACCTAGATTGGACAGCACCAAATCTCATGAAGGAAGGTGATGGATTTGCCTTTGGTACCCAACCTGACCCGAATCAGTTATATGGGTATGTGCCTAAAAAAATGTCTGCCTGAATGTTATTCGGATCAACTCAAACCCGATCCCATGAACATGTTGGTAGTGTTTGAGCTATGATTTTTCTCAAATATCTGACTCGATCTAGATGAGCTAAGTGGCTTTTTTCAAATATATTTTTATGTAAACGAAGCAAATACTCCAAGGAACCTTTAGAATGTGTGGGTCAGGTTTGGTTTTCCATTTTCTTAACTGGCACAACCCAAACCCGAACCTGAGGGATTATCATTTGGGCAGCTTTGGATCGACCTTGAAGGGTAGGGATGGCAGTTAACCGGGGCGGGGGTGACCGACAAGGTCTCCACCCCCGCCCTGTCTCAAAATCCTACCGTCCATTCCCACCTTCATTCTTGCACGGGTTTTGATTTTAACCTCCATCCCCATTTCATGTCCTCTATCCCCGGTCCAAATTAGATGAGGTGGGGCAGGGCCCCGTTTCCCCTGAATCTACTGCCATCTCTAAATAAGGATCGGGAATGGAACGGGGCAGGGCAAGGCAGGGACGGGGTGGGGTGGGGGAAAGCGTAAGTCCATCCCGCACGGTTTTGATTTTAACCTCCATCCTCATTTTATGTCCTCCATCCTTGGTCCAAACTCGGCGAGGTGGGGTGGGGCCTGTTTCTCGAGGCAGGGCGGGGCCCATTTCCCCCTGGTCCACTGCCATTCCTCTGAGTGGTTGGATGCCTGACCATTTGACAGCCCCATAATATTGATCAAACAGTAGAGAACATGAAGGGTTTCTTCTGCATTTTTTTTGGCTAGGCAAAGGGAAAACACCCTATCACTGACCTCACATTGGCAGCCCTGTAATTGGTAAAACTTTTTAATGTCTGTTGTATCTACCAAGAATGTATACCCAACTTCAACATTGCAGTAAGGGGTAAGGGACACCCCCCTTAGGTTTCAAACTCATGACATCCTATGCACTTGTTGACTTTCACAAGTTGCCCCTACCAGATAAGCAAAGCAAAGGGATGTTAGTATCGGAATCACCTGTATCGTTTGGCTAACAATTCAGGTGAATGGTTCTGAATCAGCTAAAACATAATCCATGTCGACATGTGTTAAAGCTATTAAAATAATATTAAACAATTAACTTAAGCTATTTTTTATATTTATTAAAAAATAGACGATTCAGGTCAGTATCGTATCTATTTTCTGGCGATACGAATAGACCTCACTGATACGGACAACACTGGTTAAAGAATAGTTCTTATGGAAAATTTGACTATTTTTAGAATTTTTTTCAATAATCAAGCTGGGGTTAAGCAAACCCCTACTCGTATATTGCTAAAAAAATTATGCACAAGAATACAGATATTTAAAGATCATTAATGGATTGCCTGCAAATCAGGTGGCTTATCCTTCCAATTCAACTGATATTGATACTAATTCGACTATTTTTAGCCATTCTTATATAAAATTTGACCTCTTTTCTTATTGATATGCATATTCCTTTATCTTTATAGTTTCTCTCACATTGAACCTTTTTTTTAAACATGATACCATAACCTTCAATTGTTGTTTCGTTCAAGGGCTTGCTTGTTTCAAGGGAAAACACATCATTTTCATAAAAATGAGTCGTATAAGGGATGCTAGTACCGGGTCCAGACTCGGTTTCAATTGGACCCAGTAGAAGAGAAACTATACCCAGATCTTATAAGGATTATATGAACCAAACGAATACCATACTCAATAAAATAATATATTTTATCTTTTTTACAGTGAAAAAAATGCAGATCTTAATCGGAATTAGGTTGGGGCCCAGGTCTGGTATGGAATTAATCAGACCCTTTGAGTCTTACCCAGATTCTAATCATACCTCCTTATTTGTCACCAAACCTTGACCTTATAGGGTCTGGTATAGGCCAGGTCCGGTCCAAACCCGACCCATTGAAACCCCTAGGGCAGTCAGGTGCAACAAAGCACTCAAAATGTTCATGTGATTACACCTGATCCACCATCCATAGCTTGTCAGGTCTCCTGCCCGAGCACCCGTGTCACAGAGAGACGAGGGCGTGTGATACGGATTCAACGCAAATGTTTGAATTTTTTGTTTTTGAAAAAACAGGACATGAGGGACAAATTCTTTTAATTTTTTAATCAATAGAAAACTATTTTTTGATATTTTAATATTGAAAATGATTTTTTATTAAAATAACACTTAAAAATATTAAAATACTATTACAATATTGGTCGTACGCATCGGTGTCGGCATCCACATGTTCCGGCGTGTCTGCTCGTGTCATGGGGAGCACCACCAAAATGGTGTGTCTCTGTGACATAGCCCGGCACTGGTTTTTGCATATCATAAATTGAAAAAGAAAAGTTCTTGATTTGACCGTATGTGAACTAGATCTAATTAAGGGTATTAATGGGTCGGGTTTACCTGGACCAAACCCTATATGGTTTGGGTATGACGATAAATAAGAAGACCGGATTAAGACTCGGGTTGAACCCGAAGGTTCGATTAATATATGGATCCAGGTATGATTTGTGAAATTTTATACCAGACCCGGGCCTAACCCCAGTTTCGATTAAGACCTGCAATTTTTCAATGTAAAAATAATAATAACTATTATTTTACGGGGTCTGGTTCATGTAGTTCTTATCGGGTCTGGGTATGGTTTTTCTTATGGTGGATCCGATTAGGCTCTTGTCTGAACCCAATACCATACCCAAAAATTGGGTCCAGGTATGGTTTCACTTGGATCTGAACCAAACCAGACCCTTTGACACCCCTAGGTCTAATGCCGTGGAGCCGAATCCTTGTTCCAATAATTTTAAGTGATAGCACTCGATATGTTAAATAGAGTTAGGAAACAGGTGATTTACATGTAAAAAAAAATATCAATATCTGCATATACACTGGATTCTGCAGCAAAAAACGAAAACCATATCAATATCTGATTATAATCGAATATGGTTTCAGCTTATCTAATCTCACCAAACGAAATCGAATTCAGTTAGATATCAGATAAAATCCAATCCATTGACATCCCTAAATGTGATTGGTGGCTATGACTTTGCTTATATATTAGTGGCGATTGATTCTCGTCACTTAAAAAGAAATGGCGATAGATCAGATTGGATTCAAAAAGTGAGTAAAAATCTGGCATAAAATATAATTCAAATCTAAATATGATTCTAAAAAGGTACGATCGGACAACTATGGTTTGGATATATGTAGGTCTATGCCCATTCAGTAGTATCCAAACGGGACTATTCTTTCATAGTTCTATCCTAGGGATGGCAGTGGACCAGGAGAAAAATGGGCCCGTTTAGACCAGGGATGAAAGACATGAAAGCGGGAATGAAGGTTAAAATCAAAACTCGTGCGGGGATGGAAGCATCCCGCCCCACCCCGCCCCGCCCCGCCAGCATTCCTCGTTAGTAAAATAACTAAAATATCTTTAGGGATGACAGTGAACCGGAGAGAAACGAGGCCCTGCCTCGCCCTATTTCGACCAAGAACAGAGGACATGAAACGGGGATGGAGGCAGGGATGAAGGTTAAAATCAAAACCTGTGTGGGGATGGAGGGTAGAATTTTGAGATGGGACGAGGGTGGAGTCCTTGTCCCCAGCCTCTGCCCCTGTCCAATGCCATCCCTATTCTATCTGTTCAATCAAATGCCTTCTAGATATTGCTTATTGTAAGATAAAAATTTAGATAAAAGAAAAAAAAAAGTCTGAAATGGTGAGCCACCCATTTCTTCCGTTCCTAGCAAGCATGAAAAAACTTTAACCTGAACGTTTTAGTCAATTTTGACTCATTTAACTAGAAAAAAAATTTGAATGTATCCACATTTTTTTCACGACAAATTTATCCTTTTTTCTTTCAAATATTCTTTTAGGATCAAACGGAGCCTTAGGGCATGTTTCAAACACGTAAGAAGTAACATTTTCTTAGGTTTCAGAGGGAAAAAAAACTCGGCCCACTTTTTTATTGTGCTTGCTGACTTGAGAAAGTTGAAGCTGAGAGAGTTGATGCCCAATCACTTGAGAAAGTGGATCATGGGTTTGCCCCTAAGTCTGGCTTTCTCATGAGGAGTGGCACCCTCACACTTTCTCAAGTGGGTACCTGAGATTATTACAAGTGCAGATTGGAAAATCCCCAGCCCATGACCTGGCAGTTCAGTCCAGGCTGTATATATATATATATAGTCGCTAGAATATGAGAACTAGAAATATGGCCATTTTCAACACTTTTTTGGATAATCCAACCAATGAATTTGCTAGGAATCAACCATTGGATCGTGTATTTTTTATGAAAAATTATGATTTTTTAATGCTGAAATATTTATGACGATTATGTATCATTGATTTCAAAGCCTTAAAAAAATCTGGTTTATCCATCAAAATAGGATGATTCAAGAGCAAGTTCTTATAAAACTAAGCATGTAAATCACATCCGTACAGTTAAATTCAAGAAAAAAAAGAATAGAAAAATTCATAAAAATCACTGTTCACACATTAGTTATAATATTTTCAGTTCTCATATTCTATATATATATATATAGATAGATAGATAGATAGATAGATAGAGATAGAGAGAGAGAGAGAGTCATTGGAATATGAGAACTAAAAATATGATCATTTTCAACATTTTTTTGTGAATCCTACCATGTGTATGAGCATGGCAAGGTGAATTTGCTGGGAATCAACCATTGAATCATGTATTTTTGATGAAAATTATGATTTTTGAACGCTTGAATATTTATAAAGATTATGAATGGATTTTAAAGTCTCAAAAAAATCTGGTTTATGTATCAAAATAGGATGGTGCAAGGGCAGGTTTTTATAAAACCAAGCATGCAGATCACATTAGTACCATCAAATTCAAGAGAAAAGAACAAAAAATTACATTAGTTCTCATATATATATATATATATATATATATATATATATATATATATATATATATATATATATATATACTAAATGAAAAATGCTAAATGGGGTTTTCTTGGTGGTTCTTACCTCATAAATGTGTTGGGCATGGTTGATTTATGAGGAATCTAAACTGGGATCATGTGTTTTTAATAAAAAATTTATATTTAGAGCCTCAAAATTTCACAAAGATGTTGGACAGTTGATTTAGTTAGAATTTAAAAATTAAATAAAATAAGCCCCAAAAACTCATTTAACTGGTCTAATTTAACATATTTCATTTAGCACTTATATATATATATATATATATATATATATACACAGAGAGAGAGAGAGTCACTAGAATATGAGAACTGTGATTTTCATGATTTTTTTTTGTTTCTCTAAAATCTAATTGTATGGATGTGATCTACATGCTTGATTTTATAATTAAGTGCCCGCTCTTAATCATCTAATTTTGATGCATAAACGAGATTTTTTTAAGGCTTTAAATTCATTGGCAGAAATCTTCATAAATATTCAAGCATTCAAAAACCACATTTTTTATCAAAAATACACCATCCAATGGTTGATTCCTAGCAAATTCACTATGCCAAGCACATCCACACAGTGTTTTAAAACTCGGTGACTCGTCACTTGGCTTGTCTTTGAGTGACTCGTGACTCGGTCGGGTCATGTTAACTTTATATTTTATATAAAAAATATAAATATATGTATATTTTATCTATATTTTATAGTATTTTACCAATAAATTATATATAATATATATTATATAATATATTTAATGTATAATTTTATTAATATATATAACTATATTTTTATATAAATTATACATATTATTTATATTATATTTCATATAATATGTGTAATTATATATACAATATATTATATATTTTCGGCTGACTCGGCCATCACTCTGCCGAGTCAACCCATGACTCGGTCGGGTTTTGTAAAGAATGAGTTCAACACATTTTTTGACTCTGTGACTAGGCGATCCGGGCCTAGTCAGCCGAGTCATTGGGTCAACCCAGCCAGCTTTTTTAAATTATGCATCCACAGAGTTGGATTTGCAAAAAAAGTTGTTGTAAATGGCCATAATTGTAGTTCTCATATTCTAATTCTCATATATATATATATATATATATATAAGGGCATAAGCCAAGCTCATTGCCACCTGGCCCACCTCTAAACTTGATCATGCATGATGACAAATAATGTGATGTTTAGGAAATGTGAAAAATATTATAATATTTTGCCACCAGTTCTAAATAAATAAAATATCATATAGTTTTGTTTAAATAAAAAGATTGTAATCTCAATACAATATTTCTGTTTTTACACAAGTAAGAAAAAGGAAGTATACTTTTTTACACTTTACCAGTAAAATGTAATAAATATAAGATTGCTTAATTCCTTGCGGCAAACTAAGAATGCTTTAATTGTCATTTAAAACATGTGTCAGTATGGCTTATGGTTAGGGCTGGTTAGTTTGGCTTATTATTGTGTTTGAACTCATAATGAGCCTGAGTTAAAGGACCTGAGTTCAAGTTGGCTGGTTTATGGAAAAAGAATACATTGTTTTAGAGCCGGGAGAAATAGGATTATAAAAGAATACATGTAAAATATATCTAAAACATATTTCTTAGTACTTAAGGAGCTTTTACAAGTCAAGCCGAGCCTAGTGCCTGTTGTTCATATTCATCTTGCCGAGCCCATTTTTGAGTTCTTTACGAGCCGAGCCACACGACAGCTCGGCTTATTTCTCAGCCTACTTATGGTGATGTAAACCGCATGAGTTTATCATGGACGCAGGGTCCAATGGACTCGTTTGCAAGCCAGTGGCCTCAATGACTCATAGACGAGTCGTTAAATGAAACTGGGCCTTGGATCCATCCCGATCCAACCAGGTTCGACCCGTTTCAACCTAGTGGTCTCAATGACTCGGTCCCTATAGGGCAAGTCTGAGCTGAGCAGGTGACCAAGTGGGGGTACGCAGGGGTCAGTAAAAAGTGGGAAAAAAAGAAAAGGGTCTGGGTCTTGGGGTTTATCAGGGTTTCTGAGGACATGCTTTTGGTCGGTGGGTCCGGTCAAGTTCGGTGGGGCCCACACCTTGGCGTCCTGTATGAGGCTGGGGGTGTCCCACCGCCAGGTGGCAGTGGTTGGTCCAAAAGCACGTCAGAGTCGGATAAAAGGGACGGTCAGTGTCCACCGTCAAAGGGACATCGCGGGCCCCACCCGAGGGAAAGGGGGAAGGGTTGCAGCGATTGGTTTGCTCAACCCGACCCGGACCAGAATTTCCGAATCTGGGCATGAAAAGACCGACCCGGATATTATTGGGGTCGACAAGAACCGGACCCCAGTGATATGTGGGTCGGGTTAAGTTATGATTTTTAGTTGGTTATAAGATCCGATTTATTTTCACCCGAGGATTTTTTTTTACACGTTTTAAGTTGGGGTGTCAACAGTGGCGGAGCCAGGGGTGGGCATGGGTGGGCGGTCGCCCACCCCAAAATTAGAAACCGAAAAAAAAAAAAATCCAACAAGTGTCAGGTATAATATCAGTAATAGTTTTTTGCACATTATCCAATAATTCTGTTACTTTACCTTATATTTTTACATACATTAGTTTAAAAGAGTCCTTGATTAGCCCATAAATGAATTGATTCTGACCTAAATTCACGCGGGTCTGGACTGTAGTCTGACCTGTATGCAGCCTTAGACTCTCTCTTTCGCCCTCTCTATATGTCTCTCTCCCTCTGCCGCCAAGGCCGAAATAAAACAGGCGAAGATGACCATCTCTCTCTCTGAAACCAATGGCCTGCACCATCAATTTTCGGCGTCTAGATGAAGGGCTGGGAGACCAGAACAGCAACAAGCGGAAGAGATCGGCTGCCGACGATGGTGGTCAGCCCCTCGCCATGGAGATCGATGACCACCCATCTTCGAAGAGGGCGGCCCTCCCTTACGCCTAGGACCCGAACAGACCCACCTTCGGCAAGCCCACCTACGATGAAGTCATCACTGGGAACTTCTGGCGTTGTCCCTAAAACCCAAAGTCTGCCCACCCAACGAAAAACTTCTGGCTCCGCCACTGGTGTCAATGGATTGGGTTTGGTTCATACCTGATTTGAGATGATAGTATCGGGTGCAGACTTGAGTCCAATCGGACTGGCCATAAGAGAAACTATACCCAAAGCTTATAAGGATTACATGGACCAGGCTGGGTAAAATAATATTTGTATCTTTTTTTACATTGAAAATTGCGGATCTTAGTTGAAACTCGGGTCGGGTTTGGGTCTGGTATGAAATTTCACAAACCACACCCATATATTAATCGGATCCTTTGAATTCAACCAGGATTCTAATTGAACCTTCTTATTTATTACCAAACCCTGACACTATAGGGTTTGGTAAGGGTCCGGTCAGACCCATTGACACCCCTAGTTTTAAGGTAAAAATAATATGTTTTTTATACCTTCAAATCATATGGGCCGGATCTAGGCTTCCATTTGTTAACCGTTGTGACCCGATCCGACTAATTGATGTTTAGGTTGGTTGACTGCAACCTTAACGCACGTGTTCAAAAAAAATCCCCTTCAATTATTTCCCCCTTTTCTTTTAATATATTGTGTTGGTGGACTATAGTGGTGTGGGAGACAGGTTAGCTAAATGGTAGACAAAATAAAGAAATCAGAGAACGGGACCCCAGGAAGCATGGGGAATAAAAGTATGATGTCCAAATGAGTTTTTCTATTTTTTATTCTTTTAATTTTTTGCTTTTATTTTTTTTATGAAACTAGCTTTTAACCTTACAAATACAAATATGATCAACATAGTTTGGCTAATAGGAATCTGCTCTTGGATCGTCCAGTTATAATATATTGGTACTCTTTCATGAGCTTCCAAAAATCAATGGCTCACAATGCATGATATTGTCTCGTTCATAAAAATGTGGGGGCTCCGCTTGTCTGGTAGGAGCAGCTAGTACAAGTCACCTTATATTGAGACGTTGCAAGTTCAAATCCTAATGGTATCATTGTATAAGTGGTAGGGGTCTGCCTAACCCTAGCTTGCCTTTCAAAAAAAAAATATATTTTTTATTAAAAAACATGGTCTAGGAACCGACTGATAGCATTTGGATCATGTTGAATCCATCTATAAGGTCTGACTGGGTCAACACAGCCTGAGTCAACATGACCAAATGTGACCCCTGATCTTGTTGTCATGGCAAAGTTAGTCTTTTGCTTATTCAAACATAACCAAATAATGACATCATTATTTGATGTTTTAAGAGCATATAAATTGAATGCTAAATCATTTTCCTTTTTTATGGCGAGCAGCTAGTACAGAAGCTGCTTTATGACTTCTTTGTCTTACGTGACCCACCTTCAAAAGCTATGAACACACCCGTGCACCAGTGAGGTTTGATCCGGTGTCTTCATCTCAATACCCTCACAATCACCCTGCTGACCACACGGGCGACCCCACAGTGGTTCGGACTATGTCAAACCATAGTCACAAATCTCATTATTGAGAATCACTATATTTTCTACAAGATATGTCTTGCAACAATACCCACAAATCTCGTTCTCATGAATCAGGATTTTTTCCACAAGAGAAGTCTTGCAACATTTTTTCTTTCTAAAAAAAATTTATTGAGAAAATCTCGTTATGATTACAGAAGACATTTTCAAAACATGTGAAAAATATTTAGTAAAAGACTACAAAATCTGTGACAACATTGAAATTATTGGATAAGCAATATTTTGAAAATCTTCAAGAGAACATCAAGATTAGCGTGTAAAAATTTCATGAAAAATATGAAGAAATTTTGAAAAAAAAAAAAAACAATTGGCAACATTGTGATGTTAACCATAAAATCAATGAAATCGACATATACTCAAGTCAAGTTGGAACCAACCTGCAACCCTAATTTGGTTTGGTTCAAATTGTGAGTTTGGAGCTTAAAGTTTAAATTGCAAGAGTCAGTCAGTCATAAACATGGGAAGGTATTACATGAATAAAAACTTGTTTGGGTTTTGGCAAAAACTTTTAACCAACAGGGTAATTGAATCCCTAGTGTCAGGTTGCAACCAAATTCTAAAGGCTGAACTAGTCAAAATAATTAAAAAAAAAAAGAGGAACTTTTGGTCCCGGGTGTTATGGTACAGTGGTCTTACCAGAAAAAATGGAATATCTTAGTGGACTTTTTTTTTTTTTCTTTTGATAGCTCAGGTAGAAAACTTTTTCATCACAGACCCCACATTGGCTGGCCTCCGGTTGGTAACACCCTTGAAGTCCCTCTTACCAACCGGGGAGTACACCCAACTTGGACTTTATGGCAAGGGACACCACCCGTCGGTTTTGAACTTGTAACATCCCATTAACTTTGTGACATTCACAAGTAGCCTCAACCAGATGAGTAGAGCCCTTGTGAGCATCTAAATTGTGGACATGTAGAAGCCTACAAGGTCATCTTTCATCATTTTTATAACATGAGTTTTCAGCTTTTGCTTCTATGCAGTTTCTAAGAACCTTGTGTTGGGAAGACTCCGACTTGTCTGGCAGGAGTGCATGTCACCTTGTGTTGGGAAGTTGCAAGTTTGAACCCCAAATGATATGGTTGTATAATTGGTAGGGGTCTGCCTAACCCAGCTTTCTCTGTCAAAAAAAAAGAAAAAAAAAAAAAGAACCTTATCATGATAATTGAAAAGGTAAGCAAAGAAGAAGAAAGACAGCACAAATTAACGTGGTTCAGGTGGAATCAGACCTGGCCCCCATTTTCGAGTATGGTATTGGGTCTGGGCTTTGGTTTAATTGTACCCACCATAAGAGAAATCATACCCTGACCCGATAAGAACTACATGAACCAAACCTCAGCCATATACCAGGTAAAATACTATCTTTTATCATTTTTACATTGAAAAATTGCGAGTCTTAATCAGAACTCGGATTGGGCCCAGGTCTGGTATAAAATTTCACAAACTATACCCAGATCCATGTATTAATCGGACGTTCAGAACCCGGATCTTAATAATCACCATACCGGACCCTATAGGGTTTTGTATGGGTCAGGTCTAGGTAAACCTAGATCGGTTGACACCCCCTACTCAACACCATGTTTCAACATCTTTCATGAGAAGATATTTTTGGCAACGCCATCTCTCAACATCACGTATTGGCAAAACAATATTTGTGTTTCCATCCATTTCCAAGGCTCCCAAACATAGCCTGAGTGTTGGTGAAATCTTTGAGTTAACAGATATTTTGCCACGCCATTTTAGTCCAAACCATGGTTGTACTAAACTTCAAATTCATGGGATCAAATCAACTTCATCCTACATCGCCGATCACTTTTCAGCTTATTTTGACCATAAATTTTAGCTAGACATAATCAACTGTTTGTTTGGTTATCTGAAATCAGCATTTATTAATAGTATGTGGCGTGTCAATAGCCAACTTGGACCACATGGTACCATTCTATATGTATATGAAGGGGAACCGTCCAGCCAACGGGAAGGTCCAAAAATCTTTCCTTTATTAATGCTTGAGCATCTCATCTATTTTTCTGTTATAATTTATTTAGTAAGAAATAAGATTTAAACAAAGACTTTATGATGATGTATAGGCATGTTTTTCTAAACATGAAAAACAGACAGCTCACAATGCATTTAAAACTTCACAATACAAAGTATTGTAGGCTGTTGACTGTTAGTGCTTTCAAAAATGCATTTAAACATCAAAAATTCTTAATCCAAAACATGTCTATCACGAAATGAATAACAAAAATCCAATATGTAAAGTCTCGTTGATGAATATCTCTAGAGAAGAGAAGGAACACAGTTGATTATTATCGGTTATAGATTTTGAACCTTCCTTTGGTTGAAGAGTCTCTCTCTCTCTCTCTCTCTCTCTCTCTCTCTCTCTCTCTCTCTCTATATATATATATATATATATATATATATATATATATATATATATATATATATATATATATATATATATATATATGAAAAGTGATAGCTGCCTATCACAAGCAAACAACTATTTTGGAGTTGTTTTCTTAAATCAGACCCTGCAGATGTGTTCAACATTGTCAATTTGCTAGGAAACAACACTCAAATCATGTTTTTTTGATAAAAACAATATTTTTTAAGGATTAAATATTTATAAAAATCTTATACTATCAATTTTTAAACCTTATAAAACCCTACCATCCATTTTAAGGCTTGAATATATAACTATTGGAAAATGGGTGCGTGCTAAATGAAAGTGTCAAATAGGTTTTTCTGATATTTTTTTTGCAGTTCTGACCCCCATAAATGTGTTGGCCATGGTCACTTTACAAGGAATCTACACTTGGATCATGTGTTTTCTATGAAAAAAAAAAGATATTTGGAGCCTCGAAAATTTATAAAGATTTTGAAATGTTGATTTTTCAAACATTATAAAAACTCACCTATATGTCACAATCAAGAGCTGATCCCTATAAAATCAAGTACAGTACATAGATCACATTTATACGGTCAAAATTTAAAAATAAAACAAAAAAAAATCTAAAAAACTCATTTAGCACTAACCCATTACTCTATTACTATATATATTGTTAATATTTGGTTAGGTTGTCATGGTGTACAAATAAGGCTTTGTTTTTATCATGAATCTACTTTACATATATGATTAGATAGTTTGGTTGGTGGAAATCAACTGTTGGATCATCTGATTGTGACATATTGGTAGGTTTTAGAAGACTTTAAAAAATCAATGGCTTACAAAATACCAATTTTTTTTTTGCTCATAAAATTCTAATTTTCTTAAAAAAACACACACACACAATCCACGAATTCCTAACTTTTGAACTGCGTTGAAGATATCTCTGAAATCCGATTGAGTCGACATGACTCGCACCCACAATTTTCAGCTCATTTGGACGGTCAGGTCGACATGACCAATATAATTAACCCTTATAATGTATGCGTCATTTTGTTGACTACCTATTGAGACAAGAGAATAATTGCCACATGGAAACCATGATAGAATTCTTACCGTTACACAGTTGTTAGAAGAATTCATGCCTTCTCATTAAAAGTATAACTAAAGTTGAAAAAAGCTCTGTTTAAAAAAATCAAGAAGGATTTCAAGGGCACTTAAATGCATAAAAAAGATACTTTGACAATATCTTTGGGGGACCACAAACCATCAAGTTCCTGCTTTTGAGTGCCTTATCGGTATAAACCAAACAAGAACAACCAATCAATTCCTAGCCTATTTTTTATCAAACTTTTTTTTTAAAGAAGTTTTGTAATTTTATCTAAGACTCCTTGTGTCCAACAATATTAGTAGACTATATGCAAAACTTATGGTCTTTCTCTATAATGTGTATCCCAATCAATAAAAGAAAGATCAGTGCGGTTGTGGACCTAGTTAGTTTTTACCAAACCACATAAAATCCTTATTGTAGTGTGTGTGGTTCTTACCTTTTGTTTTTTTGTGCTTCTTTTTTAGATCTATGGTAGGTTGAAGGATGGTTCTTTAGAGTTTTTTTTCTAGTGTAGGGTTGGTAAATGAATTAAAGGAACAGAAACATGAACTATTCTAGCTTGGCTTGTTTTTGTGGTGAGTCTAGTCAAGCAAATGAGTTGAGTTTGACCAATGGAGGGTCTGCCTACCTCTCTGGTAGGTGTAGCCAGTGCATGTCACCTTGTGTTGAGACATTGCAAGCTCAAATCTCAATGGTATATAAGTGTCTGCCTATCTCGGGCTTACCTTTCCAAAAAAAAGAGTTAAGTTTGAGATGACTTGTTTATCAAAAAAAAAAAATTTGTTTCAAAGCTGAAAGTAATAATATTTGAACTCTAGACTTATCGAGCTAAGATGAAGCTGATGTATTTACAAACTAATACATTGTTTTAAAGATGAAAACACGATTTGCGTGCAAGGGATTTGCCTTTCAGGTTAGGAGCAACGGTTTCTTGCCACCTGACATGGAATGACTATGGTTCGAAACCAGAGGAAGTATTTCTTAATGCAAGGTGGAAGTTGGTTGTAACCTCTGGTGCACAGGGAAAGACCTCAAGGATTTTACCAACCAAAGGCCTACCAATGCACAATCAATGATGGGAGGGTTTTCCCTTCTTCTAGCCAATACTAAATAAGTGAACTTATTACTTGAAAGTCAAACACTTCAACTATTTATTTTGCACTACATTATGTAAAATATATTTATTATTGCTTAATTGAGCCCGTACAAGCCAAGCCAAATACCATGAGCCGCTCGTCTGGTTTCTCATCCTTGCAAAATCAGGTCAAGTCTGTTTATTTTTTTGTTAGTCCAGTCCAATTTTGGCACCTGACACTTTTCATACAAAATCATTTTTACATAAAATCATTTTTTTTAAAATTTTTACATAATCAAAGAAATAAAACTATCTAATCCATAACAAAGTTTTGCTATTCTTCCCGCCGGCATCACAAATCTAGTTCTCAATAAGGATGCAAACGGTTTGGCTCCGAAACAAATAAATACATGAGAATTCTGGTCTAGAACAGCCAAAAATTGCAAAACCCCCATCCTTGATCCGACCCATTTGCAACCCTAGTTCTCAAGAAGGAGGGAAGATCTTGTGATATTTTTCAAAAACAGATTTTTGCTCGAAAAAATATCGTCTTATATAAGAGTAAAAAACATAAAAAAGATTAATACAACAAAATGTATGAAATGTAAAAGAATTGACATAAGCTGTTTTATTGCTTTAATATATATCGTGATAAAAATGTGATATTCACCAATGTGGGATCAGTGTTGTTGGTAGGAGTTGTCAGTTTACATCTCCCTGTGGTGGGACGCTGCAGGATCAAAACCCAGTGGTATGTTGAATAATAACTGTGGGGGTCTGCCTAATCCCAACTTGCCTTTCAAAAAAAAAAAAGGTGATATTCTCCAAATGTGAGTATTATTATATTTTAAAAATATTGAGGATACGTTTTTGTGACATAATCTTCAGATTTTCCATCCAATTTGAGTTTTACAATAGTGGTAGTTGATGTATTCACGTGAATTATTTCCCTTGGCCGTATCTCTGAGGATTCCCAAGACTCCTTTTTTTTTTTTGGTAATCAGAAAAAAGCACACGTAGCTCCCTTGCAAGCTGATTGGCCTAAAAATCCCAAGCCCCCTTCCCTACCAAGACCACCAAACAAGCTGGGGTTAGGCAGACACCTACCAGTTAAACTATACCATTGGGTTTTGAACCTGCAACGTCCCAACACAAGGAGACGTGCTCTCCCGTTGGTTACTTCACCAAACTTTGAAGGTTTGTTTGTGTATTATGTTGAAAGGAGGGTGGTCACCGTTGATTGCGTTGTCACGGTGGGGCCCGTGAAAATGCTTTGTGCTTTTCTGCGAAAACTCCACAGCTTTCGTGGCACACAAATGCACATTGACACCACGATAAGGGATGTGCATCAGTGGGTTTTGAACTCTTGATGCACCACTTCAGCTTAATGACATTCACAAGTTGGCTCTAGGAGATGAAATGAAGGGAGTCTCCTCGTGGGCAAGGATTCCCAAGAGTTTTTTTTTTCTTTCTTTTTTTTTTTATGATGAGGAACCCTCACCTAACAAAGGAAATAGCCGAGTGGGGCCCCATGACCACCAGCTACCCGTGCACCAGCGGGGTTTGATCCAGGGTCTTCAACTCAGCACCTTCAAACCCAAGAGTCACCAACTACAAAAAGGAATCCAAACACGGTCGCATGGTTCCTGATAATAAAGCAGTGTTCTGCACTTTTCTAGACACATTTATCCAGAAATTTTGGGATAATCTGGGAAATTTGCAACGTCATGGTTTGGAAAGAAAAGTCACACACAGATTGACAATGCCAACTCAATATCGTCCATGGCTTGCCTCGTTAAGCCAATGTCTGCAGTACGATCACCCCTACCGTTTTACTAAAAGGTGCAGAGCCGTGGCTGCACGGCTCCCGAGTCGTGACTCGTGACTTGTTATGTCATACGGCGAAACACGGCTGCAGCCCATCATCGTCTGGACCCCTCGACCCGTACCGATCAGGGTCATGTGCATGTTGCAGTGCGAACGTGGTCCCGTACAATAATGGCCTGGTGGGCCCAGTAGACCCAGCCTTTTAGGCCGTCTAGGTCCCGTAGATGGGTCAAGCTTGTCCTACTGGACCACAGACATTAAGCCCATTTCTAGGCTCTAGGCAGGTTCGGCTAGCTGGGTCAGGTCACCAGTGTGAGCTCGAGTGACCATCAGCTCGGTTGTGTTTCCATAGCATTCTATAAAGTGATTGGATTTCAACCGTAGGTGGCAAACTCTCGGTTAAGTTGCTTCATATTTGGACCTTAATTGACTCGAAAAATCAGTATGACACAGTTTAGGACTCAAGCTTGGCCGAGTCCACTAAGTTTTATCATTGAACGAGTCAATTGAGTTTTGTCATTCACTTTGCCAAGTGTTATATATATTTTTTTTGTTTTTTAAAGATATAACATAATTATTAAGATAGCTCATATGTATATGTGCGTGTGTGCGCATGATTTTAATAATAATGACACACTTATATAATTTTTTATATATTATTATTATAAAACAAGGTATACATTTATATGTTTTTTTTTATATTACAACTCATATGTTTATTATTTTTAATAAATAAAAAACCATGACTCACTCCAATCACCGAGTTGCATGTGGTCGATTCCATACCGAATTTTGGGAATGCCAACCATGATTTCATTCATATAATCTTGAAGGCTTTTGTGAGATGGATACAACATTACGCTTAGGGGTGCCAAGCGGTCAGGTTTGATTAGAACAAGGTGAAACCAAACCTGGCCCCGATTTTTGGGTATGAAATCGGTTTTTTACTCAGCTCTAATCGAACTCACCATAAGAGAAACCATACCTAGACCCGATAAGAACGACATGAACCGGGTAAAATAATATTTTTTTATCATTTTTACATTTAAAATTTGAGGAACTTAATCGAAACTCGAGTTGGGCTCATCAGCAGAAAATTTGAGAATGCCAACCATGATTTCATCCATATAATCTTGAAAGGTTTTGCGAGATGGATACAACATTATGCTTAGGGGTGTCAACGGATCAGGTTTGATTAGGACCCAAGTGAAAACAGACCTGGCCCTAATTTTTGGATATGGTATCAGTTTTGGACTTGGGTCTAATCGAACTCACCGTAAGAAAATTCATACTCGGACTCGATAAGAACTACATGAACCAAGTAAAATAATATTTTTCATTATTTTTACATTAAAAATTTAAGGATCTTAATCGAAACTCGGGTCTGGCCAAGGTCTGGCATAAAATTTCACAAATTATACTTGGATCTATGTATTAATTGGACTTTCGGGGTCCGGACCCTAGTCTTAATCAGGTCTTTTTATTTATTACCATACTCGAACCCTATAGGGTTTGGTACAAGTCGGGTCCGGGTAAACCCGACCCGTTGACACCCTTAATTATGCTCCATTATGGAACATTAAATCAAATTTTTAGATAACTAAAACACGAAATCAAATTTCTAGATATGGGCATGAAGGTACATTACAAACTTGGGAAAGCACTTTCCCGATCAAGAATTTGTAATGTGTTGCCTTTAAAATAAAAACAAATCCAAACATCAAAGGTGCATTCAAGTGCTTCAGTTCTTGGATCAAGAATTTCTAGCTCGAGCTCATGTGATCAACCTAGAGATCCTGGATTCACAACCCATTTTGGAATATTAAATCCTAGATCTGAGATAAATTGTTGGATCTGAGATTAGCTGCACCTTTCCCAAAACTATAGGTGGACTGCGGCCCAGCCCAACCCATCCTGGCATGATCTGGTTGAACCTGACCCATTACTAATAAACAAGCAGGCTTTGGCCTATTTTCCAACAAGTTAGATCTTAGAACCTTGGCCCAAACCCAGACAATAGTTAGTTGAATATGCTTTAAAAGAAAAGATTCACACACAATTTTTAACGTTTTTCGGTGAACTACCACATACATCCATGGTACTCCACTCAACAAATCACATGTGGGGTTTTTCACTATTTAAAAGGATTACATTGTTATTGACTTTTATCGATTTTTTTAGATTCTTCTTTTCGATAACATTGTTACATTTTCTACCTTGACCTCTCTTCATTTTAATTAAATTATCAAGATTATCGTTAGCAACAATAATCTTGATATTCTTGGTATTAGCTTCACACTTGATATTATCAATATTCTTGGTCTTTATTTCATCATAACTGTTTGAGAGAGTCCCATTGTCGATGGTCTTGATTATGTTGACTTCATGTCTAGCCTTATCAAAACTTCTTATGAGAGTCTCATTATCGTGTCCGATATTATTAGGATCTCTATTAGGAGTGGCTTTACATTTGGCCTTATCAACATCTCTTGTGAGAGTCCCACTATCATGGCTAAGATTGTCATGATCTCTATCATAACTGACTTCACATTTAACCTTATCAACATTAGCATTATCGTATCTGATATTCTTGATGTCATTAGCATTATCGTGCCCACATTTGACCTTAGCATTATCGTGCCCGATATGCTCGTCATTAGCTCTTTTGTTAATAGTCCCCCTCAAACTGGTTGCAGGCAGAGCGGAGAGACCTAGTTTGATGTGAAGATCAAGGAAGTGAGTGCGCAATAATGGCTTAGTGAAAATGTCTGCAAGTTGTTTTGACAAGGGCACATAACGAGTGATGAGAGTCACCAGAGCAACTTTCTCTCGAACAAAATAAGTTCAACATGCTTCATGCGAGAATGAAAGGCTGGCTTGATCATGGTTTGAAGTGCCGAAATGTTATCACAAAATATAATAGGAGGTTGTTGGAGGAAGACACCCAAGTCACAGAAGAGAAATGTAAGCCACATAAGTTCAGCAGTAGTAGACGTCATTGATCGATACTATGCTTTTGAACTAGACCGAGCAACCGTAGGTTGCTTCTTAGCACTCTAAGAAATGCAATTATTCTTAAGAAATATGCAAAAGCCTAAGGTAGAGCATTGGGTAATGGAACACTCGGCCCAATCCGCATCGAAAAAGGCATATAAAGACAAATATGTATTGGAGAGCAGTCTGAGCATGTGATCAATAGTGCCATGAACAAAATGAAGAATCCACTTAACCATTTGAAAACGAGCATTGGTTGGATTCTGCATGAACAAACTAACATAGTTAACGCTAAAGGAGAGATCAGGGTGAGTCATAGTAAGATATTGAAGACCGCCAATCAGACTTCGGTAAAAGGTGGCATCCTAAAAGGGTGAATCACCATCCGTCATGCCAGCAACATGAGCCACCATAGGTATTGAGACCGGCTTAACGCCAAGCATTTGAGCTTTGTTAAGAAGTTCATAGGCATAGCACTTCTAATTCAGAAATAGACCCTCGAAGGATTGATGAACTTCATTTCTCAAAAAACAGTGCAAAAAACCAAGATATTTTATTATAAACTCTTGTCTGACAGTGTGGATGAACTGACTAAGAAACTGAGAGTTATTGCCCGTTAAAATGATGTCATCAACATAAAGGGGAACAATAATAATCATGGATCCATTTTCGCAAATAAATAATAATGGGTTGACAACACTAGAGAAGAACCCAAGAGAAAGTAGGAATGTGACAAACTGATCATACTATGCCCGAGGAGCCTGGTTGAGCCCATACAGGGATTTTTTTAGTTAGCAAACAAAATCCGGTAGTTAAGGATCATGAAACCCTGGAGGTTGATCAAGAAACACAGTTTCATTCAGATTTCCATGTAGAAAGGCATTCTTAACGTCCAGTTGGCGAATATCCCAATTGTAAGCCAAGGCAAGGGTGAGAACAATACGTATAGTAGCAGGCTTGATCACCGAGGAAAAGGTTTCTAGGAAGTCAATACTCGGGATTTGATCAAAATCCTTTAGCAACAAGACGAGCTTTGCGTAGTTCGACGGAGCCATCACTTTTAAGTTTGGTTTTATAGACCCACTTGTACCTAATGATATACATGTCGGGCTTCTTCGACACAAGCTCCCATGTGTCATTGAGATGAAGGGCATGCATCTCCTCATGCATAGCATCACACCACCCATTATGAGCAAGGGCAGCCTTGAGACTCTTTGGTTCAAGAGGCACAAAAAGAGCAATAAAGTAATTGTGATTGGGCTTTACTATGTCATCCTACATACGAGTGACCATGTGATGGATTCAAATCGGTCAGACAACAGAGGGGTCTTTAACACTGTCTTCATTGGTCACCAATTGTCTAACACCATTAGGAGAAGAAGCACAAGGCTGAGAGATGACATTGACCAAGTCAGTTTGAGTTGGTTCGTGCTGTGAAACCGTGACAGCTTGTGATGACCCACATGTCACATTTTTGAGATCCTGTGAGTCAGAAGACTCGACCAAGTTGGAGTCAATTTTAATGGACCATTCATCTAAACTTTTGAGCTCGCTTTCGTGTTGGTTGGCATAGAAGAGAAGTTTTGGTTTATGATATGAGAAGACATCTTCATTAAAAAGATGTATTGATGTATAAACATGCTCAGTGGGAGGAAAGAAACAACGGTAGCCCTTGTGGTGATCATTATATCCCAAAAAAATATACGGTAATATTTTTTGGATAAAATTTGTTGGTTGCATAGTCCCAAAGATATGGAAAACATTGACATCCAAAGACTCTTAAGCTTGTGTAATCCAGTTTCTTCCTAAAAATCTTCTCATAAGTTTGCATAGATAAGCTTGGCCTAGGTAGTTGATTGATAATCCATCCTGCCATTAAAAAGGCTTCCACCTAGAATCAGCTTCGAATTTGAGAATGAAAGAGCATGGTCAACCCCAATTCAGTGATAGACCGATGTTTTTATTCAGCCATACCATTTTGTTCTGGAGTTTTTGGACAATTTTTTATAATGGATGATCCTGTTTGACTTTAAGTCTCGAGTTCAGTACTCCCGAACTCGTCCCTTCATCGGTTTGAAAAATCTTTATTTGCTTTTCAAACTAAGTTTGAACATACTTATGGAATTAAATAAATTTGGTGCATAATTCAGATTTATGTCTTAGGAAAAATATCTAAGAAAAATGAGAATATTCATCAATAAAGATATCATAAAATCTAAATCTTTGATGAGAAATAACAGGAGCAGGTCCCCACAGATCACAATGAACTTTTTGAAACAATTTCATGCAATGGTCATCAACCGAAAGAAAATGAAGTCTACTTATTTTGCCCATTTGATAGCTTGCACATATAACACTTTTAACAAACTTTGAAGTTATTGAAATTAATTTATTTTTTTCAAGAAAGTCAACAACCTGTTCATGCACATGCCCAAGTCATTGATACAAGACTTTCCAACTTGAGTTTCTAAACCGTGAAGAAAAGAAAACTTGCTTTTTATGATCACTCTTTTTCCTTGAGCTGTCAAATTCGTACAGGTTGCCTACTCTACTCCCTGTCACCATTTGTTTGCCCATCCTCTTGTTCATAATCACACAACCATCAGATGAAAATTCAAATAAACAAGGCATATAAGAAGTTAACTGAGTTACAAATACTAGATTCTTTTTAATCTCAGGAATGATCAGGACATTGTTCAGGTGAAGAGAATAATCACCATTCTCGATTTTTGTAGATCCAACATGAGTGATATCCAATCTGGCACCATTTTCAATCATATTTTTTTTTGACCCATAATACTTAGAACATGTTTCGAGATTACCTGGATTAGCAGTAATATGCGAGGTGGCTCCTGTATTAGGAAACCAATCTTGATCTTGAATATTAACAAGTTTCATGGCTATAAGAGCCTGCAGAACATCTTCAGCTTGATAGTCATGATTGAAGCAGTGTCAACAGTTAATAGCACTGTGATTCATTTTGCTACATATTTGACAAAGGACTCCCTTTTCTTTTCCTTGATTGCCTTTGGCATGCGATTGATTAAAATCAGATTTGATTTTGTTTTGATTGAATCGACTGTCATTCTGTTCGGCTTGGATAAAACCACGTCCCTTTGAGTTAAATTGCTGCTTTGTATTAAACCAATTTTTTTGATTAGAAATTTTTTGACCAAAAAACGCAGAGCTCTCATTCACACCTTCTTCATATACAATGCACATGGTTTCACGCCTTTGAAGTAAGCCAACCACTTCATCATATGATGGAATTGACGGCTTTAGCATAGTTGTAATAAATGCATCATGCTTATGACCAAGCCTATTAAGAAGCCAGAATATCATGGTTTCATCTTCCACGGGCTTGCCAATGGTCGCAAGTTCATCATAATTTTTTTTGAACCTATTAACACGCTTATTTACTAAGAGTTTTTTTTTTACCGATAAGACTGCAACTTTTGTCTCAAAAGGAATTCATGTTCCTTCAAAACATAAACAAAGGCCTTGATAAGAGTATTTCATACCTCACTAGATGTTTGATGGCCAACGACGAGATCCAGCACTTCCTCGAACAGAGTGCATGTGATCCATCCTTAAAGTAGCTTGTCAGATTTTTTTCACGCAATAAACTCCAAATTTAAGACACCATCAATGGTCTGAGCTGGAATTGGAGTTTCGCCATCAACAAATCCAATCATGTCTTGGCTCTCAATAAGGCCAAGCAACTATGTATTCTACAATAGAAAATTTGAATGATTAAGTTTAATTGTAACAAAGTTTGTCACATTCAGGTTGAAGGGGTACGAGAATTTGATAGAGCAGTTAGTGGATGTTGACGCCATTAAGAAGAATTCACCAATCACCCAGAATCGAATATGCTCTGATACCATAAAAGAAAAGATTCACATACAATTTTTAATGTGGTTCGGTGAACTACCACGTACATCCACGGTACTCCACTCAACAAATCACGTGTGAAGTTTTTTACTATTTAAAAGGATTATATTATTATCGACTTTTATCAATTTTTCTAGATTCTTCTTTTCGATAACATTGTTACATTTGCTACCTTGACCTCTCTTCATTTTAACCGAATGAGTTCCATTGTCGATGGTTTTGATCATTTTGACTTCACGCGTTACCTTATCAAAACTTCTTATGAGAATTTCATTATCGTGTCTGATATTATTGGGATCTCTATCAAGACTTACTTCACATTTGGTATTATCAGCATGACTTTACATTTGACCTTATCAACATTGCCTTTATTATATCCGATATTCTTGATGCCATTCGTATTATCGTGCTCACATTTGACCTTACTATTATCATGCCCGATATGCTCATCCTCGTCATTAGCTCTTTTGTTAGCATGTTTGATTGGCTGGGCTGCCCGACTTGTTGACTACTCTTGATATCCACGTTGGTTCACATCCGAAGTTGGGTTGTGCAAGACCGACACCATCTTGTTCGCTCAATTGACTCATAGACACGACACTAATTAACTATGATAGGAGAGCGAAGAGGAGGGTGAGGTGGACACGTGTCAAGCACTAGGGGGAAGAATAAAAACCAACCTGGGGTTAGTGATGGTAGTTGGGGACGTAACGAGGGTTAGGTCATTACGTCAACAGGTGGGAACTGGAGCAAATCCATATGGGTCTGGACTCGGACTTTGACTTACCCGTATTGGATCTGAGACCAGATTTTACTGTCCTAGATTTTCATGGCCGTTTCTGAAATTCTTAAAAATAAATCTTAATCCGAGACAGTTCGGATCTCAGTTTGGTTTTGACAAACCCATTGACAGACACATAGGCGGAGGGGGGGGGGCAGTCTGAACTGGGTTATAGCCCAGTCCTGCCTTTCGGCCCAAGCCCAGTACTATCCCAACCCTGATTCCATATGAAATAGATTTTTATCCATTTTTGTAGCCCAGTCCTAGCCCAGCATCAAATAGTTTGATTTGTCCATATGAAATAGATTTTTATTAATAATTGCAGCTATTTTTTATTTTATCTCATTTTTTTTTTCGGGGCACTGCCCCGAAACCCATACTATCACACCAAATATTTTTTTTTTGCTACACCCCTCTTTGCCCCCCGCACATCCCCCATGAATCCTAGCTACGTCCCTGGACAGACACAAATATGTAATCGGACCTAATTCACTTATCCCGAACCCGATCCTTACTCGGGTGAAAGCCAGACCCGCGATAGGGCGGCCCGCCCATGGGAGGACAAGGCTGTCCGGACAGTTGGGAGGAGGGTAACGGCGTCAACTGCCCGCGGCCAATTGGGAACGAGGACGGAAGACGGCGTCCCCTCGCTGCCCGCATTTCAGTTAATGGGCGGGCAGGAAGGGTTGGGTGACCGGTAACACCCGGTTTCTCGGGGTTAGGAAATTAACCGTGGTTTGTAATGATTGTACGCGGGGGATTTGACCCGTGGGTTAAGGGGGCGGACCGGAGGAGTCGAGAGAGAGAGAGAGAGAGAGAGAGAGAGAGAGAGAGAGAGAGACTCAGGGAGTCAGAGAGAGTGTGTGTGTACGATGGTAATGGCAGCGAGCAGAGTAGGGGTCAGAGGGCGAGCGGTTAAAGCCATCGGTTCCTTCCTCGAGAAACCATCGGAATCCGCCAGGCCGACGTCGGAGAGGGACTCGCCTGGAGATGGTGCCACCGGAGGCGCTTCTTCTTCTTCTTCTTCTTCTTCCTTTTCTGGTTGTCCTGTGTAGACAGTCTAGGGTTTTCTGGTGGAGGAGGTAGGTAGGCTTTCTTCTTCTTCGTTTTCTGGTTCTTCCTGCGACGGGATTGTAGGTATTTTTTGAGGAGGTAGGGTTCTTCTTTATCTGGTTCTCTTTTTGACGGGATTGTAGTGGATTATGGGGAGGGAGCTGGAGTAGTTGCTTCTTCTTCCTCATCTTCTTCTTCTTGCTTTTTCTGTGACGGGATTGTAGTGGTTTCCGGATAGGAAGCTAGAGTTGCGTCTTCTTCTTCTTTGTCCTTCGTGTTTTTTCTGCAACGAGAGAGAGAGAGAGAGAGAGAGAGAGAGAGAGAGAGAGAGAGAGAGAGAGAGAGAGAGAGTTTTATTTGTTGCTGTGCCGAGACCATTTTGTGGAGATCTGTGGCGGATGAGGGGGTTTTCCGAGTGATTTGTCGCGGGAAATGGTAGCGTCGGAGGTGTCGATCAAGGGGAGCGGGAGCATTGGGTGGCGACAGGGCTTCTCGTCTGTGTGTGTCGAGACGAGCAATGGCGGGATCGGGCGGAAGGATGCGGCGGCCGACGTGCCGAGGGGATTCGGCGGGTTTGCTTTGAGCGATAAAGGTACTCTCTCTCCGGGAGGAGCTCAGCTTCCGAATCTTGTGTTAGCGTTGGTGTTTGCTCGGCATTTTCACTGGAGATTGGAGAGAAATTGAGTGTTTGAGTTCGTTTCCGCCTTATCGTCTTCATTTTGTCTTAGGGATGGACGATCCACTGTACAACGAGCTCTGGCATGCTTGCGCCGGGCCGCTAGTCACGGTTCCGCGATCCGGCGAGAAGGTTTTCTACTTCCCGCAGGGCCACATCGAGCAGGTGCGCAGGGATTTCTCACTCTAGTGGGTCAGTGTTAGAGTTTCACAGGGGGGGCTCTGGACTAGTGCTTTTCAGATCTGCGTGGTCCTGTTTCATTACGGACGTGTTTTGGTGTTCTGTTTCAGGTGGAGGCGTCGACGAACCAGGTTGCGGATCAGCAGATGCCTCTTTACAACCTTCCGTGGAAGATACTCTGCACCGTGATCAACGTTGATTTGAAGGTCTGGTTCTTCAAAACCTGAAGCCTTTCTCATTCCTTCGGCGGCATTCTGCCACACTTTTTTTTCCTCACTGTTTTTGCCTTGGCTATGCAGGCGGAGCCGGACACGGATGAGGTTTTCGCACAGATCACTCTGGTTCCAGAAGCAACGGTATGCTGCCTCTGGTTCTTAAAGTTGGGGACAGGGTTTTCCTTTTCTCCTTTGCTCGTTTTACGCATAAGATGGGTTCCTCTTCTCGTTTAAAGTTTTATTTTTTTGGTATTTCATTTTTGGAATTGCTTGTATAGAAAAATGAGAACGGGGTGGAAGTAGAGACTCCGAGAGCTCCCCCTGCACGTCCTCATGTCCACTCCTTCTGCAAGACCTTGACAGCCTCGGATACAAGCACCCATGGTGGGTTCTCGGTGCTCAGGAGGCACGCTGACGAATGTCTCCCTCCTTTGGTGAGCGGTCTAATTTGCTCTTTGTTGACGTATGTTGATTGCCTTCATTTACCCAATCTTTGCTGCTTCCTTTGGTTTGGTAAACGCTTGATTCCTGTTGTTGGTTGCAGGATATGTCTAAGCAACCGCCGAGTCAGGAACTGGTTGCAAAGGACTTGCATGGGAAAAAATGGAGCTTTCGGCATATCTTTCGAGGTGGGAGTTTGATCTACTTTTGGCGTTTGTATTTTGGACAGTTGGAGACTTAGGGCATGATGGTTTGATGTGGTCTGACCTTTGTTCACATGTTGATGAGATTTATCTATGCTTTGATTGCTTTGAATTTGTTTCTCTTTTTCCTTTTCCTCCGCCTACTTGTTTAGGTCTTCAGTTTAGGTCTCTGAAGAAACCTTAGGTAGACTCTGTGCATCCATTTTTGTGAAACTTCGTGGCGCATGCAGGTTCTGCTGGCCTGCAGTTTGAAGAAATGACAAACTCATGGAAGTCGCATTTTCGAAACTGGGAGGCAAGAAATTTAATTGATCACCTTAGGAAACTGGGAGAGCAAAAAAACAGAAGATCCTTTCTTTGATCTACTGTCTGCATTTTGGTGTTTTTGATGCTGTAGCACTAGTAGTGAGTGGTGACTTGCCTTGGAATTTACTTTTCAAGGAACATGCAAAGCAACTTTGAAACGGTTTCATAAGGATTGTGGTTATCAGAAGGGGACTTTTTTTTTTGACTGACTGACTGGTGATGATTCTGTTGAATTGTGGGACAGTTCTGAGGCATCACAATCATTATCAAGAACATTGAAAATAACCATCCGGATTTCAGACCCTTGCCTATCAACTACCTGGCTTTAGTTGAAGGTGCTGTGGTCGTCCATTGTGATTGTTCCATTAATGAGGGAGGTCGGATAATGAGATTGACAGAGTTGTGGATATACCTAATAAGCACTAGTAAACTCTACTAATGTTGACTATGTTGGCAGGGTTCATTCTCTACTAGTGAGGGCTAGGGAAATGCTGGTCATTCTTTTTAGATATTTGAGCTTGAAGTGTAGTCACTAAAGTTTACGGTCAGGTTCCTATGGGGCAGATGGTCATCCATGTCTGTCATGCCAACTGATGGCCTGTATGCTGATTTTCATGCTATGGCATGTTAGCGGCATGCTGTGACAGTTGCTCATGTTAGATAAGCAGAAACCTAGGGAGCACACTGTCAATATGCTGATATAGACTAATTGGGTAAAACTTGAAGTTGACTTGTTGACATGGAGTCATTTGAGCTACACTTAATATGGATAAACAAAAAAAATATATACTTGTTGCCTGCTGCGTCATTAATCTTCTGCTCTGTGTATGTTACAAGGAGCACGGGCTGTTCAATTTGTCACCTGGTCATATGTGTTCTCTTTGGAAAATCTTGTTTTAATTTCTGTCTTTAGATGTAAGCCAATTAATTCTCTATCTTTTATTTCATTCTTGGAAGTAGAGAAGTGTGCAAAAGACCTATGAACTGGTATGCTTTTCAAGTTGCTAGAAAAAAAAGAGCTTCAGTGTTGGTGATTTACTTTCTTCTGCAAATTCTGTCAGATCTGATATTAATTTTATTTTGCTTAAGTGGCTTCTTGTGCAAGTTTTTGCAGCAGCCAACAGATTTGATGGTTTTGCATTCTTCTACATGAATACTCAACGTTTTGTTTCATTAAATCATTCATTGTCAATTGAGAGCCGCCGCTTTCTTATGTAGTGATCTTCTGCATCTTGTCTTGATATTCCAGGCCAGCCCAGAAGGCATCTGCTTCAAAGTGGTTGGAGTGTCTTTGTTAGCTCTAAGAGGCTTGTTGCTGGGGATGCTTTTATTTTTCTAAGGTTTCCTTTGTTTCCTGTATTTGTTTGTTCTCATTCCTTTGAATTGGGGTTTACATCATACTGAGAAATAATTAATGTTTTGCAGAGGTGAAAATGGTGAACTTCGTGTTGGAGTTAGACGTGCCATGAGACAGCAGAGCAATGTTCCATCTTCAGTCATATCTAGTCACAGTATGCATCTCGGTGTTCTTGCAACAGCATTGCATGCTATACAAACAGGGACCATGTTTACTGTGTACTACAAACCAAGGTATGAGGAAGATTTTGTAATCTATCAATTATTTCAAAAGCTGCTTATTTTTTGCGGGGTCCCAGCCTGTGTATTTGGTTGGTTCCAAGTCTTCAGATTTTTGAAGTTTGTGGTCTAGGTCAGGCATCTCCACATATATTGATGTGTCTGGTTTGTTCCCCTTATAATTCTCTACTTGGCCTTAGAGAACAATAGATTGACTGCAGTATGAATTTTCGCAAGCTAATCAACTTCATTAATCCTGAATCTGAGTCCAGGGTTTACTACCGAAACAACTTGGTTGAAGCTGGAGGGTAGTTGTGAGGATCTTATGGACTTTTCATGCCTACTGGCCCTTTTAGTTCTGCCTCATCTTTCCCTATGCAATGTTTGCAGGCATAGGGACATAATATGATGTTTGGCAGGACCACGAGTGCCCTAAACAGGGTTACACTGTTCAGTTCTTTTAAAGCATACCAGTGTTAAATGGAGCCCATGTGATTGTGCTTTTGTTTTCAGATGTGTGCAAATCATGCAATTTTGCGTTGTTACAATCTGTTTGTATGCATGTTTCCACGTGGCAACCCTTGGTTGCTTCAACTCACAAATTACTTAATCATACGTAATTTTGAAGTATGACAAATTATGGGCGTTATTTTTTCCGCATTCTTTTAGACAGCTTTGCAATTGGGGCCTGCGATTTTGCTATATTTGCTGTATAATTTTCATACATCTGTTTTTTTCTGAAATTTCATTTATACCACTCTTTTTCTCTTTTCTAGGACAAGTCCTTCAGAGTTTATAGTCCCATTTGCACAATACATGGAATCTGTTAAGAACAACTGTTCTATTGGGATGAGATTCAAAATGAGATTTGAAGGCGAAGAGGCACCTGAGCAAAGGTACTGTGCATAGAAGGTTTCTTGTCTCTTAAGCTCGAGTCTTGTAATTAACCACAAATGAGGATCATCTACTACTTTTCAGTTCTTTATGCATCTCTTTTGTTCCATGGATCAGATTTACAGGTACCATTGTTGGCATTGGAGCTGTTAATCACACTAGGTGGCCTGACTCAAAATGGAGATGCCTTAAGGCATGTAAACATTTTTCTTCTGTCTGTAGACAGTTTGTGCTACACATGCTTGAAGAGTTTGTTGATTTGGTTTCACCAATTGTATTTAGGTGAGATGGGACGAAACATCTTCTATTCCATGCCCAGAGAGAGTTTGCCCGTGGAAAATAGAGCCTGCTTTGGCACCTGCTGCTCTAAATCCACTTCCTGTTTCTAGACCCAAGAGGCCTAGGGCAAACATAATGTCTTCATCACCCGACTCGTCTGCTGTCACTAGGGAAGGTCTCTCTCTCTCTCTGCTGTGTATATCCAGTTTATTCATCTGATTATGTTACTGGTTGATGATTGATATTTTTTATTATTTTTAGGTCCCTGTAAAATTGCAGTTGACCCTGTGCAAGCCCATGGATTTTTAAGGGTTTTGCAAAGTCAAGAGATCACAACCTTACAGGGCACTTTTTCTGATAACAATGAATCCGACAATGCCCAGAAGCCGCACTTACAAGATGATGAGAAAGTGGATGTAGCTTCTTCATTAGTAAAACTGGGTTCTGAAAACTGGATGTCACTGTTGAGGCATGAGCACACTTATTCTGATTTATTGTCTGGTGGTTTTCAAGCTCCTGGCGATGATGCCCATGGCTTTGGTGTGCCATTTACTGACCAAACTCGTGATGAAGCTAATCTTCTACTGAGACAATTTCAGGATCAAGGTGGCAAATTTCAGATGCATGGAGGTTCATGGCCTATAATGCCTTCCACTTCCATGATGGGCTCAAGGGAGTCAAGCTCAAGAATTCCCATGGGTTCCAATGAGCAGCCATGTCAGAGACCTGGGAGTTTTAGATGTTTGCGTCCTATTGGATACCCTGTGATATGCAATACCATTGTTGAGCAGCAATCAGGGAACTGGATGATGCCACCCTCATCATCTCATCCGCAAAGTCCATCTCATCCCAATGTAGTAAGACCTCAGAATGGTGTATATTCTCAATCAGAGGCTGCTAAACCTAAGGGTGAAGGAAACTGTATGTTGTTTGGTATAAATCTTACGGGCAGTCCTCACACACCAGAACCTTCCCTATCGCATGCTAAGACATCTGACGAAGCAGCAATAGCACTCCATAAACCTCAAGCATTGGAAACAGACCAACAGTTTGAGCCTTCAAAATGTACAAAATCAGCTGATACTCTTTGCAGCGATAGTGACCAAGAGAAGCCTTGCCAACCATGTCAGCAGCATTCCAGAGACACTCGTAGCAAGCCCCTGTGCAGTTCAACCAGGAGTTGTACTAAGGTTTGTGATATGGGCTCGACTCTTCTGATGCAATGACTTTTGAACGCTCTTCTAGGTATTTCCAACTAGTGGACCCTTTATGGACCCTTTACAATAGATGGAATTGTGCATTTGAGGTTACTGCATTCTCATCTGTGCTTCATGTGTGTGTGCATGCATTTGCATTTCAATCCTTTTGTGTCTTCAGTTGGCAGTTGTGGAAAATTGAAGTCTGTTGTGGACTTGAGTGGTGATATGAAGTTTTTTCATGGGCTTGCATACTATGGAGGGACCTAAGACATCCACACAATGGGTTTCAGGTGCACAAGCAGGGGAGTGCTCTTGGAAGATCTGTCGACCTTGCAAAATTTAATGGTTATGAGGAGCTAATCAGAGAGCTGGATCACATGTTTGAATTCCAGGGGGATCTGATGAACCCTAACAAAGGCTGGCTAGTTGTTTACACAGATAATGAAGGCGATATGATGCTTGTAGGGGATGATCCATGGCAGTAAGTCCTATGATTCTCTTGTTTTTTCCCTTCAGTTTTCTCTTTTATATTTATAGGAATCTACATTAGCAGTCATGGATTCTCTTGATTATCATTATTGTCTCTCCTGCTCTGTAGTCTCCATGGTGAATGGGTATTCTTGCTTGTGAAAACTATCAGATCACGTTTTAATGCCTTTGAATAGAAAAGTGTTTCCATTTTATCAATTATGCGCTTGGTTATCCTGTAGACTGGATGCATGGGTGCCTTTCATCTTATCTGTGATTTCATCTCTGTCATGTCTTAACTCTCATTTTGTGTAAAAACCAGAGAATTCTGTAGCATGGTCCGCAAAATTTTCATTTATACACGTGAAGAGGTTCAAAGAATGAGCCCAGGAGCCATAAACCCGAAGGCCGAAGAAAGTTCAGGTGTTGCAGAGGGCAGAGCAACAGCCAGAGACCCAAAATGCACCTCTACATCTGTAGCAGCTGCTGCTACTGAGAACAACCGGCATTGTGTCTAGTGGTTGCAGGTCAGTGGATGAACCTGCATCTTTTTAATGATGGAGTCAATTGACTTACTTTGTTGCAGGGAATAGCATGATGGCCTTATTGTTCTGGAAGTTTGTTGTATGCTCATTCTTCCATATTGTATATAATATTTTTCAGAATCGCTTGCAATTTGTTTTTATTTGCAGAAGACGTCTCTCCAAATGCCTTGGGAGCCTTGATGGTTAAATTTGCTTCTTGATATCTCCTTGGTTTCTCAAGAGCATATAGACAATGGATGTCTCTCTGACACTGTGCGATAGGGAGGTTTTGGGGACATTCATTGTGCGTGCATGCTCTGGCATTTGGAGCGGCATCCACTTCATGTGTTATATGTTTGACAACTAGAAGTTGCGCGTGGGAAGGTGGTTGGTGTACTGTTCATACTTCATAGTGGATCTTTTAGATGTCAATTTTCAAAATTGATGGTTGAGCATGGTCATCTGGATTCTTTCATGGTAGACCGTGATTTGCTGTCCAACAAACGCCTGATGCTTCACAGACTGATTAACTCTCTCTCTCTCTCTCTCTCTCTCTCTCTCTCTCACACACACACACACACACACACACGTGCTCTTTGGGAAATTGGGACGAACCAAAGTGCTGTTCTTGGCTTACAAAGTATTTGAAATTTGTGGTGAATTATTTTTTTCTCTACTGCCTTCATCTGCGACTTTTGTGATGTGCAGGTTTTTCCATAGGGGGTATGACCCGGGCATTGGGGTGCTGTTTTGTGGCTGGAGCGTCTTTGTCTACTTTGTGTTTGGAGGAGATTCTGTAATATCTCAGTTTTGCACTCTATATCGTTTCTTCACTTGTAGTAGGCAAGGTAAGGGCTGCCTTGCTTTCTCAACCTGCCGATTGTATATACGTCTTTTTCCCCCGATAATGGTCTTTTCCTATGAATGGGTTGTATGATTTCTATTGTTCTACTGATCTTGGTTTACTACCCAAACTCTACTTTTGCAAAACTCTCGAGGGTTGTATTTTTAGATATGCATGTAAATTTTCTCAAGGAAATTGGAAAAAAATGAAATTCCTGCAGACTTCAGTGCCAAATTGTGAATGTTGCCCGAGCTGCGTGGGATTGGAGCTGAAATCGTGTCAGTATCGAGCAATTTGCTGCGTTTTCTATCGTGTAGGTGGTTTATATTTGCTTTTTTTCTTGTGTCCACTGGTTTATTATACTTCGCCGTTTAGGGCCTTATGTTTAGTTGGACAATTGTCTTTGTTTTTCCTTGCCATTACCTACTCGATAGGAACGTGTGGTATGTGAAATTGCGTTCTAGTCATCTGCATTTAACGATTGCTTTCTCATATAGCCAAAGCTACTACTCTCTGTTTTTCAATAGACGAATTCATGAAAGGTTTGACAATTTGGGACTCGGAGACCTTTTAGGATCGTCGAGTACAGTCCTGAAATGGACCCTCTGCGGTCCCTAATCTATCTACTCAAACGTCCCAAGCACACCCATCAGGAAATAATTCTTCATCACCTCTCTATCGTGTTGTCCCCATCCATCCTTGAACATTTGGCCTCCTATGTCCCATCCCAAGCAGTCCTCTCTCTCCCCGAGAACCGCAACCAAGGTCCCAAAAGTGGGTGATCATTGCCTGGTGGCCTTTTGGGCATCGACGATCGGCCCACCACGAGGTCATTGCACTGATGGACACACGTGACGTACGGATCGGCTTGCTGGGACAGGTCTACAGTGGACAGCACCCTGCATTAGATTAAAGACACTGCATTTCTGGATAACCAATTGGGCCCACTGGGAGAGGTGAAGCCCCGGCCTCATCACCCCACACAGATTGATTCAAAGATGAGAAACCCCTTTGTTCCAGCTCTCATCAAGTTCACACAGACTGGGTCACTCTCATACGGATAATTTTGAGCCTATAGACCTCAATTTCCGAGGAACCGTTTTTGCGTGGCCTTTTGTGTTGGTTTTTTTCAATTTTATAGATTTAAGTTGCAAGTGGTGTTGTAGCCGTCTCAGCTGCTAGGCAGGTGATCTATGTTCAAATCCCGTGGTCATCACTCTTTGCACAAGCTAAAGCGTGGCGATTCTCTGGGAGCAAGGGGGGTAAGCCCACAGTTTTACATTGCCAAGACGATGACAGTAAGTTATGGCCGGCAGAGCCAGCGTGGCTAGGTCTATGACAGTTTCTCAGTGTAAATATAAATATAAATGGTATATTGCCAAAAGAAAATTGCAAGTAGCGTTCAAAGGTATCCAGTTTTGCATGCGTCGAAAGTCATGATAGCATCGCTACTGGTTTGGGACCAGTGGTCTCAGAAAAGTGAACTCTGCTGGTTTAGGTTTCTGACACAAGCAGGCATATCAGTGGGGGACGGAGACGGACCTTGTTTGGCCTTGGAGAATTGCTGCATAATTTCAACAGTTTCAGTGGCAGCAGCCTTGTCCAGTCCACCAATGGGGGCTCCACTTGTCTGGTAAGAGCAGCTAGTGTACATCACTGTGATATATGCACGTTGCAGTTTCAAAACCCAATGGTATAGTTGTATAACTGGTAGGGGACCGCAAAACCCTAGCTTGCCTTTCAGGAAAAAAAAAACCTTGTCCAGTCCACCATACCCGGAAGGCCAGAACTACTGCTTTCCGATTCGACTTGGTTGCAAGGTCCATATCAGAGTCTTCCGATTTTCGAAATGGATTGCCAAGACCTGATTCAGATCAAAGGTCCTTTTCCAGTCTAGTAAGAAATGAAAAAAAAAACACAAATCCAAGGCGGTGGTCCTGAACTGAAAAAAGGGGGCGTGTTGATTTCTTCCTGTGAACTTCATTTTCATTAAAAAGGTGGCATCATCAAAGGACAGCTCCATGAATGTGGTGCCATGGACCGCCTCTTGATGAACGTGCCTTGGATGAGCTCGTTGGATGCAGTTAAGGCTGTGTTTGGGAGAAGGTATTTGGAGGGTTATGAATGGAGTTTAGGAAACTCAAATTACAGGAATCCAAGGAAATTGATTTTGAAGGGAAATGTGGATTCTGTTTTTCGTTTGGAAGCCCTAGGAACTCAATTAAAGGAGTTGGGGCATTTTGTGTTCATGTGGACACATCACACTTTTTTTTCATTCAGAAAGAAGTTGAAACCAATGAAATCAGGAATTTGGGAGCTTCTGATTCCTAACCTATTCTTACAACTCCGTCAAATCCATTCTCCCAAACCCAAGGCAAATACTTTGTGAATGCTAAACTGCCTGTAACTGTTTCCGACACCCTCTCATTCCCTCCCATTGTGTCTGATTTTACTGTACTTGGTGGGGGGAGGGGGGATGAATGTCGCTGCTTAAATGCTCTACACTGGATGGGCTCGTATGCTTTTGCATGCCTAGTGGGTCCGTGGTCACAAGCTGATGTACAGTGAGGTACATGACCCTGCTGTCTTTGTTGTCGGCTTTGGAGTTTATTGGGCATGGTAACTTCTTGGGGGTAAACTGGTTCTTTTACCACCGAATGAGTCGTGGGGATTCAGCTAGAATGGGTCCTTCTAGGGACAGTTGTACTATCCGAGTTTGTGTGGTGTCAGCAAAAGCCCAGAGAGGAGTCTAGATCGGGTGCAATTACATGGCACAAAATTTGTGCATTAAGCACCTGATCGCCCTCCATCACCTGTCAGTTGTGGGGCCTAAGGCCTGATGGAGGGCGATCAGGTGCTTAATGCATAAATATTTGTACAATCATATTGAACCTGATCTTTTCACCCCGGAGAGCCACCTCCTAGTTCCAACTTGAAGTTGCTCGTTTCTTTCCAAGGTAAATTACAAGAAACGGGGTTGGCTTTTGCGTATTCTCAATTGTAGAACTTTAAAGATCGTTGCTTGCACTCAAATCTTTGATAACTTGCCTTTTAGTTTCATGAAATCTGTTTTGCTTGACATGCAAAGTAGCTAGCAGGTGCCATTATATAGGACAGATGTCGCTTGGGGGTGCAGTTGATTGCTTTGGATCTCAGATCCAAAGCAATCTAAGAGCTTAAGATAAGAGATCCATGAAAAGTGGGCTTTTGAGGATCTCATAGTTGAAGATGTGAGATTCTCAATTTGAAAAATCCAGAGACTTGGCATCAGCTGCTTGTTATATCAGAGATCCGAGGGAATCAAAAGCCTTATACAGAAAACATTTTACCTGGTCAACAAAAACTTCGATGGGATTGATTCATGGTCAACAAAATGATTACAAGAAAACATTTAAAGGCAATTTCTTTAGTATATATCGATCTCAACGGCAAGTGGGCTATGTGATTCGAGACTCAGAGGGCCGGTTACTCAAAGCTGGGTGGGTCATTTATCAATCATCAATTAAAGAGAAGGATTATTGAGGATGGGTTCGAATTTTATCTTTTATTCCTATATCATGAGCATCATGACTGAAACTTCACAAAGAGACGCTGTCCTCCAAATCAATCAAAGTATGGGAGGGGAGTAACAGAAGGGTCTTTAGAACTCCTTGTTCACAGTTTTTTCTGCTTTCATAGAAGCATTATCAGATTTCTCCCCAAGGAATTCAATGGCTTAGTAAAAGATTTAGCAATTTCGGCTACCACCAATGACGACCATCAATGGTCCAATATGGGCGGGGAAAAAGTTCATTACATCAAAAGAGATGGATACGATTAGCAGAGGCCTTAAGCTTTGCTGTTGCAGTCTTTAAGAGGACAATGAGCAAGAATCAATTGGTTAAGGAGAAAATGCAAAAAGCCGACCTGAGAAATTGATCACTGATGGATCAAATTTACCGTCGTAAGATGATGACCAATATTTTATGATGGCAACGTGACGATACTGACCACACACAAGAGGGAGATACATATTGGTCAGCAAAAAAAAGAGAGGCTAAAATAATCAAATCTTCCATTTCCTAATATATCAGCTTTGCTGAAACGTTGAACTGAGCTATGGTACAATCATCAATCTTTACCTCCATTTTCTCAATATTCTGGCTTCGCCCAAAAAGTGAACCAAAGGCCTAAGTACGTCTTGCATTTGATTTTATAGATGGACGTTAAATAATGCTTTTAAGAACAGCAAAATTTTGTTAGGATGCCTCTGCCGCTGGGGAATATTTCCACCAAGAACATATTGCAACCGATAATTTAGCCTGCCGCATGTCTAGGTGAAAGAATACAGGAGATAGACATAATACCATTATGAGTTAGGAATGTTGTCTCTCTCTGCACTCATCTGCCGAGCCGTTGGCAATCTCAAGAGCAGCGAGTTCTGGTGTTTCAAAAAAGGTGCGGTGCAGAGCCTTGACACACTGTTCTGATTCACTGTCATTTACTACCAAAGATATATTGACCTGCCAATCAGATGAAATTGCAGGTTGTGAAAAATATGCCGAGCGAGAGAGAGAGAGAGAGAGACCTTTGATGCGCCTTGAGAGATCATCTGGACGTTCACACCATTTGTACGGAGAACATTGAATGCCTGGAACAAGGCAAGGGATCAAGTGGGGATCAAATGGAGCAAATCAAAGCAGTTAACAGTATTTTTGATGTTACCATGGAAGACTCATTAGTGCATAATATTGACTTTGATTCAAAAACACATATTACACAAGCATATATGCATGCACACAGGGTTGAATGAGACAGCCGGAAGGTTAGGTCACACCATCATAACTGAGGGGTCACCGGTTCGAATCCCACAGGGTTATTCCCCAGCTTGCCCATCCAAAAAAAAAAAAGCATGAAGACACACACATGCAAAGAACAAGATGGTAAGCACACGCATGCAGACACACACACACACATGCAGAGAACAAGATGGTAAACGCGCGCGCGCACACACACACACACACACACACAGAGAGAGAGAGAGAGAGAGAGAGAGAGAGAGAGAGAGAGAGAGAGAGAGAGAGAGAGAGAGAGAGAGAGAGAGAGAGAGAGAGAGGATGATAACAAGATGGCACAATTGAGTGATGGAAACTAGATCCTATTTAGGATTCTCTAACTGCATCCGATCATCACAAAAGTTTCCTGTCTGTACACAGGAAAAAGACCTCCAGCCTCTAATCATTTTCCTATGGTTTCCTTATCCATCCAAAATAGACACGAGGAGAGAAAGAGAGAGGTTAGAGTCTTGGAGAATACACACCAATTGGAAATCGACATATGGTTGGAAAATGCACAACTTGAGATGTGATAGAAAAGTACAAATCTAAACCCTCAAATCATGATGGGAAACTGTGAAGTGGACATGCAGGAGGCACTGTGAAGGTCAAACACAGAGTGAAGCCAAGAAGTTCATCTTCCAGTCCTGAAAGAGGCCCATATAACAGGATAAAAAATGGACATCCAAGAGACTCTTACCTTTTCTAGTATTAAGGATGACAGCTGCACGTTTCCAATAAGTGAAATTATTGACCTCTATTGTAGGAGATGCACAACTGCAATTTTCTCAAGTTCTTCTACAACATGGTCAAGCTCCTATATTCAACAGAACACACATTATGGACCAAATAAAAGAAAATCAATCATTGTTGAGCATAAAAGAAACCCCAGTCATGGATCTAATTCCAAGCAAAATTAAGCAAATTAAGTGCATCAAGGCACCACAAGCCTCAATACCCCAAAAGAAGTGAGGTCAAGTTCAGGCACTCCTTCAAAACCATGAACAAAGAAGAAAATTGTTCATGCACCCAAGAAGAAAATGAGAGAATGCCATGTTAGCCCATATCCACACAATATTGGGGCTGCAATTGTGGACGTAAATCAAGCCACATCAAGATAGTGAGAAACAGCATGTGTGAATTTGATGCTCATACCAATTAAAGAAAATCACCTCCTTAACAAAAAAAAATGTTAGACAACAAATACCTAAGCATGAAGACAATATCTCTGTTAGAAATACCCTATGTCACAGGGACTCGGCCAACTGGGTGCCGCACCCGTGTCGACGCGATGTGGGTGCGCGTGCGGCACCCAGTGCAGTCAACCTGACCCTGGGTGCGGTCAACACACCCAGGGTCATTTATGTCCAACTTTTGGACTATATATATATATATATATTATATATATATATATATTATTTTTTTTTGCCGCACCCCCACCCAAGTTTTCTGAAAGTGCCGCACCCCCACACCCTCACCCATGTGAAAGGAAATACCAAGATGTTTTTCTATGGGAGGTTTTATGCAATCACTACATGCTTAAATAATGGAAAAAAAAAGTTACAGGAATATGAATACCAACTGATAATTTTCAGCTAAGGCCTGGATGAAACACTTGCTTGCTGTATCAGTTCTCTGCTCCATAGTTTTGAAGGGTCCAACGTCAAAGAAATGCTAACTTCAGATAAATGCAATTATGACAATTCATAATTCAGGTAAACATTCATACCACATGGTATATCCATTAGGCATAAAAGAAACATTAAATCATACTATGATGCACAATCTTAGTACAACAAGACATTTAACATACATTGAAAGTTAAACATCAAGCATCCACCAAACATATAACATTTAAGGAAACAGATAACATATGCATGTTCTAATGCATAGCAGGAAAATGCATGACTTATGTGTAATGCATGAATCCTCTTATTATCTTTCCTTAAGTTTCCCTTTCTATATGCATGCCTTATTAAATGCATACAATTTAGGTTCCTCTTTTTAATTACCATTGCCCGTGGATATACCAAACGGGTACGAACCCCGAGGTCAAGTATGTTCTCAGGGTAGCTTAGCACACAATTTGCATTTTATTACTGAGTTCCAACTTAGCTCTCGACTGAATCACCTTCGAAACATTAGACCTCCACATCTAATGTCGGGGACACAAGGAACACCCCACGCCCACAAGTGTCACTTCCTTGGTACCAAACAAACTCATAGTTGTGATCAACACACCACTCACAGGTAAAGTGGCGGACTCTCCCTAAAACCGTGGTTAGGAGAAAGAACCTCAATATCGGGTTAAGGGGACAAAATTGCAGCACACAGAGTTTTTGTATCCTCACAGTCTCCCCAAGACCAGAACTCTAAGATACTCATTCTCCAGATGAGATATCCCAGAACGTATATTACACTGTTCTTATTTATTATCTTTTTATTAAGAGTCAATTATTGAGTTTTGCAGTTCCACATGCAAAAACAAGGCAAAAGCTCGCATCTACCCCTGCGAGAATCATCACGAGACTCCAACCCGTGAAAATACATCGAACAGTGCAATATAGAGCAATAGAATCACATTTGCAAATCCACATGCAAAGTTAATCATATACTTGCAAATCATCATGCAAACCTAAGCTCGCAAATTGCCAATGCGTAGCCCTTCACGGCCTACCACCCGTGGCAACCATAGAATAACACAATTAAAACCATCATGTAAATATGATTATTGCGATGCATTTAAACAATTAAAGAAAGAGCAAACCCAAGCTCAAGGCTCTCTAGGCCTGTGATGATTCATTTAGACCATCGATGCATCGTATGCAAAAATCATAACAAATTGAAATGTATGCAATAATACAAACATAATTCCAAATACACATTCATCCATACCATTTTAACAGTGTGCATGAGCTTCCACAGTTATATGCATGTGTTCACCATCCATGTGCAAGTGCTTTCATGTAACCACTTAACACACATACATTAGTCCATAATTCATAAGTACATGCGAACATTTATGCATGATTTTACATGCCAAACACACATTGATTTCATATATGCACATGTACTGGAAACCAATTCATAGATGCACGATAATCAAACATGTCCCATAAATGTAGGCACATGAAACTTTTCATTCATAACACGTGTTAACATCCGCACACATGAACATCACCCGGATATAGAAAATGAAATTTCAGGACTGCACACATTCATATCATGTATGCGCCTGTACCAACTGCCCCTCCAGAAGTGCTTGCAGGCAACTTAGACTTACTAAGTTATTGCCAATTTTTGAACCAATGTTAACGGCCACTGGCATTTCTGGAATTATTTGCATGTCCTAGTAACTTTGGTGAGTGACAGAAATGACAAACATCCCTCTGATATACAGAATGATTCTGACTGCTAATGAATTTTCTTGGTACAATGTTATTTGGGTTCATCAAAACTAGATCAGAATAGTCATTATTTTTATCAAACCTAAGCAAATATGTGTAATCACAGTGTGCCTGTGTGCCCAAAAATATTAGAGGACTAATACTTGGGGGCATGAGATGAAACAAAAGAAAAACCACATAAGTTCTACAATGACAAAATCATTTAGCGATGGCAGAAAGTGATGAATAGTTCTTATAGATATATTACAATTTAAGCACATCACCAAGCCAGCAAGTGAAGACCATACCAAACTCACATGCAAAGGAGAGGCTGGGGGAGATTGGGTTGGGGGAAAAAGAAAGGAATGCAATTCTTGGTTTCTTAAAGCACATTTTATAAATAAATAACCGTTTATGCTTGGATGGTGATAACCTGCACCAAAATAAGACCTCTCATATGAAAGATCAGAGAAGAGAGAGGGCTAGATGACAGCAACAAGAGAGGAAAAGGTAATAGGCTGACTCCTCTAGGTTGATCTCATTGTGTATAACAGGTTCTTGGTACAGTTTTATAAATGCCTTAGCATACATCAATGCCATTATGTAACAGATCCCATTTATAGAAATGTTAGATATTACCAAGGATCATTTCAACATTAGAACTGACACCATACATGTAAACAATATGTCAATATACCAATTGAACTCAGATCAAGAAAATGCAAGTTAGGGTAAAGTTCAATATATCAATTCTAACCAAAAAGCACAGACTTCATTTCTATTTGTTTCAGTAGAGATTCGGGTTTAAGGCCTATCAAAAATCAAATCAACAAAATGGGTACATGAATAAGCACATGATCAGTTTTGTATGTACAATTCTCAAACACCTATCCAAAAACATCGATTCACATGGAACCAACAATGCATGAGAACCATCTCAAATCAATCGATGACTAGCATGAACCAACAACTCAGGAAACTATAACAAATTTATTACCCAAATAAAATCCAAGATTTCTGTAGCAAACAAAGTTGAAACTGGGCATCACGCTAAAACAAAAATTTAATTGAACCAAAATACTGATTCTTTCATATGGTTTAACATCCCCCACTTGAACCCAAAATAAACAGATTTCGTTTACCTCTTTCCCTTCCGTATTCAGTTTATCGAGTCCCAAAATAGGAAAAAACCCCAAACCTGGGATTATCCATTTCAAGAAATCGAAAACCCCACAACTGGGGCTATCCAGCTACCTCAGTCGAACCCCAGATCGATTTGGTTTGGGGATTTTGCAGGTTAGGGTTTAGACAAGAAAATCCTCAAATCGATTGGGTTTGGGATTTCCGGTTCAGGGTTAGGCAAAGAAACCCCCAACTCCAGGTCACTGCTACCGAAAAACCCCGACTCACAGAGTTGGGTTTTCCAGCATCCAAGAAATGCATTGACAGGCTTGTAATGTAAAACAAAAATCGGGATTCCCCCATGAACGACCCAATCACAGGCAGATTCAATCCATACTCCACACAAAAAGAGGCAGAAAACCTACCTTTTCCGGTGCTTTTTCCGACGATCGGAGACTGCTATCGCAAGACAATGGTCGGCCGACTCCGGTTGCTCCTGCCGCAGTGAAGGGCGCGATCGGGAGGCTGCTGTCGATGGTCGGCCTGTTGTTTCCACAGTCGTGATGCCGGTCGAGAGGGTGATGAGGAGATGCGGTGATGGCGCTGTCGCACGCAAGGAGGGCAGAAACGAGAGGGAGCCGAGAGAGGTGGAACGAGAGAAAGAAAGCGTGAGAGAAAGAGGGCGAGACCCTCTCCCTTCCCTTTTATCGAATGAAGGCCCTCCCTCCGCGAAAGGTGGAGTCGGTTACGCTCTCTGTAACCTCCCCCTCCCCTTTCGATTTTTGCAAGAATCGTGCCCTAGGCACGATTCTTGTTTTCGTGAGTTTTATAAAATAAAGCCCAGGTCCGAACCGTGACCCGCAGTGCCGGATCCACTCTAACGTGGATCCGGGTCTACTTTAAAGTGTTGGATCCATCCTAACATGGATCCGGGTCCGGTTTGAATGTGGATCCGAGTCAGAAAAAAAAATGTGGATCCAAAATGTTGGATCTGTTTGGGTCCAATCGTGGATCCAATCCCACATAAACTAATTCTTTTATTATAATAATTTATTTTTTTAATTATTTATTTATTAAACATTATTATTACATTTATGCCTTTAATACCCATATATATTTCTTTTGGATCCGGGTAACGGATCCCGAACCCAAAACCTTAAAATTCGTAGATATTACATCCTTACCCCCTTAAAAGAATTTCGTCCACGAAATTAGAACATATCAAACACGTGTGGGTAGTACCAAATTAAATATCATACGAGCCTAATGATTGACAACTAAGAGATTTAGTCGAATATTCATGATACACATATCAATCATGCTATGCCATTATAATCGAGTTGTTCAGATAATCATCTATAATGCAATCATCTACAATATGAAACTATGTAGGCATGAATTCACCTATATGCTAATATGAGCATCATAATAAAAAGTACCAGCAATATGACCAACAACAAAACAAAATAAATTATACTTACAGAGCACTTGCAGGGTGTGGCATGACCGTGATCTTTGATTTAGTGCTCCCATGCTCTGATACCATAACTTGTAACGACCCTAAATTATACCCTTTGAAAATGCGGAATATTTTTTTTTCAATCAATGCGGAAACCTTCCCAGAGATCCGGGGTCCTCACAGTTCCAATTTTCATTGGATAGCCCAAACACCACAAATGAACTTACAACCATCATCCATAAGAACCAAAACAATTTCTTTATTTATGAATAAGAGTAAATTTCAGAGACAAGGTTTTATTTGACTGAAAATAAAACAACTGAAAAAACAAAAAGAATTGAAACAAAAGAAAGAGTCACTTTGTCTCCTACTGAAGCTGACAAACCCAAGTATGACTTTCATCCCTTCCCAGTAGCCAGTCTAACCTCACTGTTCACTATATCCTATGAAAAACCAACAAAGTAGGGTGTCAGAACCAAAATTCTGAGCACAGCTATTTCTAAAGAAACCAAGTGAGACAAAGAACATGGATAAGTTTTCATGTAATGATTTGAGTGAGTGCAAATATAAAAATTTGCAGAATCTAAATAATCATTCATGCAATCAGTTACATATGCTAAGCATAAAGAAACAGTAAGGCATGAGCATAGACAAGAACTAAGTAATAAGATCTTTCAGCATGCTCGAAAGGAAGTAAATAACATACACCCACCATTCTACCATGAATTAGAGAACAATTCAATTATGCATGGTAGAATGGTGCGTGTATGTTATTTACTTCCTTTCGAGCATGCTGAAAGATCTTATTACTTAGTTCTTGTCTATGCTTATGCCTTACTGTTTCTTTCTGCTTAGCATATGTAACTGGTTGCATGAATGATTATTTAAATTCTGCAAATTTTTATATCTGCACTCACTCAAATCATTACATGAAAACTTATCCATGTTCTTTGTCTCACCTCATTTCTTTAGAAGTAGTTGTACTCAGAATTTCGGTTCTGACACCCTACTTTGTTGGTTTTTCACAGGATATGGTGAAAAGTGAGGTTAGACTGACTACTGAGAAGGGATGAAAGTCATAGTTGAGCTTGTCAGCTTCAGCAGGGGACAGAGTGACTCTTTCTTTTGTTTCAATTCTTCTTGCTTTTTCAGTTGCTTTATTTTCAGTCGAATAAAACCTTGTCTCTGAAATTTACTCTTATTCATAAATAAAGAAATTGTTCTGGTTATTATGGATGATGGTTGCAAGTTCATTTGTGGTGTTTGGGCTATCCAATGAAAATTAGAACGATGAAGACCCCGGATCTCTGGGAAGGTTTTTGCATTGATTGAAAAAAAATATTTCGCATTTTCAAAGGGTATAATTTGGGGTCATTACAGAGGTGGGGTTCTTTCTCATCCATTCTGTCAATATTGTGATAACAAAAGTGTCATCGATTGCCATTGACAATAGTTCCCATTAGCATATTAGGCAAATTGACATGGATTAGGATTGCATTCAAGAGTGGATTCATTGTGGGGTTAGCATTGTATTATGCTTTTCTGTTCATCTCCCATTTCTTTTCACACTCTCCATTTCTTCACTGCATTTCTGCTTGAGCATTAGTGGGCATGTGGCATTCCTCACTGGTGCTACACTGCTGATCGCAGATATTTATAGACTACTGCTCTCTCGTTAATCAAGTGTTTATGTAGATTGTTTAATCTGTATTGGTTGAAAGCACACATATAGGTATGAATCAACATACAATATGGGACTGGTTCAGCACCAAGAAACATACAACATAAAAAAATTGGTTATTATATACAGATTTTTCAATTAAGATATAGCATGAAATGGAAAATGAAGAATACATGTGCACCAAAATAGGCAAGCTCAGCAGCCTCCTCAAATGTCAAAAATGGTACTGGTTCAGCACTTGGATAGATGTTGGGATCACATGTTAGCACTCCATCAACATCTTTCCATACCTGTGACAAGATGAGATCATAGTCACAAATAAAAGTTCTGAAATACTTGAAAACGCTGTGAGACAACTCCAATTATCTTACAATGGAAACCCATAGATGGTTTCTCTTGAAATTTAGCTAGAGATTGTTCATCACATGCTAAAAGCTTCACTTACAAATCATATTTCTGAAACATTCCAAAATCTGTGGGACAATTCTCATATTTTGAAATTTGGAACAAAATCAATCATATTTCTGAAACATTCCAACAATCTATATGAGTGCCAAAATTTCAAACATAAACATCCTATGATGGAAAGCTATAGATGGTTTCTCTTGAAATTCAGTTAGAGATTGTTCAGCACATACTAACAAGGGGAAAAACTGATCTCATCCTAGAAAGTTCAACATATGGTTTCAAGATTTATTTGCAGCACAAAGTTTAAAGTCAACCTGAATCTCTCTTAAGCCTAAGGCTTTTCCAATAGTGGTGGCTGTCAAGTCACTGCCACCTCTACCCAAAGTTGTAACAGCACAAGATTTCCAACCCTGCAAATAGCAGTGTACAATGAATTATAAATGGAAAGAAACATGACAGACCATTCATTAACAAATAAAGAGAAATTTGCTTACTAGCTCAAGATAAAAAATGAATGCAGACTTTGCGGATAAACACCTTGCCAAGAAATTCTGTGACTATAGGAATTGCAGGATCATCAACCCAATCCCCATGCAACCTCTTTGCAATAGCAGGATAAGTTGCTTCAAGGATGTCAGCATTTGTGAATTCATCTGTGGTTATAAAACCAATATCGAATGCATCATACTGCAGAAGATTATGCATCACTGATCAGCTTGACCAAAATACTATTACACAAAATACAGATGACAAACTTCAAAAGAAAATTTGACTGACAAATGATGATTGATCAATACACAGTTGAAGTTCGGACCATCACATAAAGGCTGCAATTAAGAGAGAACCTTCAAATCTATCTAGAGTAAAGATATTACCAAATATGAAATCCATAAAATAAAATTCCCTGGTAACACAAACCCTGCAATTAGTACGTCTAAGTGGGCCTTACCTTTATAGGTCAATCTAGACATGCATTATTAAGTTTGACCTTCTGTGGAGGAAGAACTTCACAAGTCTTAGTCGAGCCTGAGGTTGGCCCATGAAAAGTTCCATCAAGCCCAAGTATTTGAGAATCAACCATATTCAAGTGCCTTCTCAAGTTCTCATGTTAATGTTAGTATAGTAAGGCTACATAAGTTTACAAATCCAACTTTCTAGATAAAGATCATCATCAGTATGTTAATGGAACCAATCCTTCCAGTGATCACCTGACATTGATTGGATACCTTTTGAAGTGTTGACATGTTGCTCCCACGTATAATTTTCCAAGAGCATGCCAGTAAGCAGCACAAAGAATATCCAGATGAATATCTTTAATTGTCAAAATATATATAACCTTCTCTGGACAGAGATTATCATTGAGCTTTGGCAAATTTTATGCAACATCTCTCACTGATTGCTGTTTTACATGATTTCGGCGTCTCACATGGATACTCCATTTCCTCATGATTTGCAATAGATAACTCCATGGAAGTAGCCAGTTCCTCTTCATGCAGCTCAAAATGCTGCATACCTAAATGCTGACCTAGTGTTTGGTCCATATTTGTCAAGATTCAAGAATATATGCATATGGAATGATACTGAAAAGCTATGAACATGGATATAGAAATGGGATATGGCATAGTAGAGACCATATGAATAGCACTTTCCAAAAAACAGTATATATATATATATATATATGGTTTATCTTACATTAAACTAGTTGTATTTAACATTAGATGGATTCAACCTATTGAAATGACCAAAATGCCCTCAAAAGTAAAGCATTTTTTAAAACCAGTCACATATATTGGCTATACTTTCAAAATATTGTGATATTATCGCCGTGTTTTCAGTGAACAATATTAGAAGTAAAATATAATGATATTTTGAAAACATTGCCAATTTAATTATATCGTTATATTATTGATTATTTTTACTTATTTATTTATTTTTTACATCTTAAATATGTTTTTCTTCTTTTTTTTACATTTTTTACTTTTTTATCATATATGTATTTTATTGCCTAGACCAGAGTTGTCAGTCGGGAAAGCGGGAGCGGGAAGCAATTTGGGAAGCGAAAGCAGAAAGCGATGCACTTCTAAAATTTTAGGAGGCGGGAAGCACGAGACGACTTAGAAGCAAACCAAGAATCATTTCGGAAGCGAACCGGAAGCAACCTACGAAGCGAGGGGGAAGCGAAAAAAGAGAAAAATAAAAATGAAAACACAAAAAAAAAAGAAGGGGAAGCGCACTTCCCCATGCCCTATGGAGCTTCTAGTAACCCTGGTCTAGACATTATATTTTCTTACTTATGTTTGTTATTTTTATATTAATTTTCTAAGCCCCAAGAATTATCACCCAGCCTATAATATCACAAGAAATAGCCTTGCCGAGATATAGCCAATACTGATATTTGTGACCGTTGAAAATACATTACCACCTTTTGGGGTAAACAAATTAACTTTGACTTTTCAATTTTAAATTTGTAAAGTACACTTTTTACTTTTTTGAAAAAAGTGTTCGACTTTTTATTTTCCTCCAAATCCAAGTCTAATAATGCCCAAAAGGGTAACCATGAATTTTTCAAATGCCATTACTTTTAAGGGTATTTTAGTTATTTTAATCAATTAAATGTAGCTAATGTTAAATGCAATTAGTTTAATGTTAGATAAACTCATATATAAATAAATATATATATATATATATATATATATATATATAATGGTAATGATGTTTATAATGATGATGATAGTGGTGACTGAATCTAAATGGTCTGGTGGAAGGTTGAAACTCTATCCACAATACTGTCCATATATGGGTCGGATTTAGATTGATCTACATTCATACATGTCCAATATTAGGTGGATATAGGTATAGTTCAATCATAAATTGAATATGGAGTTATATAAATTAGTATCTGACCTGCCTACATTTATCAAATTTTTAGTAGGGGTGTGAATGGGTTTGATTTGGGATGAAACATGGCTTATCAGGAACAAGAGAGAAGGGCTCCCTACTCCTTTATAAAAAGGGAACCCCTATCTACATCTTTCATCAAGGTGCTGCCCATATATGCGATCATAGAAAGAATTGATTGTTAAGATGAATGTATTCTTATATATATATATATATATATATATATATATATATATATATATATATATATATATATATATATATATATATATATATATATATATATATATATTAGTCAACCTAGGTTGACTATTTCAAGCCATAGGAGGCTAGTCCAACGGCTAGATTTTTAGCTGTTCGACTCCCTCCAACAGCTAGAAGGGCATCCTTCTTCTCACTTTTCTCTCCTCTTCCCTCTATAAATAAGTGGGTGTATGCATAAGTGAGTTTTGAGAGAGTGATGGTAGTTTTAGGATTATGTGTTTGATTTGAGTGTATTGTAGTGAGGATTCATTGTATTTTTTACTTTTTTGTATTATTTGAATTTCATCCTTAATGAAATTGTTTATTTTTAAGTTTTGTGTTCTATGAGCATTTTTCTTGTAAATGTGTGTCTAACTACATTGTATCCTTGGTCCATGGGACGCATTCCAAAGTGCACTGGGATCCATGCCATTTTGTGACATGGTATCAGAGCGATGCATCAGGGTCTTGGAAAAGATTTGTATTAATGAATGAAAAGGATTCAAGGATTTTGCATTTTGGTATGTATCTTTAGCTTCTTGTTTTTCATAATATATGGTAAGTTTTAAAAGGAAATATGTTAAAAATAAAGATTTTTTAAGTATGTAGAAGTTGTATATATATATATGCATTAGATTATGGATATGTGTAGTGAAAATCTATATTTTGCAAAGATATATATGTTTTTGCACAATCATTTCATTTGAATAAAAATATATTTTTATATTGTGCCTTATTGTGTATCCCCTTTATGGGATTTATGATTGTGTTCTTTTAGAACACCTCTTCTTGGTACCCTTTGTGGGTATTGTGAGTGTGTTCCTTAGAGAACACCTTTTTAGTTATTCACTCAAGTTGAATATGTGGCTTCTTAAAATATTATGTTTTGCAAAGTATTAAAAATTCACAAACGTATGTATGGACTATCTTTGGAATATTATGATGTGATCAAGCATGAACTTTTATCGTGATTGATTTCTAATGAGGCCTTTTTTTTAATATGTTATTTCATATATATTTGAACAATATTTGCTCTATTAAGTAAGATTATTTTTAAATGACACGTGTTGGATTAAGACTTTCGTTTTGGCATATGCCTTAAGAAGTCTTTATTGAATGGCATAAGCATGACTTGTTATTGTACAATAAATATGTTTATCTTTGTTATTTCTCTCTTGCGTATTGATATTCTACATCACGCTTATTGAAGAATGTTATATTATGAGAAAAAAAAATCTCTTGTTTGATGTGATCATATATGTGTGGATCTTTATGACTCTTTAGGAGTATTTTATCAAAAACATCTATATTGCTTTTATGAAAGTTGTATGTAGCCCATAGTTGGTTTTTTTGTATCTCGCCCACTAGTGGCTTTGTATCTGTGTGGTTGTGCACTAGTGTACTTAAGTTTTTTTTATAACCCTTTGAGAATCTTCATATGATTGTCTTCAATTGCCTCATAGTAGACTTATGATTTAACTCTAACCTCTTATCATATGTGTTCTTGTTTCTTTAACGAGACTTATTGACCTTTTGTATGTGATGTGCTTAGTGCACTTGTTTTTCGTTGGTGGATTTATGATCTTTTAAAGGATTCTCAATCATTATGTATTGCATATAATTGCATCATTTGACATATTATTGTGCAATTGACATAACTTTATTGGATTTGATTTGAAACTTGTTTTTCTCAAATCGGATATTTGATATGAATTCACCTATTTGAAAATTGATGTCCGTGAGTATGTATTGCCTTTTTATGACATTTGAATTGTCCATCACTGAATTTTATATAATGCATCATTTGTTTGGCCTTATCGAAGTAAGTTGTATGCACTTCTATGTTGTGAGATCAAAGTTAGTTGTTGAGGTGAATTATGTGTACATTTGTCTTCTTGTGAGTATAGATTGCCAAATGATTTGGCTCTGACTGACAGCTCTGACTGACAGTTGATTGACCTTTGGTTATAAGTGTGTTGCATCATTCATTTGTTTTTTGTGCACCTCGATGTTGTGGAGTTAGGGTTAGTCGTTGAGGTGAGTTATGTGTGTACCTCATATAATCTTATCAGTCTAGATTCTCAGGGGTCATGAGTGACGTGTTGTCATTTGCCTTGGGTTTGATTGATGGTTGATTGACCTCTGAACTCATTGTTGTTGGAAATCCGAGTTAGTTGTCGTGGTGAGTTGTGTGTACACCTCATGTCATCTTGTTAGTATAGGCAGGTGATTGACCTCGGTTTCTATGAGTGTGTTGTAACACTAATTTGTTTATATGGTCATTAGATGCTTGATATCTTGTGATAGTAGTTATGTTTTTTAAACCATGGAGTTTCGAAATATTGTTAAAATAATTATTGATGGCATTAGTTTGTTTCTCATTATAAGCTCTCTTATCTCTTGTGTTTCCTCCTCTTATGCTTCGTATCTAAGTGTCATTATATGTAGACAAAAGTTTTTTATTCACACTTTTTATGTGTGTGTTTCACCCATAAGTGACATTGAGATAATACTCTTGTTTTAGTAACTGATACACTCAGTTTGAGTATCATTATATGTAGACAAGAGATGTTTATTCACATACACTTAGCCCATAAGTGGCATTGAGATAATACTCCTGTTCTAATAGTTGATACACTCAGTTTGAGTATCATTATATATAGACAAGAGATGTTTATTCACACTTTTGTGTATGTGTTTAGTCCATTAACGGCATTATAATTACACTCTTGTTCTAGTAGTTGATACACTTATTTTGAGTGTTATTATATGTAGATAAGAGATGTTTATTCACACTTTTGTGTGTTTGTTTAACTCATAAGTGGCATTGAGATTATGCTATTATTTTAGTAACTGATAATCTTGATTTTTGAGGATTTGAGGTTTGGTAAGGTGATTGCTTGTGGTGGTCAAACTAGTGTTAAGATTTACTAATATCATTTATTGTGTGATTTTTAAATCTCTTTGTAATTATTCTAAACTCATTTGCTCTTGTATAAGAAATGATTATTGAAACATTTTCATGCATTTTTGCATTTAATATGCTTTAGTTGCATGATTTGTTCCATGATTGATTGTCTTGCATGTTTTGCATAAGTTTAATTAATATTTTCTAAGCATTTGATAATGAAGGATATATTATTGTTACCTTGTGAGTTGTTTGTGTGTTTTCAATTGGTCCACAAGTGACCACCATTGTATTGATATCTCGTTGTAGCCATTGTGGTATTTCTTTGAGATATTGTTGGTTTCATTAGTTAGTTTTCTACGCATGTGTTCTTGAAAGATTTTTCATTATTATCTCTTAAAATTGGTCCATAAGTGACCATTTTAGTTGTATGGCTAATATTGCTTCTAAAATGAAATTAATCTATGTATTTGACTTTTCTTAAATATTTTATTGAGTAATTAAAATAATTTCTTACCTTTCGTTATGTAAAAATGATTTGCTATTTATATATCTTTGTGAGTTATTTTTTCATGATATTGATAATGTTGAAAATAACTCGCCTGTGTATAACTGTTTAGTTATACACTGCCGGTCCCAAGCCCGGATAAAGGAGGAGGGTTGCGGTAGGCCTGTGACAGCCAGCATAAAAACTTTGTCATACCCTATGAAAATAAACCAATATGAGAATTTCGTTACTGTCCTCTCTAGGCCCGGAGGCAGTGATAAATGGGCAAGGGTTGCTAGGTCGTTGCCCAGAAGCGACGCGTCACACCGGCGCTCAGGTGTGGTGTCAAATAGGCAAGGGTTCCCTCACTTTGTTGGACGGGTGGGGGTAAAGAAGTTAGTCCAAGACCATAAAATTAGGTTAGCCACTTGGAACATAGGGTCTTTAACTGGTAAGTTGGTAGAGTTAGTAGATGTTATGTGTAGGAGAAAGATTGATATTTTATGTCTTCAAGAGACCAAATGGGTAGGTGAGAAAGCTAAAGTGATAGAACCTTGGGGATATAAGATTTGGTATACAGGAATAAATAGGAATAGGAATGGAGTAGGGATTGTTATGAGTCGTCAGTTTATAGATAATGTAGTTGAGGTCCGTAGGAAGGGTGATAGAATTTTACTTATTAAATTAGTATTAGGTACGGATATTATTAATATTATTAGTGTTTATGCACCTCAAGTAGGTTTAGATGATTCCATTAAGCATCAATTTTGGGAAGATTTAGATGGAGTAGTACAAGGGATATCTTATGGAGAAAAGCTTTTCATCGGCGGTGACCTTAATGGACATGTAGGCATTAGTAGGGATGGATTTGAGAGTATCCATGGAGGCTATGGTATAGGAGAAAGAAATGAAAGTGGAGAAAGGATTTTAGATTTTTGTTTGTCCTATGATATGATCTTAGCAAACACTTGGTTTAGGAAGAGGGAGTCTCACCTAGTAACATTTAAAAGTGGGGTTAATACGAGTAAGATAGATTTTTTCCTACTTAGAAAGAGAGATAGGGGTTGTTGCATCGATTGTAAGGTTATACCGGGAGAAAGTGTAGCTACACAACATAGAGTCTTAATTTTAGATCTTAGAATTAGACAATGCCGCAAAAGGGATAGACATAGGATAGATCCTAGAATTAAGTGGTGGGCACTGAAAGGAGCTAAACAAGGAATGTTTGTAGAGCAGCTATGTCACATGGGTGCGGGTGCGGGGATTCGGCACTTCCAAAAAACCCGGGTGCGGGGGTGCGGCAGGGGCAAAAATGTAAAAAAAAAAATTATATATATATATATATATATATAATTTTGAAGTTTTAACAGTTTAACATTTAACAGTAAACATTGTCATAAACTCATAATATGATTCATCATGCATGCAGTATATCAACCTAAATATCAAATTATCAATCAATGCAATCAATGTTACGTGAGGCATCATAATCAAGCAAGCAATGCATTATTTTTTTTTTCTTTTATTAGATAACTGATATAATGCTTCTCTAAATATCACTTCTTGATGTTGATAATGTTGCCTTTATGAAACTATGAGAAATTTTCAGTGCCTCAGTATTATGTTTGGATGTTCAGTGTTTTTCTTCATGAAAGAGATTTTCAACTGAGTTTGTTATTGGAATTTTTGTGCTCATCAAGATAATTGTGGCACAGGATGCGATAGCAATTCAGGGAAACTTCCAAATAATATACAGTTTAGAATTAATTCCAGTAATTTTCAGTGTAGTGATGCATTTTGGTATTATTCTTTTCAATTTCTATGGTGTTGTTAACTAGTAATCTGGTATGTGCTCAATTAGGGAGTGGTAGGATTCAGAGCAGAGGTAGCAAAGTGAATGCCAGCAGGGGAGCTACAGAGGGTAGCAGAGGAAGATATGGTACACAAGAATTGGGTTAGAAGAGAGTACCTGGGTGTTCACCCCCAGAAGCAGAAAGGGCTTAACTTTGTTGGTCTCCATGTGCTAGTGGGCCGCCTCCAGGCCGACGACATGCTTGAGCTAGCTCGCTCAGACACCTATGGAACAGGGAATCTCAGGCTCACAGTGGAGCAGAACATCATACTCCCCAATGTTCAGGACTCTCTAGTTGATTCGCTGCTGCAAGAAAGGCTCTTAAAGGAGAGGCTATTTCCATTACTCGGTTCACTAATAAGTACACTGGTAGCATGCATTGGAAGCCAATTCCGTGGCCAAGCAATCATCGAGACCAAAGGGTAGGCATTGAAGGTGACAGAGGAGCTCGGCCCCTCCCCTATCGACCCAAAAAAAAAAAAAAGATGGGGGAGGGGCTCGGCCCCTCCCCTGTCGACCCAAAAAAAAAAAAAAACAGATGGGAGAGGGGCTCGGCCCCTCCCCTGTCGACCCAAAAAAAAAAAAACTGATGGCCTGTCGACCCAACAACAACAACAACAACAACAACAACTACGCCTTCATCCCAAAACAATTGGGGTCAGCGATATGAACCAAAAAAGAAATTCATTTTGGGTCTTCCACATGAATCCTTTTCCTCCAATCATTTCTATCCAACGCCATGTCCTCGGTGAGGTTCAAAGCATTCATATCCTTTCCTATCATCTCCATCCAAGTCTTCCTAGGCCTACCCCGACCTCTTTTAACTAATATATTTTCCCATTTCTCCAACCTTCTAACTGGAGCATCATTAGGCCTTCGCCGAATATGTCCAAACCACCGTAAACGATTCTCTCGCATCTTATTTTCAATGGGTGCAACACCTACCTTCTAACGTATCTCTTCGTTCCGAATCTTATCTTTTATTGTATTTCCACACATCCATCTAAGCATCCGCATCTCAGCTACACTCATTTTTTGAATATGATGTCTCTTGGCAGCCCAACATTCCGTACCATATAGTAAAGCGGGTCTAATAGTCGTCCTATAAAACTTTCCCTTCAACCGCAATGGCATTCTACGATGGCCTGTCGACCCAAAAAAAAAAAAAGATGGGGGAGGGGCTCGGCCCCTCCCCTGTCGACCCAAAAAAAAGAGGTAGATGGGGGAGGGGCTCGGCCCCTCCTGTGCCGAAAATGAGGGAGCAGGGGAGGCTCAGCCCCTCCCCTGCCGACCCAACAAGAGACCGAGAGAGGGGGGGGGGGGGTGCTCGGCCCCTCCCCAGCCGACCCAAGAAGACAGTGAGAGACATACCTGCGAGCCGAGAGGAGGAGCCGAGAGGAGTCTGAGAGGCGGAGCTGGGGGCGGCGGCGACGCTGGGGGCGGCGGAGCTGGGGCGGCGATGGGAGAGCTCGAGCTCAGGGGGAGAGAGAGGAGAGATTAGGGCAAAAAAATTTTTTTGCCCTAATCCTCCTCCTTTTCATCGGGGGGGGGGGGAATTTTTTTTTCGCACAAAAATTTGGACAAAAATGACCCTGGGTGCGTTGACCGCACCCAGGGTCGTGTTGACCGCACCCGGTGCCGCACCCGCACGCGATCCCGCGTCGCGTCGCGTCGACGCGGGTGCGGCACCTGTTTTGCCGAGTCCCTGTGACATAGTAGAGCAGGTAGTTAAGGAAGCTGATTGGTGTCTCGAGAAAGATTCAGAATCAATGTGGAATAAGATAGCAGGTGGCATGAGAAAAGTGGCTAAGGAGGTATTGGGTGAGTCTAAAGGCGGTGCACCACTAGGTAAGGATGCATCATGGTGGAACGAGGATGCCAAATTAGCTATTAAGGTTAAAAGAGAGTGTTATAGAAATCTAAGTAAGAGTCGTGATAATGAGAATTTGGAGAAGTATATGATAGCAAAGAAGGAAGCTAAAAAAGTTGTTCGAAACGCGAGGGCTAAGGTATATAAGGAGGTTTATGACAAGTTGGATACCAAAGAAGACGAGAAGGATATTTATAGGCTTGCAAAGATGAGAGATAGGAAATCGAAGGATTTGGGTATGGTTAGATGTATCAAAGATGAAACACAAAGGGTTTTTGTCAAAGATGAGGAGATTAAGGAGAGATGGAAAGATTATTTTGATAAGCTATTTAATGATAGTCATGCTCAAGATCTTGGAGACTTCTCCATTCCTTTTCATGAGATAAATCGTGACTTCATGCGGAACATTCAAAAGAAAGAAATTGCAGAGGCTTTGAAGAAAATGAAATCAAGCAGGGCAGTTGGCCCAGATGGTATACCTATCGAGGCTTGGAAATGCTTGGGAGAGAAAGGTTTAGAATGGTTGACAAATCTTTTTAACTTGATTTGGCGAACAAATAAGATGCCTAATGAGTGGAGGAAGAGTACTTTGGTGCCTTTATATAAGAATAAGGGTGATATACAAGATTGCACAAACTATCGTGGTATAAAACTCATGAGTCATACTATGAAACTTAAGGAGAGGGTGATTGAGTTTAGGTTGAGGAAGGTTGTCATGATATCGGAGAATCAATTTGGTTTTATGCCTGGAAGATCAACTATGAAAGCTATACATCTTCTTAGACAACTTATTGAAAGATATAGGGAGAGGAACAAAGATTTGCATATGGTTTTTATTGATTTAGAGAAGGCATACGATAGAGTACCTAGGGACGTTCTCTGGTGGACAATGATGAAGAAAGGTGTTTCTCTCAAGTACATAGTATAATTAAAGATATGTATGAAGGAGTAGTAACCAATGTCCGCACTTGTGGAGGGGTGACAACCAATTTTCCGATAACGGTTGGGTTACATCAAGGATCTGCTTTAAGCCCTTTCCTATTTACGATAGTGATGGATGAGCTTACGAGATCAATTCAAGAAAATGTACCGTGGTGTATGTTGTTTGTTGATGATATTGTTTTGATTGATGAGTCTAGAGTTGGGGTTAATGCTAAGTTAGAATTATGGAGACAGACATTGGAAGCTAGAGGTTTTAAGTTGAGTAAGAGTAAGACTGAATATATGGAATGTCGGTTTAGTAAGCAACGAAGTAGTGATGGAAGTGTAGTGAAGCTTGGTGAGCAAGAAATACCGGTGAATGATTATTTCAAATATTTGGGATCCATCATTCAAAAGTATGGAGAAATTGATGGAGATGTAAATCATAGGATAAAGGTTGGGTGGATGAAATGGAAAAGTGCAACTGGAGTGCTGTGCGATCGTAGAATGCCATTGCGGTTGAAGGGAAAGTTTTATAGGACGACTATTAGACCCGCTTTACTATATGGTACGGAATGTTGGGCTGCCAAAAGACATCATATTCAAAAAATGAGTGTAGCTGAGATGCGGATGCTTAGATGGATGTGTGGAAATACAATAAAAGATAAGATTCGGAACGAGGAGATACGTAAGAAGGTAGGTGTTGCACCCATTGAAAATAAGATGCGAGAGAATCGTTTACGGTGGTTTGGACATATTCGGTGAAGGCCTAATGATGCTCCAGTTAGAAGGTTGGAGAAATGGAAAAATATATTAGTTAAAAGAGGTCGGGGTAGGCCTAGGAAGACTTGGATGGAGATGATAGGAAAGGATATGAATGCTTTGAACCTCACCGAGGACATGACATTGGATAGAAATGATTGGAGGAAAAGGATTCATGTGGAAGACCCGAAATGAATTTCTTTTTTGGTTCATATTGCTGACCCCAATTGTTTTGGGATGAAGGCGTAGTTGTTGTTGTTGTTGTTGTTGTTGTTGTATTGATAATGTTGAAAATCTATGCATGTTATGCATTAATATGCCTTTTTGTGATAGATATATGTGTGCACGATTTTCATAAATGATTAAAGTGATAAATGACTATCATGTTTGAAATTAATGATTTTTTAAATTAATTCTTACTCTAAATGATTTTAAAATTTGTTAAATGAACTTATCTTCTATATATTGTATGGTTGTGTGCTTGACCATCTTTTTTGCATTATATATATATATAAGTATAGTTATTTCTTGTTAGATTGCTCTCGTTTTGCTCTCTTTACAGGTTCTCCAAATATTAGCGGTATTGATGATTATAAAGACATTTCGAGCATATCAAGAATTGATGATATTGAATATCCTCTGTGTGATAGAGCATATGATTGAGCACCCTTTAAAGAAACACCAAATGAAAGAATTTGATGAAGTCTATGAAGATTTTTTTTGTAATGGGTTTCTTTTTTTGTAATTTCAAACTTACAGTGAGTCACTATAAGTTTGAGGAGGGTGTTAAGATGGATATATATTGACTATTTCTAACCGTTTCACTCCCTCCAACGGCTAGAAGGCGATCCTTCTTCACATTTTTCTTTTTTCTTCCCTCTATAAATAAGTGAGTGTGTGCATAAGTGAGTTTTGAGAGAGTAATGAGTAGTTTTAGGATTGTGTGTGTGATGTGAGTGTACTATAGCGAGGATTCTTTATAATTTTTATTTCTTTTGTATTATTTGAATTTTATGTTTAATAAAATTATTTATTTTTAAGTTTTGTGTTCTATGAACATTTCTATTGTAAATGTGTGTTTAACTACATTTTCCATATTGATGGGAACTAAAGGAGACATCCTTCTCCTTTACAAAAATCAGGCCTACTCCTATCGGTTTCATACATGGTGCAGTCCCATATGGGAACTACAGGAGACATCCTTCTCCTTTACAAAAAGAAGCTGCCCCTAGGGTTTTCATAGACGGTGCTGCACACAGGGGCTGGGGCAAATTTAGATTTTTTTATTTTTGACGTATTTGATATTTGACTAAGCGTTTGGCCTAAAAAATGAAGGTCAAATAAGCCAAATATGGTGATGGGTGAAAAAGGTTGGGGGTTATGATAGTCTTAGCCAATAGAGTATTTTCTTTTCATTGAGACAAACATCAGTAGGATATCGTCAAACTGTATCCTACTCAACCAAACCGAATCCATTCAGCACAGTTACATAGGCAAAAAAGGGCATCCCTGTGACATAGCTTAAAAGGTATTTTATGTGGCCAATCAGGGTTTTCCAATTGTACATCCCCACAACAAATGAATTTGATTGAACATAACAAAGCTAGGACCGAGTAAATTCTCTATGGTTTCTCTGCCATAATCAAATGTGACGTGGTTCAATGGTAGATTCTTCAAAGCTGGAACACCACATCCCCTCCTTCCTTTTCCATGTGGAAAAAATGGGCACCCTTACTACAAACAATGGGTTTTCTTTTCTAAGGAGGTCACTCCTCATGGTTGATCACCCTCCAGGTTTATATTTAACAAGTCCGTTGTTTTCCAGCTTGGCTATTATAAAAATATACTGCTCAACTATATCCATATAGGGATTTGAATGCGGCTTCAGGGCTCAATGTCAACTGGAAATAGTGGGTTAATTCTTATGAATGATGAAGCTGCCAATGCATGGGCTTGCAACTATCATAGGTCACATCTCTACGCTATTTGATATTCAGCTCCACAACAGAAGTTCTCATGCTGCAAATTGGAATGAGTGGGCAGATTTGCCCATCTACTGGACTCCTTGAAGACAGTACATTTACATTTAGGTGAGAATGATCTGAATTAAAGCAGTGTTCTCTAATCGTCTCAGGTGCTATCCTGCTTAAAAACATCAATTTAATTCTTCAAAATACAATCATTTTCTGGTTTCGATAGTTTGTGTGACTAATCTTGTCTTTGTCTTAAACTCTTAAATGGTTGGCAGTTGTTTTATGGATTGTTCAAATCATTGCCTCTGTTTGTTGAAAGGGGTTAATCAGTTTTTTTCACCGCTAAGGGGTTAATCAATTTACCTCCAGCCAGTTGGCAAATTCCTACATGGTTAAACAGTTCAGGTTTATGAAAAACATAATTGTCTTTTACGAGTCTCCATCATATCATAAGAGATCAAAGTGATGAGACTTTCTATTGACGTTCATGTATTGAATCTAAACTTTTTGTTTCTTAGAAGAAAAAAGGGTGAAGAATTAACGTACAAAGGAACCTCATATTAAAGCAAATGCAACCCAGAGCTTTATCTGAATGTCCACACATGCTTGCACAAAAAATTGCAAGAAAACATAATGAACTTTCAATGTTTAAGGTCAACACAGGAATCAATTCTATAGATGCTCCACTGCTCTTATATAGACCTAAAATGTTCTTTTTTAACAATTATGGCATGTCTGAACTTTGAAGCAACAAAAACTCATGTATATTAATCTTTTAGCTACAGTAGCATAACTATAATGTGTCCAAAGAAATGAGAAATGCTTTAAACAAAATAGAGAAAATAAAAACTACAATTAGTGCAAGTACTTGCATAGATTCCACAGTCCTGCATGAGCATATGCAGCTAGCATACATGTCAAGCTGTACAATAACATACCTGGAGGGCTTTGGCACCAATCTTATTCAAGTATGCAGCAAAAATCCATGTAGACATACGCTCTCTAAAAGAAACTAGATAGTCTCTTGTGCGAGGTGTCAACTCTTTCATCAAGGCAATTCCAGTCAGCAGTTGTTCGAACTCCTCGAGCAGCCCTGGATAATCGGTTGTATCTCATAAGCTTATTCAATCTCGTCAACAACAATGATAATGTTCTGCTGAATGCTGACAAAAGTACAGAAACTGTGGTCCAAAACATGGATTGCTTTGATTAATCAAAGTTAAGCGCCTATTTCCACTTCCCTCCAGATAGAATTCCTAGTAGGTTAGTTGCAGCAAAAACTTAGGTGTCATTTAAAAAAAAATCCAGAGATTTTTTCAACATTTTACACCATTAATTATATTTTTTTCAAGGGAATGCCTTTTGGAAAATGGGAAGAAAACATACAAAATTAGAAGAGCACAAACATTAGCCAACATGCTATCACATGTCAAATTACAAAAGGCAGTCCTTACCAGAAATTGTTGATCTGGGCAATTCTAGCTCATCAACAGTCCTGAAGAAATATAAGCAGACAAGATACCGTGAAATTTGGTCTATAATTGAGAATACCTACTAAACGTTGTGAGCAGGAAAATTTTTCCTTACTTTATGTAAGAAAACAACTTTGCACGAAGCCGAAATTGCAGCGGGATGAAGGCTTCGCAGTTACGTTCGAAATCGCGAGGGGGTCCGAACTCTCAACTCTCTTCTTTACTTGATATGAATTGCTGTGTATCTTGTGTTGTTTTTCCATATACCGTTTCAATTGCATTTATAGACAAAGAAAAGAGTTCAAGCTTTGGGACACAACCCCTGAGAGAAATCCCTTTATCCCTCAAGAGACTCTTATCTTAAAATGTGTCGGTTCAAGAGACACTTCTCTTGGAACGTGACTGTTGGAATAACCACTCCAAGAGTCACTTATGGCCATATGACCTTACATCTCCCACTTGGCCATAAGGGACTTCTTGTGTTTATATGTTTGTTCTCAACCGGAACCTTGCATACACACTTTCTGAGTAATCTTTACTCATTTACCACTTAGACATATCTGAGTCCCATCTGACTTACATGTCTAGTGAAAACATCCTCAGCTATGTCACAGGGATTCGGCTAGCAGGGTGCCGCACCCGCGTCGACGCGACTCGACGCGGGTGCAGTCAACCCGACCCTGGGTGCGTTGACCGCACCCAGGGTCATTTTTGTCCAATTTTTTTTGGATTTTTTTTTAAAATTTTTTGCCCTATGAAATAGGCTGCAGAATTAAAAAAAAAATCTTTGGGGGGGGGGGGGGGGCTGCTGCCCCCTATAACCCCCCGCCAGGGGGGCCCCCCTGGACTCGCGCCGGGGGAGCCCCCGAACCCCCCTTCCTGCAAGGGCAAAAACAATGAATCAGGCTCCACAACTCATCACTTTCATCTTTGGGGACAACCATATAAGATAAAAAAATGGTAAAAAGTAAGTTGGGCATAAATGTCATGGACCTTAACAGCTACCATACATTCATACATATAGACTATACATGATATATATATATATATATATTTACATTTTTGCCCCTGCCACACCCCCGCACTCGGGTTTTTTGGAAGTGTCGAATCTCCGCACCCGCACCCATGTGACATAGATCCTCAGTGACTGCCTTGGTTAGCGGGTCTGCTACCATGTCACTTGAAGGAACATAGTCCACTGCTATTTCCTTTTTCATAAGAATATCATGAATATATTGATACTTAACTTCAATATGCTTACTTTTAGAGCTATCTGCTCCTGTTTGTATTAGTCTTATAGCAACTTTATTGTCACAATATAGTTGAACTGGATCTTTTGGAATGTCCAATTTTAACTCATTTAAGAAACGATTTATCCACACACCAAATGTAGCTGCCATGTTACAAGTTATATACTCAGCTTCCTAGGTATGTTGTGCCACACACCCTTGTTTTTTGCAAGACCATGCAATTGCCCCACCTCCTAACATAAATACATAACCAGAGGTGGACTTTGCTTCATCCCTATCACCAACAAAGTCAGCATCTGAGTATCCTACAAGCTTTAAACTATTTGATTGATAGTATAGCTAAGTTCCTTAGTTCCTTTTAGATATCAAAAAATTCTCTTCACTGCTTTTCAGTGAGAAAGCTCAGGGTTACTTTGATATCTACTTACTAGACTTACAACAAAGCTTAAGTCAGGTCTAGTACAAAGCATTGCATACATCAAGTTTCCAATTGCTCGAGCATAGAGAACCTTCAACTTTTCTTGTCCATCTTTTGGACAGTCATTCTTACTTAATTTTTGGCCTTTTACTACAGGAGTACCTTTTGCCTTGGTACTTTCCATTCTAAATTTCTTTAGAATGTGGTCAAAATATCTTCCCTTGACTCAGACATAGCAATCTCGATTTTCTATCTCTGTGGATTTTAATAACAAAGATATATGAAGCCTCACCCATATCCTTCATTTCAAATCAAGAACTAAACCATGATTTAGTCAAACTTATCATGTCTATGTCATTCCCTACAATTAATATATCATCAACATATAGGGATAACACAGTAAACTTACTCCCACTTTTTTTGGCATATACACAGTGATCCAGACTATTTGCCTTATAACCCAATTTGGTTATAGCATTATGAAAGGTCAAATACCACTGTCTTGGTGACTGTTTAAGTCCATACAAGGATTTGTTTGACTTGTATACTTTATCTTCTTGACCTTTAATTTTAAAACCTTCTGATTGCTGCATGAAAATAATTTTATTTAATTCACCATTTAAGAAGGTTGTTTTCACATCCATTTGATATAGGTCAAGATCAAAATAAGCTACCAATTCCAAAATTATATGAATAGATGCTAGTTTGGCTACATGAGAGTAAGTTTCTTCATAATCAATCCCTTATCGTTGAGTATAGCCTTTTGCTACTAATCTGGCCTTGAATCTATCAATAGATCCATCTGCCTTAAGTTTTTTCTTGAGAACCCATTTACTACCAATTGCTCTATATCCATTAGGCAAGGTAGCTAGTTCCCAAACTCCATTCTTTTCTATGGAGTCCAACTCATCTTTCATTCCTTCCTTCTAGAGTTCATACTCATTAGAAGCAATCGCATCTTCAAAACTCAAGTTATCAAGAGTTTCATCCAAATCCATGGAATAACATAATTCCTCACCCAAGAATGTATAATAATCATTCAAATACGATGGAGGAGTTCTTGTTCTTTTTTGTCCAGTTATTGGTTGTGAAGTTTGTTCATTATTCACAACTGGATCGTTATGCCCTAGATCTTGAATGGGTATCCCAGGATCATTTATGATATCCAGAAAGACATCATCATCTTCAGGATCAAAAATACTTTCTTAAGTTTCCAAGAATTCTACATCTCTACTCTCTATAAATCCTTTTTCAGGATTATATAGACGATATCCCTTTGGGTATCCCATGAAGATGCATTTGATAGTTTTACTATCTAACTTGTCTCTCATTTGACTAGGAATTAACACATGAGCATGTAACCCCCACTTTCGTAAATGACTCAAGTTTGGTTTCCTACCAGTCCATAATTCATGTGGAGTAAGCTCTACAACTTTAGAAGAAACATTATTCAGGATATACATGGCAGTGCAAATTGCTTCTCCCTAGAATTTTTTGGAAAGATTTGCATGAGCCAACATGGATCTTGTCATATCCATTAAAGTTTTATTCCTTCGTTCTGCTACACCATTCTGTTGTGGCGTATAAGGCATTGTTGTATGAGGAGTTATATTATTATCAGTGCAGAAGGACTTAAACTCATCAGAGTTATATTCACCTCCTCTATCTGATCTGATAACCTGGATTTTTCTTCCTAATAATCCTTCAACTTCATGTTTGTATGCCTTAAACTTTTCTAGAGCTTCTGATTTTTTAGAAATTAGGTATATGTATCCATCCCTAGAGTAATCATCTATAAATGTGATGAAATATGATTTTCTTTCATGTGTTTCTACGGTTAAAGGTCTACAAATATCTGTGTGTACCAAAACTAACAAATCATATGACCTACTTCCCTTAGGAAAGTGTTTTCTTGTCATTTTTCCTGATATGCATGGTTCACACTTTTCAAATTCTATATTTTTAAGGGAAGGTAATAAACTCATGCGAATTATTCTTTTCATTTTATTGATATTTACATGCCCTAACTTTAAATGCCATAAATATGCATCTACATTAAATGCACAATCAATATAACCAGAAATATTCATTGCATTACTTGTAGAAGGAGTTACATTAAGACGAAAAAGACCATGGTCAGCATCATAGAAACCAATGAGCTTCACTTTTCCATCTTTCCCAATAGTGACCTTGTCACCCCGAAAGCGGATTTCGAAGCCCTTTTTAACAAAGTCGCCCACTGCTAAAAGATTCTTTCTCATGGAAGGTACATAAAGTACATTTGTTAATAGGAGACTGGTCCCTTCTACTTGAAGCCTATAAGTCCCTATCCCAACCACATCACTATAGGTGTTATTTCTCATATACACCTTATGATCTCCAGGCTTCAACTCCTTCATTTCCACAAGTCCTTCATTTGTCTTAGACACATGTCGCGTCGCTCCTAAATCTATCCACCACTCTCGGAGATCACTATCTGCGATTAATGATTCAGATACAATGCATACTAATTCTCGTTCTCCATTTACTTGCTTTCCTGGAGTCTCTTTCCTGGTTCTATTTGGGCAATTATTCTTGAAATGCCCAACTTTTTCACAAGAGAAACATGTTCCCCTGATTGTAGTCTTGGAGTTCTTGGTTTGCACTGGACGCTTCTTGTTGAATTTATTCTTCTTAAATTTCTTAAAGAATGTGCCTTTAGGCTTGAACTTGTGAAAATTTGCTGGAAAGGATTCTTGAGTATTCATAACTTCTCCCTTTTTGTCTTTTGACATCTGCTCTTGCTCAAGAGCTAATTGAAGAGGGAGCTCTATTAGAGTAAGGCTTTTCTGGTTTAATCTCACGACAATCGACACCATCTTCCATGTTGGAGGAAGACTATTTAATATAGTGGAAATTTGCATGCGCTCGGGAATATCATTTCCTGCTATGGCTAAGTCCTTAGCCATTACCAGCATTTGATTCACATGATCGACTACGTTATCTGACTCTTTCATCCTGCAAGACTTGTACCGCTCTAGAAGAAGTTGAATATGGGTTTCTGAAGTCATATCATATTTTTTCTTGACTTCTTTCATCATCCTCTTTGCAGTGTCAAAATCTTCAAATACTCGGATGACTTCATCTTGCATAAATGTTAGAAGAGTTGCTCGAGCAAGTTGATCGTCTTCAATAAACTTGTTGTAAGCTTTCTTCTCTTCTTCAGTTGATTTATCAGTTAATGAAAATTTTGCATTGTTCAATACGTATAGGGTCTTGTCATGTGTCAATAGATATTCCATTTTTCTTCTCCTCATTCCAAAATTCATCCCATTGAGTTTTTCGATTTTGGACAATTCAGCTATGACTATTCGATTTGCTATTTTCCTAATTGTGAACAAATATAAGAATTAATAAAGTATATTCTAACTGATATTTGTAACTAAAACTAGTTTTAATCTTTCTAAACTAGTTTATCATGCAATACAATCTTTAAGTATGCAAGAAACTCACAAAAAATGCTAACTTTAAGCACTTTTTGACAAAGATAAGTAACAGGTGGTTTTCTGAAACTCAAAACCGCTTTTCTGCAATTTCAAAAATATTTAAAAGGGGTTCTGTGTAAACAAAAACACATAAACCTGTTTCTGCAACTTTTTGAGTTAATCAGAAAGTTTAGACACTTTTTTGCAATTTCCAAAAAGGCAGAAGCCTTTTTAAGCAAAATTGAAAATAGAAACCTCAAAATAAAAATTTTGAGTTAAATAGAAATGTTTGATCCTCTTTCTGTAATTTTAGAGAAATCAATGCCTTTTCGAAATTAAGAGATTTCCTTATTTTAACAGAAAATAAAGGAACCACCCTTTTGAAAAATAAGAAACAGTTTTTCTGTTTTTCAAGAAAAGGTAACCCCTTTTCAGAATTTTTAATAAAATTTTAGGTTTATTATGAAACCTTTTTTTTTAACCTTATACGTTAAAACAAAGAGGAACCCAATTAGGGTTCCTTTTCGTTAAAAGAAAGGTTCAGGGGAAAAAATTCATAGAAGGGCCGCCGAAGCAGTGCTCGATTTTCTGGCAAAAATTCTTCCGGCAACTCCCTCCGGCCTGCCGACGATTCCTAGGTAGCCAGAAACCCTTTCCCCTTCCTCTTTTTCGTGTTTGATGTCTTTGTAGACGAAAAAAGGGGGGTTCGGTCGGTGTTTCGGTGAGTGCTCACGGCACTCGGCTATCAGCCGACGGTAGGATGCCGCTTGAGACTGGGTGACCAGCGGTCGACGCACGCCGCTGCAGGCGTCCTGTCCGACAGCCGCCGCACGCTGCTGCAGACGGCTTATCCGACGGTCGTCATACACTGCAGTACCCGGCGACTAACCCCGACAGTCTGAGGAAGAAGAGGGAGCCTGCCGCTGCTGGAATCTCCGACAAGGGTTCCTCAGGCAGGTTCCTCCAGCCTGCGCAGGTAAGGCTCTACTCTTCCCCCTTCTCCTTCCTCTATTTCATTTTCTTTTCCGGCAACGGGCGGCAACCAGATGCTTTTTTTGGCAACGGGTTGCAGCCGGGTGCGATTTCTGCTGAGCTGCCGGTTCCTATTCCGTTTGGGCGTTAGCTGTTGTCACTGCCTGCGATTTTTTTCGGCAATAGCTCGCCAGATCAACTTGTACCAACGTTGGCCCGACTTTCTTCAGTCGCCTGCTACGTTTTGGGTTTTCCGGCAGCAACCCTATAGGATGGAGGAAACCACTAAAACCCGATTTGGACGTGCGCGGTTTCGACGCAAGCCAGAGTCGGTCTGACGATAAATTATTTTTTTTATTTACCCTGATAAACTGAGTTTTCTCAAAAAAAAAAATCTTCACTGACCTTAATTGCTTATTTTCCTGTTTGAATTTTTTGTTTTTGTTTTTCTTTTTCTTGACGATGGCGATGCAGAAATACTGACGTGCACACTTTTACTGACAAGGATCTGTCACGCCCGCACAACCTGGCTTTGATACCAATGTAAGAAAACAACTTTGCACCAAGCCGAAATTGCAGCGGGATGAAGGCCTCGCATTTACGCTCGAAATCGCCAGGGGGTCCGAACTCTCAACTCTCTTATTTACTTGCTAAGAATTGTTGTGTATCTTGTGTTGTTTTTCCATACACTGTTTCACTTGTATTTATAGACAAAGAAGAGAGTTCAAGCTTTGGGACACAACCCCTGGGAGAAATCCCTTCATCCCTCAAGAGACTCTTCTCTTGAAATGTGTTTGTTCAAGAGACACTTCTCTTGGAACGTGACTGTTGGAATAGCCACTCCAAGAGTCACTTATGGTCATATGACCTTACACTTTAGATGCAATTCTTTTACAAAATGCAATTGATCGATTGCAAAGACATTATTAACACCACAACTAACAACCATTTCCCCAACCTAACAGAAAGCACAAAAAGTTCAATAACCATAAAGCATATTGTATGCAATCCTTGAGATTAGTGCTTGACTAAAGCAAGAAGAATAAATCATATAAGCTGCTGAAAACATGCATGCATATTTCCAGTTTCCACAATGGCTTGACCACACAATAAAACCAATGATTACACCTTTAGTGCAAGTGACAAGAGTTTAGATCAACCGAAAAAGAGGGACGAAAAGCAGCCTATTACTTTGGGATACGTTATCACTGTAATACACGCAAGATTTTGTTCCTTTTTTTATTCCTCCAAAAGCCAATAAATAAATTTTTTTGACAAAGAAATCACAAAATTTTATTCTCTATATATTTCCATAACTATCCTGCATGAGCAAGTAGCACAGCTAGATGGGTTGCACGAGTCTTTAGCTGTCTTACACCAGAATCTGTCTCGCATATCAAAGATTTCATCTAAGAAAAGAGAAAAAAAAAACTAGCAAAATAAATTAGAGCAACGAATATGGCCAGAGGGTATTCAGCTGTTCAGGTGAAACTTTCACTGAACGTGGTATATGTATATCTCAAGCATCGACTTCACCGAAAGAAGGTGGATCCTCATTATTATTGCATTGAATAGAGTCAATTAGATAAAGAGACTGCTACCTAATTTGTAGGTGCAGTCCATACATACACTTTTAAGAACAAACAGATTTAGACAACAGACATTCAAAGAAGGACTAAAATTTCATGTACGGAATAACTTACGCACTTCTAGAAGTTTATTAGTCGTCTTCCCCATTGCCGACAAAACAATCACGGGGCTCTCCTCAGTTCTGCAACTTCCCTCATTCTAGCTGAAGTTGCCACGGATGAGCCACCAAACTTCATCACACACGTCAATTGACGCACATTTTCACTTGCCTGTTCCCACTTGTCATCCAAATTTTCTGATAATGCAACAACAGATTGTTGTTCACAACAGACACTCAAATCTCTTCTTGCACAGCCTCCCTCCCTCTTCCTCCTATGTGTCAACTCTCTCACAGAGCGCACAGAGGCTGCAAATGTGATCTGGCTACATGAAATTGAGGATACAGAAGAAAACATTTCTGAGCTTGTTCCTGGAACAATAGGGACACAGAGGACACTGGATTGGAGAGAGACCGCCATCAAATGGGGAAAATGAAAAATAGAGCTCCGGTCTTGAGCTCGAGTAGGTTGAGTGAACAAATCAGCTAAACTAAGGCTTCTTAAACCTAGGAAACCACAGAGAATACCTTCCTTCAAATAAACCGCCCCAAAAAATTGATCCCTTTTGATTAAAGAGATTAATACGCCAAACCAAAATCCAGTTCTCTAATAACTTACGGTCCTCTATGCTAAAAGAACACTCTTCAAGGGAAACAAATCAAATTACTATAGTCCTCTATACGAATCGGTTATCGGACGATCCAGGGTTTCCTAATATAGAGAACAAGTAAAACAATTAAAAATACACAAGATCTTCCAAAGGAAACCTCAAAAATTGAAAATAGGGTTTCTAGACCAAAGAATCGAATCGAGAGAGCCCTTTCAGAGAAAAACCCCACCGATCCTCAGTCGTTTCGACGAATGAAATGGCCTAGGAATATATGAGCTATTAGATCAACCAAAATAGCATAAAAAGCAATCGTCTGAAGCAAAACTTCACAGATCTAAGCACGAAGCACAATATCAAAACAAGAATCTCCTGCGCACGTCCTTCTTAGCTCGATTTCGCCTCTAGCCTGCATGTTTCCACCATTCCATACGCAGAACTCATAAAAAACTCTAGAAAACGTTCAAAACCAGGGGGGGGGGGGCACAAATCTCACTTCGAAACACTCAAAATAACCAGAAAACCATTAGAATTCATGATGAAGTCCAAACTCTCACATCAAGACCCGGAAATCCCAGAATCCCACTCTGGAACAAGAATGCTACTAATTCCAAGCCAAATTTCCACGAAAACACACACAAAAGGAGCTCCTACAAGATCTGAATCACTGAGCAAGGAAATCTCCGAAGACGTCACCGCTTAGAACTCCCTTAGAAACCTCTCGTTCGAGATTCTCCGACTCCGTTCCCTTCCGACTGCAGTCGAGAATATGAACGCCCGTCCGCCCGAGGGAACGCGAGAAAACTGCGGATTCTGGCGGCCGGCACCGCAGCTGAAATGGTAAGAGGGAGAAGAAGAGAGAGGGAGATGCATGGAAAAGACCGAAAGAGAAGTCGTGGTCTCTCTCTCTCTCTCTCTCTCTCTCTCTCTCGTCTCTGATAGTATTCAGTTCAACCTTTCCGCTCCCTCCGGACTCGACGGCTCGCGATGACAAGCGTCTGTGGCTCCCGGCTTTTATAGGAAACTTCCTGGTGGGTTCAGCTCGAGAAAATGGGCGCAGACTGTGAGCTTTTTCTCCAGCGACTCGTGGGCGACCAGGCACGTCAACCTGTGTCACAAGAACACGAATAAAACCTAAGTTTATTAAACCTTGGGTGTATCTGTATGTGTATAAAGGAAACACATTTGAGACTTTGGGTGTTCATTAAACCTAAGTTTACCATGGAAAACTTAAGAACTCCATATTATTTTTCAACTTGCACTTAAGTTTTCTGGGACAAGGTTAAAAAATTGTGCAGCATTCCTAATACATATTTCAGACCCAAATTTTATACCTGAATTACATAACAATAGTGTCTGATGAAGAAATGAGAAAATATTTTGTCGTGTTTGGCAACTTAAAAGGAAGCAGGTCATGTCATTTAAAAAATGACCCTTTTGCTCATACAAAAATCCGGATCATCCCTTACATGTTCAAAGTAATGCCAAGAAAGCATTAATGGATTCCTTATCTAAGGTAACTTGTTTGCCATGGTTATTATTTACTTTTGTTGTTTTGAAACTGTGATGTACATAATATTAGATTTTTAGTGAGAACTGGCTTCTGAATTGCTGAAATCTGACTTGTATACTGATATGTGTATATGTGGTTCTGGTAAGATTTTCACAAGATTCTAGAAATAGGATTAGTAAACTAATGTATATGTGGTTCTGTTTTCCTTTTTAATGATGCTTTTTAGTGGTTTAGTGGTCAATGCAAATTTTGGGCTACTTCCTGAATTACCAAGCATTTATTTGAAGTCTTGCTTTCTTTTTTTTTCTTATGATTAAATCCATTGGCTGAATGACATTGCAGGCCTCAACTGCAAGGTCAGTAAGCCTTACAACTTGGGAATGTATAGGCCGTTTCGTTTTCAGCCAGGAGAGTGATTTTATCGAAGCTACTGAAGAGGCCATTGTGAAACGCTTGGCAAACTCATCTCTTGATGAAGAAGCTTTCCAAGTAGTGAAGCAATGAATATGACAACTCGTTATGTATAGTTGGTGTTTGGAGAAAGACAATGTTTGTGATCACACTGCATAGGATTTCATAAGTTCACAGTTTCTGTATTTTGTATTTTGTATGTTGTTTTGTGGTTTTGGCTCCTTTGAGAGAATATAACATTTGGACGTTGATGCACATAATGTTACATCTAGTGCTCTCTCTCTTTCTCTTATTGCTTCGAGCCACAATGGTTTGTTGGTCCTCAGTTCTCAGAGTTAGGGGACCCGAATTACCAATTTGTCCTAGGCAGTAGTTTCACGTTCTTCTACAAAAGTTAGGGATGCATTTTATTTTTTATTGTCCCTTTGAAAGGTTCTCTCGGTTACTGACCACTCCCATAGGATTTGCAGTTTCAATTAGAATATTCGTGTTAATAAAACACCAATAAATAATAAACTCCCGAATGTTCTCTTCTGTTATGGTTGCCTTGGCCCGTATGTATCCACAGGATAATTAAAGATAAACATTTGAATTAGATCATCTTAGGTATCACATCTGAGTAGGTAGTGACAGATTTACAATTATACACATAAACAGTTACTTTTGACATGTGAGCATTTACTTTTAACATGCAATGAAATATGTGGTTATGAGATGTTAAAATTATGCTAATGTTGTTACCTATTAGTTAGTTTCATAAATTGTTGTTGTCATAGTGTAGATTCTTTACATGTTCTTGTATATGCTAAAAATCACACACGACAACCACATCATACTTGACACATGATATACTTGCAAGAAAAATTATAGTATTTCCTACTTAGATTGGCTTCAGTCTACAACAACAACAACAACAACAACAACGCCTTCATCCCAAAACAATTGGGGTCGGCGATATGAACCAAAAAAGAAAATCATTCTGGGTCTTCCACATGAATCCTTCTTCTCCAATCATTTCTATCCAATGCCATGTCCTCGGTGATGTTCAAAGCATTCATATCCTTTCCTATCATCTCCATCTAAGTCTTCCTAGGCCTACCCCGACCTCTTTTAACTAATATATTTCCCCATTTCTCCATCCTTCTAACAGAAGCATCATTAGGTCTTCGTCGAATATGTCCAAACCACCGTAAACGATTCTCTCTCATCTTATTTTCAATGGGTGTGACACCTACCTTCTTACGTATCTCCTCGTTCTGAATCTTATCTTTTATTGTATTTTCACACATCCATCTAAGCATACGCATCTCAGCTACACTCATTTTTTGAATATGATGTCTCTTTGGCAGCTCAACATTCCGTACCATATAGTAAAGCGGGTATAATAGTCGTCCTGTAAAACTTTGCCTTCAACCACAATGACATTTTACGATCGCATAACACTCCAGTTGCACTTTTCCATTTCATCCACCCAACCTTTACCCTATGATTTACATCTTCATCAATTTCTCCATACTTTTGAATGATAGATCCCAAATATTTGAAACAGTCATCCACCGGTATTTCTTTCTCACCAAGCTTCACTACACTCCCATCACTACTTCGTTGCTTACTAAACCGACATTCCATATATTCTGTTTTACTCTTACTCAACTTAAAACCTCTTGCTTCCAATGTTTGTCTCCATAATTCTAACTTAGCATTAACCCCAGCTCTAGACTCATCAATCAAAACAATATCATCAGCAAACAACATACACCACGACACATTTTCTTGAATTAATCTCGTAAGCTCATCCATCACTATAGCAAATAGGAAAGGGCTTAAAGCAGATCCTTGATGTAACCCAACCATTATAGGAAAATTGATTGTCACCCCTCCACAAGTGCGGACATTGGTTACTGCTCCTTCATACATATCTTTAATTATACTAATGTACTTGAGAGAAACACATTTCTTCATCATTGTCCACCAGAGAACGTCCCTAAGTACTCTATCGTATGCCTTCTCCAAATCAATAAAAACTGTATGCAAATCTTTGTTCCTCTCTCTATATCTCTCAATAAGTTGTCTAAGAAGATGTATAGCTTTCATAGTTGATCTTCCAGGCATAAAACCAAATTGATTCTCCGATATCATGACAACCTTCCTCAACTTAGACTCAATCACCCTCTCCTAAAGTTTCATAGTATGACTCATGAGTTTTATACCACGATAGTTTGTGCAATCTTGTATATCACTCTTATTCTTATATAGAGGCACAAAAGTACTCTTCCTTCACTCATTAGGCATCTTATTTGTTCGCCAAATCTTGTTAAAAAGATTTGTCAACCATTCTAAACCTTTCTCTCCCAAGCATTTCTAAGCCTCGATAGGTATACCATCTGGGCCAACTGCCCTTCTTGATTTCATTTTCTTCAAAGCCTCTGCAATTTCTTTCTTTTAAATCTTGCACATGAAGTCACGATTCATCTCATGAAAAGGAATGAAGAAGTCTCCAAGATCCTGAGCATGACTTCCATTAAATAGTTTATCAAAATAATCTTTGCATCTCTCCTTAATCTCCTCATCTTTGACTAAAACCCTTTGTGTTTCATCTTTGATACATCTAACCATACCCAGATCCCTCGATTTCCTATCTCTCATCTTTGCAAGCCTATAAATATCCTTCTCGCCCTCTTTAGTATCCAACTTGTCATAAACCTCCTTATATACCTTATCCCTCGCATTTCGAACTACTTTTTTAGCTTTCTTCTTTGCTATCATATACTTCTTTAAATTTTCATTATCACGACTCTTACTTAGATTTCTATAACACTCTTTTAACCTTAATAGCTAATTTGATATCCTTGTTCCACCATGATATATCCTTACCTAGCGGTGCACCGCCTTTAGACTCACCCAATACCTCCTTAGCCACCTTTCTCATGTCACCCGCTATCTTATTCCACATTGATTCTGAATCCTCCTCGAGACACCAATCAGCTTCCTTAACTACCTGCTCTACAAACATTCCTTGTTTAGCTCCTTTCAGTGCCCACCACTTAATTCTAGGATCTATCCTATGTCTATCCCTTTTGCGACATTGTCTAATTCTAAGATCTAAAATTAAGACTCTATGTTGTGTAGCTACACTTTCTCCCGGTATAACCTTACAATCGATGCAACAACCCCTATCTCTCTTTCTAAGTAGGAAAAAATCTATCTAACTCATATTAACCCCACTTTTAAATGTTACTAGGTGAGACTCCCGCTTCTTAAACCAAGTGTTTGCTAAGATCATATCATAGGACAAACCAAAATCTAAAATCCTTTCTCCACTTTCGTTTTTTTCTCCTATACCATAGCCTCCATGGATACTCTCAAATCCATCCCTACTAATGCCTATATGTCCATTAAGATCACCGCTGATGAAAAGCTTTTCTCCATAAGATATCCCTTGTACTACTCCATCTAAATCTTTCCAAAATTGACACTTAATGGAATCATCTAAACCTACTTGAGGTGCATAAATACTAATAATATTAATAATATCCGTACCTAATACTAATTTAATAAGTAAAATCCTATCACGCTTCCTACGGAGCTCAACTACATTATCTATAAACTCACGACTCATAACAATCCCTACTCCATCCCTATTCCTATTTATTCCTGTATACCAAATCTTATATCCCCAAGGTTCTATCACTTTTGCTTTCTCACCTACCCATTTGGTCTCTTGTAGACATAAAATATCAATCTTTCTCCTACACATAACATCTACTAACTCTACCAACTCACCAGTTAAAGACCCTATGTTCAAAGTGGCTAACCTAATTTTATGGTCTTTGACTAACTTCTTTACCCCCACCCGTCCAACAAAGTGAGGGAACCCTTGCTTATTTGACACCACACCCGGGCGCCGGTGTGACGCGTTGCTTCTGGGCGACGACCTAGCAACCCTTGCCCATTTATCACTGTCTCCAGGCCTAAAGAGTACAACGCGTCGCTCAGTAGGGAACGCCCCAACAAAATTCTCATATTGGTTCATATTTATAGGGTATGACTAAGTTTTTATGTTGGCTGTCACTGACCTACCGCAACCCTCCTCCTTTATCTGGGCTTGGGACTGACAGTGTATAACTAAACAATTATACGCAGTCTAATTTCTATAAATTTACCATTTTCAGGTAAATAATAGAGTTTATGAGGGGCTGCAAGATGAGGCTTCGATCGAGATTTGATTTATTGTTCTCAGAATAGTTTGATTTTCTCTTGATTTATTAGTTCATGTCATTGAAACTCTGATGTCATTATCTACTTGATATTTTAAATAAAATAAGTGATGTTGCTTGATCTATCTTGTAATGTTTCAAAATGCTTAACCTCATAGTATTAATTATTTTTGTTGTTATATATATATATATATATATATATATATATATATATATATATATATATATAAATTCCACAAAAATTTGAGTTAAAATTTCAAGGTGTTACAGATTTTTAGACCCCTTTAAAAACCTAATTACTTGTCATAATCACTTGATTCAAAACAAGTTTCTTACTAAACAAACCATTTAGATCACATCTGTAACATTAATTTGATCTATAAAAAAATATCATTTTTGAAGAAAAAGGCATTTCTACTCATTAGTTCCTTACCTTCATTAGTAGCCAATATTTATCAATATATATATATATATATATATATATATATATATATATATATATATATATATATATATATATATATATATATATATATAAAGTCATTAAAATATGAGAACTACCATGTGAACCCATATTTTCATGGTTTTTTTCTTTACTAACACACACACACATTATATATATATATATATATATATATATATATATATATATATATATATAATGTGTGTGTATGTGGCTTTTATTTCAAAGCAACTTGATCAAATGTAAACTTCATGGTGAAAAAGAAGAAAAATAATAATAATAATAAGCATATTCAAAAGGTCTTTCTAAAAAAAATTGAAAAAAATACTATTATATACAAAAAATACATATGAAATATGCATATTAAATTTATAAAGAACACACACAAAAAAAAGTTAATATATTGTTAAATATTATTAATAACATGATATTTCCAAAATATGCAATTTCATTTGTAAATATCGCATTTTTTTGGGCATAATATCGTTCATTGAAGATATCATGTTAAAACACAATATTTTAGAAGTATCAGCGACATTTGGCACTGTGGTGCAAGTAATAAATGACCTTACCCTTATTAACTGCATTCACATGTTTGTTCGATGACTCAACTTGTGTGTTTTGCAGCTACACTAGCTCGTTGATGTGGCCACATCTACTAACAGCTACAGTGCCAATGCAGTGTATGGATAATGACCTACTTTGCCTTCGAAGAGAGTACCTTTTTTACAACTGTTTTTGTCAATGCTAATGCAACCAATCAAACCTCTTGATATTTTCTTTGTTACATATCTATGATTTTTTTGCAGAAAAATATTTGGTACTAATGAATGGATGGAACAACTCAATCTAACCGCATAGATGTGTTCTTGAGTTATGAAGTTTTGGCACATTGTGGGCCATTGATTTTTGACCCCCTTTAAAACCTAATTACCTGTCATAATCACATGATTCAAAACAATTTTTCTACTAAAGAAACTATGTAGATCACATATGTAAATTTCGATCTGCAAAAAACTGAGAATGTTTGAGGAAAAGAATGATTTCTATTCAACAATTCTCTACCTTCACCCTTTTTTTTGCACTCCAATTGACCCAAAATTTTCTTATATGGCTCACCTAGCCTTGATAGTGGCATAATTGGGCCTTGGTCTCAACTACTAACTAACCAAATTGAATCAGCATAGGTAGGGCATGGGGAAAGAGATGAGCTGCTCATGGCTTGGCTTATAAATAGTTTGTTCAGACTCGTGAGATAAGCTCAGCAAATCGAATATGAACTAGCGTTCGGAGCTCAGCTTGATAACTAGTAATAAATATATTTTACATTTATTTTAGAGTGTAAATGTTTGAAGTGTTTGTCTTGCAAACAATAAGTTAAGAGTTCAAATACTATTGCTTACAACTTTGAATCAACACATTTTGTAAATGAGCAGGTTTGAATTTGTCTCGGTAGGGTAAGATCCGAAGTTCTATTATTTTCAATTTAAAAGATGAATAAGTTAGCTCAAGCTCAGCTCATTTTAGCTCAGGCTTGCCACAAGCTGTAGCCCAGATCAGCTTGCCACAAGAATAAGCCGAGCTTGGACACCCTCTGTTCAATTTGTTCGGCTCATTTATCAGCCTCAAGTATTGGATATTATTTTTCAAAATTGGGCCGCAATGTTCATTCTGATCAACAAAAAGTTTCAAGCACATAGGTGTGCAAGATCACAATTGGTATTTAATCAACTCTATGAAGTATGTATTAAACAATGTTTAAATAATAATTAAGCTTATAATTAAAGTAATAACATATGAAAAACAACTATCTTAAACTGAAAATTAAGCATACAAAGATTACAAATAAGAACAATATATGCTGATATTACTCACATGGGCCTATATTTCTCATCTTATGGACTCTCTTCGTAATGAACTCAGCCAAGCTCCATCAGCACTGGGGTTGTGCAATCATAACCAGCAGCAGATAATGATAAGTTGGTCAGCAAGAAACCTTTGGCTATAGCCACAAGATGGTAAACGTCTAAGGATTCAATCGTCTGTTTATGGCATATAAGACCACTGCTACCATGCTCTACATATGGTCCACTCCCTTCTCAGCTACTCTGTGTGTGTCAGAGAGAGAGAGAGAGAGAGAGAGAGAGAGAGAGAGAGAGAGAGAGCATGCTGCATCTTTGGATGGTCCATAGCCTAATTTCATAGGAATGAAATATGAGAGATATACACAAAGAGAGAGAGAGAGAGAGAATGCTGCATCTTTAGATGGTCCATAGACTAATTTCAAAGGAATTAAATATAAGAGACGAAAACGGAGAGAGAGAGAGAGAGAGAGAGAGAGAGAGAGAGAGAGAGAGAGCATCCGTAGCCTATAAGAGATATACACAAAAACGGAGAGAGAATGCTACATCTTTATATGGTCCATAGCATAACTTCATAGGAATAAAATATAAGAGATATACACTAAAATGGAGAGAGAGAGAGAGTAAAGGGGGGGTAAAATTAAAGTCATTCACTCAAGCAAGCACGTCAATTGAGCTACAAAATGATAGAATAACCATGGATGAGAGAGAGAGAGAAGAAACATTACCACTCATGAAGATCAACAAAATGTTGAACCCATGAACCGAACAATATAGAAAACAAAACTCAAATATAGCGAAATAAAAAGCTAAAGAAAAAGAAGCTACAGACACAAGACACATAACAACAGACAACAAAGTCAAGCTCAATCAAGATCCGCTGGATTAGAAGAAACCACCGATGAGTGAACGTTGTTCAGAGAGAAGGAGAGGTCTCTAAGATGCATACGTAGAATCACATATACATCAACCAGGATTTTATGGACAAGATTATTAAGGACGATCAGAATTTGACGAAAAATATCATTGTGTGCCATCCAAACAAACCACCAAGTAGTAAGCAACCACGTCTTCCAAATCAGTCTCCACCGCTTGCATCGCCTAATTCCAATAGGGCCCAGGAGCAGATCAAGCGCAAAAGACTCCTCTTTGACAATTACGTCCATAGATCTCCATGTCCTATTAAATAGGGCCACAAAGATTGGGCAGAACCAGAATAAATGAGAAGTAGTTTCTTCAACAACTTGACAAAGCACACACCAACTAGGTAACTGAAAGCCCAACTTCTTTAAATAACTATGAGTCTGAACCCTATCATGAAAAATTAACCAAGACAAGACCCAAGATCTTGGGGAAGGGCCCTTAGCCCATAAAACACACTCAGGTAACCAATTAGCCCCCAAAGAGAGCAACGATCTATACACTTTGTGGGTGTGGAACACACCATTTGGCGCAATCACCCATTGCAACCATTGATTGTAATTTCCCGCATCCTCAATTTGATCTCTGAAGAACGCTAAGGCTCTCAGTCACATGCTTCGCAAGTGCGAGATCGCCAACCCTCGGGTTCTATGACGAAAAAGAGATAAATCTGGAGCACCATATTTAGCATGAAGCAAACGAGCACATGAAGAACCTAGTTGATGGGCCATCCAACATTGCTTGGCCAAAAGAGCAATACTCCTCTGTCTTGGAGCAAAAACACCTAAGCCAACCATACGCTCAAGTTACACCACCGTTCGTCAACCAACCAAATGGCGCTTACTCTAAAGTTGACACCCAGACCAAAGAAAATCCACCATTAAACGACAAATCTGCTTCTCCACATCCACATGCATCACGAACATTGACATGAAGAATTCAGAAATAGAAGAAAGAACATGTCTGATTAAAGTCAGACAGCCAGCGATAGAGAGATAAAACGCCTGCCACGAAAAAAGCTTGTTTTTCACTTTTTGAATAGTTGGAGCCCAAGCAACGGAAGAGAGGTGCTTCACTTATAACAGCAGACCCAAATACATCATCGACAACTCAGAGATTGCGCAATTAAAAATCCAATGACCCGCTGCAAGCATAGAAGACTCAACATTGAACATAGTAAGAGCGCATTTGCTATCATTTAGGGAAAGCCCAGAAAGAGAAAGAAAGAACTGGAGAATAAGCTTGAATCTAAGCATCTGTTGCATGTTTGCTCACCCAAAAATAATCATATAATCAACATAAATAAGAATATGGTCTGAGAAATCTGAAACATCTAAAGGATCTATCAGACGCTTCTCCACATCACGTTTAAGCAACACCACGAGACCCTCAACAATGACATTAAACAACAAAGGCGAGAGAGGACAACCTTGCCTTAATTCATGTCCCAACTTGATCTGGCCACCTCTAATGCCGTTAATCTTAATCATGGCTTAAGCATTGGAGACCAATTCCCTCACCCACCCAGAAAAATGATGACCAATGCCAAAATTGGATAACATTTGAAATAAAAAGGGCCAATGCACAAAATCAAAGGCTTTATAAAAATCTAATTTAAGAGAAAAATAGAACTGATCACTAAGATGTAAGGAGTGAAAGACTTCAGAGGCCAAGATGAATGAATGGTGAATCCTCTTGTTGTGGATAAAGGCGAGCTGAGAGTTCACAAATATTTGGTGAGCTACGACCTTCAACCTATTAGCCAACACCTTGACGATCATCCGATAAAGGGTACTCATAACAGAAATCAGGCAAAACCTAGAGATATCAGTGGCAACATCATCTTTCAGAATTAAAGAAATGATTGCCAAGTGTGTTTGAATAGGCAACTGAAGTTGCGATAAAACTCATCAAACATGTTAATAACATTAGGATTTACACAAGACCAATTTTTTTTGAAGAAATCCACATGAAACTCATCAGAACCTGGAGCTTTCCACCCCGACAAACCTTTGATGGCCCTAAAAATCTCATCTTCAGAGAACTTTATTTGTATAATTCTGGTTTGATCTTGCTGAATCGAACCAACAAAAACAAGACCAATGACACCTTTCGTAGTAAGTGAAAAAAAATATAAATCTTTAAAATACACACACACACACACACACACAGAGAGAGAGAGAGAGAGAGAGAGAGAGAGAGAGAGAGAGAGAGAGAGAGAGAGAGAGAGAGAGAGAGAGAGATTGATGAATTCAGGACCGGGCTCAGATTATTGTGGGCCCGCACCACGTAAGTACTTGGTGGTCCCCACTTTAGAGTTGCTTCTGATTCCCCTTCTTAAGTCTAATTCATCCTCGTGAGCCATGATTGATCTGTAACGCGACTCGTGCCGAGCTGGATGAATCATGATGATTGATGGAAAGTTGTAAGCTTACTTGCTCCAAATGATACAACAACGTCATTTGGCATCTAAAAACTTTTCTGTATGAGTTTAACTAATTGTGATATAATTTGCTCGATTATTTTCATTTATTTTTCTCAACTCATAAAAAACTTTACTTTTTTTTGATTTATAACACGAAGAAACTGCACCTGGCATGAAGACTTGCTTGGGCTGGCTCAGCCTGCTATACCTACAGGTTTCGTGCCCTTAACGTAAAACTTTGAGGCTACGACCCCTGCTCCTAGGGCCTATGCTACACATTGGCGTGCACAAAAAAAAATGATGCCCATGGGAATCAAATCTTGACTATCCGTCTAGCAGCCAAGGCCCCTACCTCATTACGCCAACCCCCTTGGGGCATAAAAAACTTCACTTAGAATGCCAACTTATGAAACTGAGGAAAGTCATGAAAAGCCAATGTCCTTCATTTCTGATCCAAACAGGGTGATGCCCCGTTTCCACTCGGTCCACTGCTATCCCTAAAGAAGGATCAGTGATGGGGTGGGGCGGAGCAAGGTGGAGATTAGAGACGGGGACAGAGCAGAGCAAGGAAAAGCGTAAGTCTATCCCCGCACGAGTTTTGATTTTAACCTGCATCTCTATTTCATGTCCTCCATCCCCAGTTTAAATGGAAAAAAGCGGGGCGGAGCCTCGTTTTCCCCAGATCCACTGCCATTCTTACCCACCAGTTATACAACTGGTACCATTGAGTTTTGAACTTTCAACGTCCCAACACAAGCTGTGGAGACCTTTGGACCAAAAAAACTAATGAAACTCTATCTTGTTGAAGTACCCTAAAAAAACTTGTTTATTTAGAGAAAACATTTTATGTTCAGAGATTATGTTTTTCAATTAAAAAAACCCAAAGTTAAATCAACAGAAATGTGTTTATAATTAATAAATTATAAACTTAAGGTGTGTTTTTAACAATATAAAAAACTTGACGGTTTTCTTTATCGTTGCGGTAACTTTAGGTGTGTTGCAAAAAAATATATTTTAATGCAAAACATTTTTTATTAGGTATTCATGTTGAGAAATAAGGTGTCCCTTCGTATGTGCCTTTTCTTATGCATCATACCTTTTGGTATAATGCATGGTGACCCTTTGGAGGTATCCTTTGGATACCTATATATACACCACATGATGGGCAGTGGTGTTACGTGAAATTGAAGGCTTACAGAGATCGGTCCTTTCTTACCCACTGCTTGAAGGTTTGTACTCATCAATAAGAGCAGTTCGGTTGAAGAGATCGCTCGTCTCTCGCACCAACGCAATGGCATAGAAAGGTATGTGACGATATCCCTTCATCTATGTGTTATACACAATGTGTTTACTCTTCTGATACTCCACATTGTGGTATCAGAGCCACTGGTTTCCCCATCCGGGTCTTGTCCATGCAGTCCTTGTTTTTCTCTCCTTTGTATTTCTGTTAAAACAGAAAGAGAAAAAATAGGAACCGACATGCCTTTTGGGATGGGTCCATTTTTGTAACCGGTTCTGATTTGGATCCTTTTGAATCTGAGTCAGATCCAGTTGGACCCGACCCGTACAAAGACCCAGTTCTACTAAACTAGGTCAAATCGCTTGTCTCGAGAATCGAACCGTGTTAGTTTGAAACCCGAGTTGGTGACTCGGCTATGCCCTTTTTCCCTTCTCTCCTGTCTCGGCCGACTACATCTGTCACAGGGATACTGCTTAAAAAAAAATCAGAGAGGGGAAGGGCTTTACTGTCAGTGGATTGTCACCGAATAAAAGGGGGTTTTCGTTGGCCATCGTCGAGGAGCTCAAACCCTTGTTTGTCACTGTGAAAACGTCGACAGTCAGTGTCTATCATCGTGGGGTGAGATGGGCGATCGTCGGTCGCTGGCGGGTCACGCCAGCGCTGCTGTCATTAGGAAGGTTGTCGGCCCAAGGTGCCATCGGCAAGTCAGGGTCGAGAAGCGATGCCGGGAAACCACTTTTTCCTGGCGTTGTTCTGCACCCCCTTGCTGGTGATGCCGGTCACCGGTGGTCTGCCCGACGCCTGCCACTTTCGGTCTGCCCGTTGTTTCTCCTTTTAGGTTCAAGAAGCATCGCTGAGAAATGGCGTTGTTTTCTGCCCCCCCTACTGGAGACGCCCGTCGCCGATTGTCCGCCTGCCGGTCACCGATGGTCCTTCCACCGCCCGCCGTTTCCCCCTTTTTTCTCTCTGAAGTTTCAAGAAGAATGAAAAATAAAAACCCTAGCGGGTTTTATTTTACATTGTGGATCAGGTCTGGAGATGGCAGACCCAATCCGGGGAGGTCCAGATTGGGCCCATAGCGGGGTCTAGGTTTTGGACCTGTAACCTGGATCCATTTATGTTTTGGATTCGGGGTTACTACAGGTTCAAGACCCAGAACCGTAACCCGGATCCATTAAAGTTTTATGGATCCGGGTTAGCCATTGTCTCCGACCCGGACTAACGACCCAGATCCAGTAAGTTTCTGGATCTCGGGTTGACAAAGCACTTTGAGATCCAAATCCAAGACCAGATCCATTTGGTTTTCGGATCCCGGGTCCTCAAATTTTTCAGATTCAGGTCTGTTACTCAGATCCATCAGGTATCGAATCATGAGACTTGAGTGATGCCCATTTTCAGACCTGGTACCCGGATCCATTTGGATTTTGGATCCCAGATATTGTTCCTCATTGAACCCGACCCGATCCAATTTTCGTACCGGATAACAGGGAACAAATCGGTTTCAGAACCAATTTGTCCAGAACTGGAAAAGCTGGTTCCAGAACAAATCTGTCTAGAACTAGACAAATCGGTTTATCCAGTTTTGGGACAGGTTCTATCTGTTTCAGATCAGTTCCTTGCATTCTGGGACCGGTTCTAGGCAGTACAGAACTAGTTCGAGACGTTTGAGGCCCGGTTCTGAGTTTTCTGTGACCGGTTTTTGTCTGTTCGAGGTCGTTTCACTGTATTTTGGACCGTTTTAAAGCTTTTTCAAACCGATTCAGGGTTTTTTGGACCGGTTCACTGCTTTTCTGACCGGTTCAGAGGCCATTTTCCCCAGTTCATCATGTTTTTGAATATTTTTTATGTATTAAATGATCAGTTTGAATGGTTTTTTGTGCCGATTCAATGTTTTGGGGGCTCTCTTGGATCATTTTGGAGTATCATTGTGATTGATTCATTCAGTTTTAGAATCAATTAAGGAGTTTTAAGCACTTTACATATATAACACTTAGTTTATTTTACACATTATGTTATGATGCATGATGTTTTCATTAATATCTTAGAAATATATATTTTTGTGCATCATATAGACAATACTGACATAAAGAATGATATTTGAATTTTGATTAAGATGCATTTGTAATCACCAAAGTGGTCAAATGTATGCTTAATTAAGTTATTCTGTACCAATAATGGGATGAGTCAATATTAGAATTGTATTAGACTTGATGAAATGATGGACTGCCCAAAGACAGTGATGTCATGTTCAAAGTCTAGCGGAATAAAATGAAAAGAATGTATCCCAGCACATGAAACATGTAGCACCCAAAGGTGCCATGTCGACTTGTCTCTGTCTACATGTCTTTTCAGTTTTAGCAAATAGTGGAAGGCGAAGTGCATTTGCGTGTTATAGGTATTCACCAAAGTGGGACCATAATGACCCCTAGCATTTGCCTAGAAAAGTGCAAATGATAAAGAGGTCTTATTATTGCATTTACCTTTTCGAATCTTGAATGTGCTTGAATATTTATGAATGTCCTTTTGTCATTACAATGTCCAATTATATGGTTTCTGATGGTCCAAGCCATATTCCTTTTCTAGACGGCTTAAATTTTAATGATTGGAAGAAAACTATACAATTCACATTAGGTTATATGGATCTAGATTTAGCCCTATGCAAGCCTGAGCCTGCACCGTTTACTGACAATAGCACAACTGAACAAAAAATTGATTTTGATAAGTGGGAGAACTCAAATAGACTTAGCCTACTGCTTCTGCAGTCTCGTGTGGCTAAGAATATCAAGAGCGTCATACCCACATGCAGAACAATAAAAGAATTTCTGGAAGCTATAGAGGCGCAATTTGTCAGTTCACATAAAGCAAGGGCTAGCACCTTGATGACAAGATTAATATCTATGAAATATGCTGGTGGGAGAAACATTCGACAACATATTCTAGAAATAAGAAATATGGCAACTCAATTGAATGACATGAAGGTCAACATATCTAATTCCTTCCTGCTCTACTTAATAATGGCTTCTCTGCCTAGTGAATATGGACCTTTCAAGATCTCCTACAACACTCATAATGATGAATGAACATTCAATGACTTGATGTCCAAGTGTGTCGAGGAAGAAGAGAGACTGAAAGGAGAGAATATACATAGTGCTCACGTATCTTCTCATAAAGGTCACAAAAGGCATAGACCAAAGAAGAATGCCATTAAAAAAAAGGCAAAGAGAAACTCAGAAGCATCTGTGTCCAATGGGTCAGGTGCCAAGTCCCATAAGGAATCTTCTATCAAGTGTTTTTTTTGTAAGAAGAAGGGACATTTAAAGGCAGACTGCATGAGGCACAAGAAATGACTGGCAAAGAAAGGTAATTTGTCATTCGTTTCTCATGAATATAATTTGATCAACATTCCAACTAATAGCTAGTGGATTGATTCGGGTGCCACTGTCCATATTGTCAATACCTTGTAGGTCTTTCCGAACAAAAGGTATCCAATAGATCATGAAAGGAGCATCTTCTCAGGAAACAAGATGTGCTCACATGTTAAGGTCGTTGGAACCTACTGAGTGATTTTGGAAAATGGTTGTATTTTAGACTTATTTGATACATGTTATGTACCTATATACAGTAGGAACCTCATTTCTGTGTCAAAACTGGATTCCATTGGATATTGTTTTAAATTCAAAAAATAAAAAATGACTATCTATAAGAATTCAGTTCTTGTTGGTTCTGTGAATGTATGAGATGGACTGTATCGTCTGAAAACAAATGTCTAATTTTATGAAACCCTTTCCTCAGAAAATATGTTGATTGGCAATAAATGCAACTTATTAGATTCGCAATCCTATATGCTCTAGCATTGTCATCTCGGTCATATCTCTAAAGATAGGATCCAACGACTTTGAAAGAAGGGATTCTTAAATCCATTGATTTCACGGTTAAGGAACCGTGTTTGGATTGCATAAAGGTCAAGCAAACCAACACATATAAGAAAGGTGCCAAAAGGAACAACCACAAGTTGAAAATTGTTCATACAGATGTATGTGGACCCTTCTCTCCTTGTCATACAGGAGAAATGTATTTTGTCACTTTTATTGATGATTACTCATGATACATGTATCTCTACTTATTATTTGAAAAATCTGAAGTCTATAATGTTTTCAAAGACTTCAAGAAAGAAGTAAAGAAACAAACAAGGGACATAATAAAAATAGTCAGATCAAATCGAGGTGGCGAGTACTATGGGCGTTTCACTGAGATAAGACAACGAGAATGACCATTAGCACAATTTCTTAGGGAAGAAGGAATAGTCCCTCAGTACACCATGCCGGAAAGTGCATACCAGAATGGTGTAGCTGAAAGAAGAAATCGTATGCTTAAAGAAATAGTATGTGCAATGTTGAATTATTCAACCCTTTCCATCACCTTGTGGGGTGAAGCTCTGCGAACAATTGTACATGTCTTAAACAAGGTTTCTACTACGGTTGTCTCAACAACACCTTATGAGTTGTGGACAGGTAGGAAACCATGTCTAAGTTACATTCACATATGGGGTTGTCCTGCAGAAACAAAATTATATAATCCCCACATTAAGGTTTTTGACCCCAGGACAATCAGTGGTTTCTTCATTGGTTATCCAGAAAGGTCAAAGGGTTTCAGGTTTTATTGTCCCTCTCATACACCACAAATAGTAGAAATGGATAAAGCTAGATTTTTAGAAGATGGTTACATTGCAAAACCTCTCTTTTGAGAAAATTCAGGATAAAGTTACTCCACCTGAAAATTTAAAACTTTCTTTCATTATTCATTCGAATGATGAAACAAAAGTTGATTATGTTAGTGATGCACCAACTCAAGAAGAACCATTTCTAGATCATGCTAAAGAGCATCCACAAGTTGATCAAGTTAGTTCACCTGTCAGGAGATCCACAAGAATTAAAAGATCAGCTATTCATCCAGATTATATGGTGTATCTACAGGAGCCCAATGATTTCATAGATATTGAAGATTCATCTTCTTTTAAGGAAGTTGTTGAGTGTGAGCAATCTTCATCTTGGATAGAGGTCATGAAAGAAGAACTAGACTTTATGACCAAAAACCAAGTATGGGATCTTGTCGAATTGCCTAGAGGAGTCAAGCCCGTAGGGTGCAAGTGGGTCTTCAAGACCAAAAGAGTCTCTAAAGGCAATATCGAAAAGTATAAAGCAAGGCTGGTTGCTAAAGGTTTCACTCAAATGGAGGGCATTGACTACAACGAGACATTCTCTTCCGTCTCGACTAAGGAGTCAATGAGAATTATTTTTGCCATAGTATCTCATTTTGATCTAGAGTTACACCAAATGGATGTAAAAACAACTTTCTTAAATAGTGAATTAAGTGAAGAAGTATACATGGATCAACCTCTAGGTTTCTATAAAGATAAGTCAGACGGTTTGGTTTGCAAGTTGAAAAAATCAATATATGGACTTAAACAAGTTTCCCGTCAATGGTATATGAAGTTCACCAAAGTCATTTTGACCTTTGGATTCACTGAAAACATTGTTGATCGATGTGTATACCTCAAGACAAGTAGAAGTAAGTTCATAATTCTGGTACTTTATGTGGATGACATCTTACTTGCAACCAACGATAAGGATATGATGACAGAAACCAAACAGTTTTTATCCTTCCATTTTAAAATGAAAGACCTGGGAGAGGCTGGCTATGTTCTCGGCATTGAGATCCATTGAGATAGATCTAAAGGTGTACTAGGTATCTCTCAGAAAGCTTATATTAATAAAATTCTCAAAAGTTATGGGATGGAGCATTGTGTTCCTACTACGACACCCATATTAAAAGGGGATAAATTGAGCCTTAAGGATTGCCCACAAACTCAAGAAGAAAAAAGATAGATTGCCATAATACCATATACATCAGTGGTTGGCATCTTGCAGTACGCTCAGGCATGCACTCGCCCTGACATATCATTTGCAGTCGGGGTTCTTGGCAGATTTCAGTCGAATTCTAGTTTTGCTCACTGGAAGGTTGCTAAGAAAGTCACGCGCTATCTGCAAGGGACAAATGATTATATGTTAACCTACATAAAGATGGACCACCTTGAGGTTATTGGCTATTCAGATGTAGATCTGGGAGGTTGTTCTGACAGTAGAAAGTCTACCATAGGATACATTTTTCTGCTAGCCGGTGGTGCAATTTCAGTCTACTACTGCTACCCACACCATGAAGGCTGAGTTCATAGCTCTATTCGAGACAGCTTCACGGGCCATTTGGTTGCGAAACTTTATCTTAGGACTTCAGGTGGTTGAATCCATTGAGAGACCACTGAAAGTATTCTGTGATAATGAAGTTGTTGTATCCTTCTCCAATAACAACAAAAGTACTACATCTTGTAAGCATATGAAGTTGAAGTATTTTGTTGTAAAGGAGAGGATAGAGAATCTTTTGGTGTATATTGATAACATAGGGACTAAGGAAATGATAGTTGATCCTCTTACTAAGGGTTTGGCCTCGGGGTTATATGTCGAACATGTTAAGAGGATGGGCTTGTTTGAAATCTTGCAATCATGTACACTGACTTTTATGTGATCACATTTTGGTAATAAAGATATGATTTTCTCTTTCTTTTTTTTGTTAGTTATGCATCAAGTTTGCTCATAGAGTTTAAGAGTTTAGCATAACAACAAATTTGGACTGATAAAGTGGACTTAAGACCTATCCACATGAACTTTCACATACTTGGGTCAAGTGGGAGAATGTTGAGAAATAAGGTGTCCCTTCGTATGTGCCTCTTTCCATGCATCATACCTTTTGGTATAATGCATGGTGACCCTTCAGATGTATCCTTTGGATACCTATATATACACCACATGATGGGCAGTGGTGTTACGTGAAATTGAAGGCTTACAGCAATCGGTTCTTGCACACCCACTGCTTGAAGGCTTGTACTCATCAACAGGAGCAGTTCGGCTAAAGAGATTGTCTGTCTCTCGCATCAACGCAATGGCAGAAACAGGTATGTGACAATATCCCTTCATCTATGTGTTATACACAATGTGTTTACTCTTCCGATACTCCATAATTCATTCCTTAACAAAATTTTGCAGTTTTACGTTTGAATAAATACATATTAACTAAATAGTTATACTCGACATTTTGCATTGCTTTTTTTGGATCTATAACCCAAAGAAGTTGTACCTGGTACGAAGACCTGGCCACGCTGGCTCAACCTGCCATGCCTACAATCATCGTGCTGGCGGCATAAAACTTCAAGGCTAGAACCCCTGTCACCAGGGTCTATGCTAGGCATTGGCTTGCGCAGAGGGGCAAAGCCCATAAGAATTGAACCATGACTGCCCGTCTAAAAGCCAAAGCTCCACCCCACTAGCCAACCCCCTTGGGAGCACTTTACACTTTGCGACCTTTTTTTTTTTTAAATGCTTCTATTATATCAACTTATTCATATACTTCATAAACCTTTCAAGTATCATGTATTGAGTCATTTCTTAAAAAACACTTTTTTTTAACGACGAGGAATCCTTATTGAGAACGGGGCTATTTAATGTGTTTGCCGCCTGAAAGGTAAACCTCAATTGAGATCACCAACACCCAAGTGTAGGGGTGATAAATAAGAAGATTCCAGTTTGGACCCTAAGGTCTGTTCTAAAACATGGACCCAGGTATAGTTTATAAAATTTTATACCAAACCCAGACCCAATCTGAGTTCTGATTAAGACTCACATTTTTCAATGTAAAAATGATAAAAAATATGGTTTTATCAGGTATGGTCTAGGTTTGGTTCATGTAGTTCTTATCGGGTTTGGGTATGTTTTTTCTTATAGTGGATCCGATTAGACCCAGGTCTGAACCCAATACCATACCCAAAAATCTGGTCCAAGTCTGGTTTCACCTGGGTCCAAACCAAACCTGACCGGTTGACACCCCAAAAATAGGGCTCAAGAGCAGATCAAGCACAAAAGACTCCTCTTTGACAATTACGTCCGTAGATCTCCACGTCCTATTAAATAGGGAAACAAAAATTGGGCAGAACCAGAATAAATGAAAAGTAGTTTCTTCAACAACTTGACAAAGCACACACCAACTAGGTAACTGAAAGCCCAACTTCTTTAAATAACTATGAGTCTGAACCCTATCATGCAAAATTAACCAAGACAAGACCCAAGATCTTGGGGAAGGGCCCTTAGCCCATAAAACACACTCAGGTAACCAATCAGCCCCCAGAGAGAGCAACAATCTATACACTTTGTGGGTGTGGAACACACCATTTGGCGCAATCACCCATTGCAACCATTGATTGTAATTTCCCGCATCCCCAATTTGATCTCTGAAGAACGATAAGGCTCTCAGTCACATGCTTCGGAAGTGCGAGATCGCCAACCCTCGGGTTCTATGACGAAAAAAAGATAAATCTGGAGCACCATATTTAGCATGAAGCAAACAAGCACATGAAGAACCTAGTTGATGGGCCATCCAACATTGCTTGGCCAAAAGAGCAATACTCCTCTGTCTTGGAGCAAAAACACCTAAGCCAACCATATGCCTAAGTTACACTACCGTTCGTCAACCAACCAAATGGCGCTTACTCTGAAGTTGACACACAGACCAAAGAAAATCCACCATTAAACGACAAATCTGCTTCTCCACACCCACATGCATCACGAACATTGACATGAAGAATTCAGGAATAGAAGAAAGAACATGTCTGATTAAAGTCAGACAACCATCGATAAAGAGATAAGACGCCTGCCACGAAAAAAGCTTGTTTTTCACTTTTTGAATAGTTGGAGCCCAAGTAACGGAAGAGAGGCGCTTCACTTATAACAGCAGACCCAAATACATCATCGACAACTCAGAGATTGCGCAATTAAAAATCCGATGACCCGCTGCAAGCATAGAAGACTCAACATTGAACATAGTAAGAGCGCATTTGCTATCATTTAGGGAAAGCCCAGAAAAAGAAAGAAAGAACTAGAGAATAAGCTTGAATCTAAGCATCTGCTGCACGTTTGCTCACCCAAAAATAATCATATCATCAGTATAAATAAGAATATGGTCCGAGAAATCTGAAACATCTAAAGGATCTATCAGACGCTTCTCCGCATCACATTTAAGCAACACCACGAGACCCTCAGCAATGACATTAAACAACAAAGGCGAGAGAGGACAACCTTGCCTTAATTCATGTCCCAACTTGATCTGGCCACCTCTAATGCCATTAATCTTAATCATGGCTTAAGCATTGAAGACCAATTCCCTCACCCACCCAGAAAAATGATGACCAATGCCAAAATTGGATAACATTTAAAATAAGAAAGGCCAATGCACAAAATCAAAGGCTTTATAAAAATCTAATTTAAGAGAAAAATAGGACTGACCACTAAGATGTAAGGAGTGAAAGACTTCAGAGGCCAAGATGAATGAATGGTGAATCCTCTTGTTGTGGATAAAGGCGAGCTGAGAGTTCACAAATATTTGGTGAGCTACGACCTTCAACCTATTAGCCAACACCTTGACGATCATCCAATAAAGGGTACTCATAACAGAAATCGGGCAAAACCTAGAGATATCAGTGGCAACATCATCTTTCGGAATTAAAGAAATAATTGCCAAGTGTGTTTGAATAGGCAACTGGAGTTGCGATAAAACTCATCAAATATGTTAATAACATTAGGATTTACACAAGACCATTTTTTTTTGAAGAAATCCACATGAAACTCATCAGAACCTGGAGCTTTCCACCCCGACAAACTATTGATGGCCCTAAAAATCTCATCTTCAGAGAACTTCATTTGTATAATTTTGGTTTGATCTTGCTGAATCAAACCAACAAAAACAAGACCAATGACACCTTTCGTAGTAAGTGAAACAGAATATAAATCTTTAAAATACACACACACACATAGAGAGAGAGAGAGAGAGAGAGAGAGAGAGAGAGAGAGAGAGAGAGAGAGAGAGAGAGAGAGAGAGAGAGAGAGAGACATTGATGAATTCAAGACCTGGCTCGGATTATTGTGGGCCCGCACCACGTAAGTACTTGGTAGTCCCCACTTTAGAGTTGCTTCTGATTCCCCTTCTTAAGTCTGATTCATCCCCGTGAGCCATGATTGATCTGTAACACGACTCGTGCCGAGCTGGATGAATCATGATGATTGATGGACACGCCATTTTCTCCATTTAAAGTTGTAAGCTTACTTGCTCCAAATGATACAACAACGTCATTTGGCACCTAAAAACTTTTCTGTATGAGTTTAACTAATTGTGATATAATTTGCTCAGTTATTTTCATTTATTTTTCTCAACTCATAAAAAACTTTACTTTTTTTGGATTTATAACACGAAGAAACTGCACCTGGCATGAAGACTTGCTTGGGCTGGCTCAGCCTGCTATACCTACAGTTGTTGTGCCCTCAACGTAAAACTTTGAGGCTACGACCCCTGCTCCTAGGGCCTATGCTACACATTGGCGTGCACAAAAAAATTGATGCCCATGGGAATCAAATATTGACTATCCGTCTAGCAGCCAAGGCCCCTACCTCATTATGCCAACCCCCTTTGGGGCATAAAAAACTTCACTTAGAATGCCAACTTATGAAACTGAGGAAAGTCATGAGAAGCCAATGTGTGAAGCATGGAGTGAGAAGTCTATCTTTAAGACACCTTCTCCGGTTACCTGAGTAGTGGCGATCTTGAAGAGTGGAGAGAGAAGGTGCTGACCATTTTGTCTTAGGTTCAACTCCCTTTGGGTGTGCAGGTGCCTTTTAAACAAGATCTATAGTTGAGGATACAAGAGAGGAAAGAGAAATATGAGAGAGATGACACATCAGGGTTTACTTGGGCTACTGTTATTTTCTTTTCTATGGTCAGAGCCATTACAATTTATAGAACTCCTTGCGAGCAGTGTGACAAATATCGCGAGATTTATGAAAATCTTGTGATAATATCGCAAGAAATTGCCTGAAAGTTTAAAACGACAATTTCTTACAAGATTTTCAAAATATCGCAAGATTTATGTAAAAACATAAATACCGTAATTTAAATGCGATATTTATATTTTAAATACAAAAAATCCTATATTTTTATTTTTAAATAATTTTTATTAATATTTTCTTATAAAAAAATATTTTTTATATTTTAAATTAATTTTTTATTGCCGAAAATTTGCCAAAAAAATGATATCTATGGAATTTTTTCAATTTCTCATGAGTTTTTGAAAAACAAGAAATTACCGATAAAATTTTTTGTCACTATGCTTGCAAGTTACAATTTGGTAGTAAACTATTTTTGAATTCTTTCCTGTTTACAGTTTCCTCTTTATTTAGAACTCTTTTCTTCTTCTCTACAGTTTCTTCCTTATTCTTTTAGTCCCATTATTCTGAGTTTCTTTCTGGGCGTGATTTCCTTCATGCATGTTCCTTTGTTGATTAGGATACCAGCTTAGAGACGAGCTAGTGTTCTGGGACTTCTCTTGGACCGGGTCCATGGATGGACCTGGTACGAATAATACCTTTAACTGATAAACTATGTGAGTAGGGGTGTCAACCGGTCAGGTTTGGTTTGGACCCAGGTGAAACCAGACTTGGACCAGATTTTTGGGTATGGTATTGGGTTCAGACCTGGGTCTAATCGGATCCACTATAAGAAAAAACATACCCGAACCCGATAAGAACTACATGAACCAAACCTAGACCATACCTGATAAAACCATATTTTTTTATCATTTTTACATTGAAAAATTGTGAGTCTTAATCAGAACTCAGATTGGGTCTGGGTTTGGTATAAAATTTATAAACTATACCTGGGTCCATGTATTGATCAGACCTTAGGGTCCAAACTGGAATCTTCTTATTTATCACCCCTACACTTGGGTGTTGGTGATCTCAATTGAGGTTTACCTTTCAGGCGGCAAGCAAATTAAATAGCCCCGTTCTCAATAAGGATTCCTCGTCATTAAAAAAAAGTGTTTTTTAAGAAATGACTCAATACATGATACTTGAAAGGTTTATGAAGTATATGAATAAGTTGATATAATAGAAGTATTTAAAAAAAAAAAGGCCGCGAAGTGTAAAATGCCCCCAAGGGGGTTGGCTAGTGGGGTGGGGCTTTGGCTTTTAGACGGGCAGTCATGGTTCAACTCTTATGGGCTTTGCCCCTCTGCGCAAGCCAATGCCTAGCATAGACCCTGGTGGCAGGGGTTCTAGCCTTGAAGTTTTATGCCGCCAGCACGATGATTGTAGGCATGGCACGTTGAGCCAGCGTGGCCAGGTCTTTGTACCAGGTACAACTTCTTTGGGTTATAAATCCAAAAAAAGCAATGCAAAATGTCGAGTATAACTATTTAGTTAATATGCATTTATTCAAACGTAAAACTGCAAAATTTTGTTAAGGAATGAATTGTGGAGTATCGGAAGAGTAAACACATTGTGTATAACACATAGATGAAGGGATATTGTCACATACCTGTTTCTGCCATTGCATTTATGCGAGAGACGGACAATCTCTTTAGCCGAATTGCTCCTGTTGATGAGTACAAGCCTTCAAGCAGTGGGTGTGCAGGAACCGATTGCTGTAAGCCTTCAATTTCACGTAACACCACTTCCCATCATGTGGTGTATATATAGGTATCCAAAGGATACATCTGAAGGGTCACCATGCATTATACCAAAAGGTATGATGCATGGAAAGAGGCACATACGAAGGGACACCTTATTTCTCAGCATTCTCCCACTTGACCCAAGTATGTGAAAGTTCATGTGGATAGGTCTTAAGTCCACTTTATCAGTCCAAATTTGTTGTTATGCTAAACTCTTAAACTCTATGAGCAAACTTGATGCATAACTAACAAAAAAAAAAAGAGAAAATCATATCTTTATTACCAAAATGCGATCACATAAAAGTGAGTGTACATGATTGCAAGATTTCAAACAAGCCCATCCTCTTAACATGTTCGACATATAACCCCAAGGCCAAACGCTTAGTAAGAGGATCAACTATCATTTCCTTAGTCCCTATGTTATCAATATACACCAAAAGATTCTCTATCCTCTCCTTTACAACAAAATACTTCAACTTCATATGCTTACAAGATGTAGTACTTTTGTTGTTATTGGAGAAGGATACAACAACTTCATTATCACAGAATACTTTCAGTGGTCTCTCAATGGATTCAACCACCTGAAGTCCTAAGATAAAGTTTCGCAACCAAATGGCCCGTGAAGCTGTCTCAAATAGAGCTATGAACTCAGCCTTCATGGTGTGGGCAACAGTAGTAGACTTAAATTGCACCACCGGCTAGCAGAAAAATGTATCCTATGGTAGACTTTCTACTGTCAGAACAACCTCCCAGATCTACATCTGAATAGCCTATAACCTCAAGGTAGTCCATCTTTCTGTAGGTTAACATATAATCATTTGTCCCTTGCAGATAGCGCATGACTTTCTTAGCAACCTTCCAGTGAGCAAAACTAGAATTCGACTGAAATCTGCCAAGAACCCCGACTGCAAATGATATGTCAGGGCGAGTGCATGCCTGAGCGTACTGCAAGATGTCGACCACTGATGCATATGGTATTATGGCAATCTATCTTTTTTCTTCTTGAGTCTGTGGGCAGTCCTTAAGGCTCAATTTATCCCCTTTTAATATGGGTGTCGTAGTAGGAGCACAATGCTCCATTCCATAACTTTTGAGAATTTTATTAATATAAGCTTTCTGAGAGATACCTAGTACACCTTTAGATCTATCTCAATGGATCTCAATGCCGAGAACATAGCTAGCCTCTAGTACTGTATGGACAAGACCCGGATGGGGAAACCAGTGGCTCTGATACCACAATGTGGAGTATCAGAAGAGTAAACACATTGTGTATAACACATAGATGAAGGGATATCGTCACATACCTGTCTCTGCCATTGCATTGGTGCGAGAGAAGAACGATCTCCTCAACCGAACTGCTCTTATTGATGATTACAAACCTTCAAGCAGTGGGTAAGAAAGGACCGATTTCTGTAAGCCTTGAATTTCACGTAACACCACTGCCCATCATGTGTTGTATATATAGGTATCCAAAGGATACCTCCGAAGGGTCACCATGCATTATACCAAAAGGTATGATGCATGAGAAAAGGCACATACGAAGGGACACCTTATTTCTCAACATGAATACCTAATAAAAAATGTTTTGCATTAAAATATTTTTTTTTGCAACACACCTAAAGTTACCGCAACAATAAAGAAAACCGTCAAGTTTTTTATATTGTTAAAAACACACCTTAAGTTTATAATTTATTAATTATAAACACATTTCTGTTGATTTAACTTTGGGTTTTTTTAATTGAAAAACATAATCTCTGAACATAAAATGTTTTCTCTAAATAAACAAGTTTTTTTTAGGGTACTTCAACAAGATAGAGTTTCATTAGTTTTTTTGGTCCAAAGGTCTCCACAGCTTGTGTTGGGACGTTGAAAGTTCAAAACCCAATTGTACCAGTTGTATAACTGGTGGGTAAGAATGGCAGTGGATCTGGGGAAAACGAGGCTCCGCCCCGCTTTTTTCCATTTAAACTGGGGATGGAGGACATGAAACAGAGATGCAGGTTAAAATCAAAACTCGTGCAGGGATAGACTTACGCTTTTCCCTGCTCTGTCCCCGTCTCTAATCTCCACCTTGCCCCGCCCCACCCCATCACTGATCCTTCTTTAGGGATAGCAGTGCACCGAGTGGAAACAGGGCATCACCCTGTTTGGATCAGAAATGAAGGACATGAAACGAGGATGGAGGTGGGGATGAAGGTTAAAATCAAAATCCATGTAGAGATAGAGGCAGGAACGGAGGGCAGGATTTTGAGACGGAGCCGGGTGAAGACCTTGTCTCCTGCCATCCCTACTGGTAGGGTCTGGATAACCTCAACTTTCTTAATAAAAAAACAAAACAAAAGCTTTTATGCTCAACGAAAACTTATGGCCAAATATCAAAGGTCAGGTGAACAAGGGTGGCAGACTCAGAATGAGTTCGAATAAATCGAATCGGTTGGCTGGAATGGGCCTGGGTGGGTGTGGGTTCGGTGGGATTACGGGTCGTGATCGAGCCACCTCATCACATGTAGGGATGGCAGTGGACCGGGGCGGGGCGGGGGACTAGGTCTCCACCCCCGCCCCGTCTCTAAAATGTAACCTTCATCCTCGGTCCACCCCTGTGACGGGGGAGACTTTGGACCTCCACCCCCGTCCCGTCTCAACATTCTAATCCCCACCCCACCCCGCCCCATCCCCGTCCCCATCCCCGTCACCCACTTCATGCGATTATTGATAGTAGAATCATAGAAAATCCTCATAATGGGCAACCAAACAGTCACATTCCTCTAAATTTGATAGAAAAATAGAGACACTGTTGATATATACGCAAAAATGATGACAAACACAAAACATTATCCACTTACAATTCAAGTTTATGGAAAAAAATCAAGCCGATAAAATTTATATTCATAACAGAAAATCAATAATGAAAACAGATCAATCATCTTCAATGGCAACCATAAAGGACCAAATTTGGGTTTAAAATATGACTACTGTTAGCATCAGAACAACCCAAATGGTACTCCAATTTGAGAACCCATTAAACCATCAGAGAGAGAGAGAGAGAGGAAGAGAATACCAGAGATGGAATAACAACAATATGACAAAAAATCCAAGTCCTCCAGCAAGAAAGAGGGACTGCAATATGACAGCAAACCGAGATCAAGGCATTGAAGACAGTGAGGTGCTGTGAAAACTCTCCTCCGTCTCACGCTTGAGAGAGAGAGGCTTGGGGAGGCAGCGACAAAGATGGAAGGAGGGAGAGATGGCGTCGGCCAACGGTGGTCGGTGTCGGCCAACGGTGGTCGGTGTCGGTCAATGGTGGTCGGTGTCGGCCAACGGTGGTCGGCGACGGCCCGGCTCCAACGATAATGCAGATGGGAAATCCGAAAGGGAAAGAGGCGACGACCCGGCTCCAGGGTTAGGATTTAGGAACTTAGGGAGTTAGGGTTAGTAAACAATAAGAGAAAATATAAAGGCGATGGGGCGGGGGCGGGGCGGGGCCGGGACGGGGATGGGCGGGGCCGGGCGGAGGAACGTGCCAGTCCATCCTCGCCTCCATCCCCACACGGGGATGAATTTTAACCTTCATCCCCGTTTCATGCCCTCCATCCCCGGTCCAAACGGGGCGAGGCGGGGCAGGGCCCCGCTTTCCCCCGGTCCACTGTCATCCCTAATCACACGAGTAGATGCGGTGAATGGTGTCATGGGAAACTTGGGTTTTCCCACGTCAAATTTATTCCCTTCTCTCTCTAAGGTTTGCTTTTCGCCTTCCTCATTAATGAGGGTCTCTCTCTCTCTCTCTTGATCAGATCATGAAAATCGTTTAAAGCTGTCCCTGAAAATCGGCTGTTGGCCGTCGTCCCGTCCCGTCCTCTTGCGCTCCCGTTTCTTTCCCCCATTTCTTAGGCGGCGTTACTGTCTACACTAAATTACTAAAATAACCTCCATTAGAATATCTAATGGGCCGATATCATTGTCTGAAATGTCAAAATTGCCCATTTAGGCAAGACTTCAGTTTACTGTGGGGTGAATTTGTCATTTAGTTCTGGAAAGTAGCGCAATTACTAATTCCTCCTTTTCCTTGTTTAGAATGGCTTTACTATTCTGCCCGAAGGAGTTTTTGCATCAGGTGGGCGATTGCTTATGAGGACTTTCTGAGGTGGGCCAGGTAAGCCATCGTGGGACCCACTTGGGGTTTTGCTGGCTGCTTCTATCGGAGTTCATAGTTGTTACAGAAAAAATAGACCATGATCTTTCATTTCATGGATAAGGAAGAGTACTGTGTTTAATGCTTAATCTAGACCTGTTGACGTGTATCATTATTTACTCATTAAGAATTATGCTTTGGATTGAATCAATTTAATATTTTTTTATTTTTAGTTAATTTGGTATAATATGAATCATGGTATTTTTTTTCACACATCTAAACATGAAAAATGTTTAAACCAATATATATTTTTTGCTAAGTAAATACATTTAGATTAAGTAAAAAACACATGTAAATATGGTTTTTAAAGGATCCATCCATGGTTCAGGAGATAAATGATTTGGAACTTACCCATTACTCCATAAAGAATATCACTCTCATCAACATTACGTATACTATACATTGAAATACAAACACCATTAAAGGGTGTTTAATGGCGCTGATATTTCTTCCTCTTTTTACATGGAACCCATGCATGCTATCAAATGCTTTAGAAAAACGTCTTCGATTTTTGTGTTGGTGAAAGGTTTTTAATTTATTTATTATTTTTTTTTAAAAAGTCACTATCCTGTAAATAAAGTTATCTCCATCAGTAACTTATACACCCGCTCAAGCACACCTTTAATGAATTTTATTTAGATAACAAAAAAAACAACCTCACTCACTTACAAACTCAATGGTTAAAATCTCATGTCCCCCATGCCCACCAAGCTGGGATTTAGAGAGAGGCTAAGTGCCATGGCTAATTGACACAGGCAATCACATGACAACATTTCACGTTATGTAATTGTGGGCCTCATGTAGTGGCAGAGCCGGGAATTTAACCTAGGGTGAACACAAATGCACTATTAAAAAAGATCAAATACATATCTTTCATTATTAGTTGTTGCATTTATGCTAATTAGCAATGTCTGCATTTAAGTTAACTGACAAAAAAAAGCAAAACTCTTAATATGTTAACCAAAATAAAGTATATATTATTGAATATTAATGGATTCATGCCTAATAGTAATTAGAAAAAATTAAAAACCTTAAACAATAACTAAACATTTATTCTATTTTACAAAAAAACCAAATCAAATCATGAAATCCCAACAAATATCATTCATATATAAGCTAATTAAAAAAAAAGACCTAAAATCCTAACTAAAATCAAGCATGTGGAATCATGTTTAATGTTAATTAAAAAAACGCAGACATACCTAATTAAATATTTATCTTATTTAAAAACCAAATAAAAATCTAACTAAATATTCATACTATTAAAAAAACTAACTAGAAAACCTCAATCATAATAAAAAAAAAACTAACTAACTAAATGGTATTTGCAAAAAAACCCTAAAATCTAATTAAATATTCATGTCATTTAAAAAACTAACTAAAAACTTCAATCCTAACAAACATAATTCATAATAGGCTAATTGAAATAAAAAAAACTAAAACCCCAAAATTCTAACTAAAATCAAACTTACAGAATTATGTTTAATGTTGATTAAAAAATATAAAAAATATAAAATTAAATATTAATCTCATTAAAAATCAAAATAAAAAAACCTAAATGCAAATTAAAAAAATCACAAAAAGCCCTAAGACATATTTAAATATTCAAACGTATATCAAAACCCAAACCCTAAATCCTAACAAACACTATTCATAATTTCATATATATGTTAATTGAAAAAAACAAAACCCCCAAATTATAAGTTTCTAACTAAAAGCAAGCATGTGAAATCTTGTTTAATGTTGATTGTAAATAAAAAACTTAAATGCTAATTGAAAAAAAAAAAATCCAAACCCTTACAAAACACAAGAAGAAGAAAGAGGAGGTGTGCTATCGTGTGTCTTGTGTTGCAGAGGACGATTGGATGCAGGGTGTAGGATGCATGCCTGAGGCCCTAACCCGGCATCTTAGCCTAAATAGAGAGAGGACCTACCATTGCCAGACTGAGTGGCGTGCACCGAAAGCCATCGCTTGACGACTACTTGCCGGAGGTAGCAAAAGGTGGCACTTCGAGAGAACACGCGAGTCAAGAGAGAGAGGTGGGGTTAGGTTTTGCGGGTGTATAGATAGAGAGTCAGAGAGGTAGGGTTGGTGAAATTCCACTAGAGGGGGGGGGGGGGTGAATAGTGAAATACAATATAGATCGATAATATAAAAATTAAAGACAATAAGGCACAACACAATAAACACATGATTTATACTGGTTCGGTCGAGTTACTGACCTACATCCAGTCCCCAAGTAAAATACTTGAGCCTTTCACTATAAAATCTGTGTTACGGGATAAATAGTACAACACCCTCTTCCTCAGAGGTCTACTTCTCTCAACAGAGAAGAGAAACACCCTCTTTCTCAGAGGTCTACTTCTCTCAACAGAGAAAGGAAACACCCTCTTTCTCAGATGTCTACTTCTCTCAACAGAGAAGGGTTACAACAGTAAACAGAAAGTTACAACACTTTCCTATAGAACCTTCAGAATGATATGCAGAGTATGAATGCACATATGAAGATTCTCAGAATGTTTTCTTTTTTGAAAATAGGCAGAATAATCTCTCAGGAGAATAAAATGTTCTTTTTCTTTTTCTTCACACACTTGATTCTTTTGTCAGAGAGCTTTTCTTGTTTTTTTCTCTTTTTTTTCTTTTTCTTTTTCTAAACTATTTTTCAGTGTGTCGAGTAAGAATTTTTCTCTTTAAAAGCTCACTTCTATTGATGTTATTTTGTTTGTATATATATATAGGTCTTCAAAAATAGTCGTTGCTTTTTTAAATAATTATCCTTTTGTGATGTGAGATGCCAGATCATCTCAAAATAACTTTCTATGAGAAAATGTGTGAAATGATATGTGTACTATATGTTGCTTTTTTCAAAAAATTATCATTCCATAAATTAAAGAATTGTTAAGTATTAAATGTTTGGTGTATTTAAAAAATGTTACTTTCTTCAAGTCGTCATTTCTAAATTTAAATATTTGAGGTACACTATACATTGTTGTAATTAAAAATGAGATTTAATTTGTAATGGGTCTTTTCTCAAAATAAATATTTTGTAGTACATTGAGCGTTGAAGTATTTAGAAATGTAATTTATAATATAATTTGTCTTTACTCAATTAAATGATTTGTAGTACATTAATTGTTTTCTTACAAATCGTCACTTCTTTGTTTAAATGTATGTAAGTACAATAAATGCTTGTTAAGTACTTTATTTTATAAATGGTCATTTCTTGAGTAAATGCTTTTGAAGTGCCATTTAATGTTTACAAAAAGAATGATGACTTCAAATATAAGTCGACATTTTTTAGTGTGGATTTTAGTATTAAATAAATAAATGGTCATTTCCTAAATTAATTGTCTTGTTAAACAATAAGTAGTTGTGTATAAAATAATATTTGTTTTCTCAAATCGTCAATTCAAGATGAACGATTGTGTATTATGAATCAACGCATTTTGTCTTTTTCTTACATAAATGCTTTTGAAATCATGAGCTTTTATATCTTTTCAAGTTGTCTTTTTCATAAATGTTTGTAGGAAGTACAATTAATGCTTTTGAAATCATGAGCTATTATATCTTGTCAAAATGTTTTTCATAAATGTTTGTAGGAAGTACAATGATTTGTTTCAAAGATGTGTTTTTGAAATGCTATAATATACATAACGTATCTTTTTATGAAAGCTTAACTTTTTGTAAATCAATGACTTGTATGATTTCAAAGCATATAGTCTAATATAAAATATGCATGCTTCTGAAGGTTCTGTTACATATGACTCTAAAGAAGAAAAAATCTTCATCTTGAAGTAGCCGATCTTCTTGGATAATCTTTATGAATGTATGGCCCATCAAGCTTTTTCTTCAGAGTAGTATGATTGCATCAAATAGTTGCACTTGATCAGGTTGTCTTCATTCTTCTTAGGTGAAATAACCTTGCATCAAATACTCGTTAAATACATAGCACATCATATCCAGTCATAATATAACATATTCAGTTTCATATATGAAAGCATATCATATTTATCATGTATCATCAAAATATAGTTTCTCAACATTCTCCCCCTTTTTGATGATGACAATATATGCTCCCCCTGTCAATAAGTCATATATATAATGATGATTTAAATATGATATCATACATGAAAAATGCATAAGACGATAGTATTAAAAAAAAACATAATTAGTAAAAAGTTTAAGTTCAGGAATTCATTTTTCTCCTATATAGGAGAGGTAGGTTTTTCTCCCCCTTTGTCATTGACAAAAAGGAGGGATCAGAGTAGGAAAGTTAATATTACAGTCCAATATTATAAGAATTGGATGAGGAATGAAGTTGTCGAAGGAGAGCATCTTGGCCAATTTTTAGAGAGTGAAAGGCTTACAACAGAGAGACTTGATTCTTCAACATGAGATCCTGTGTATTTTAGACATCCACTAGAGTAGAGAATATATCAAATTCAGATGTCTGAGCAGGATCTGTTTCACCAGAGCCTTTGTCGTCAGTATATTGTGGGAGTGACCCTTCTTCGGAGAAGTAGGTATCATAAAAAACATGTGTAGAATAGCAGGCAACCTCATTATGAAGTGACACATTGAAGTATTTAAGAATGAGAGTTATAAAACACGAAGTAAATGAAAGACAAAAAAATTTATCATGTTGTTAAAAATGATACTCGACCAGTTGATGGGGAAAGAACAAAAAATCACATAGATTAAGAGAGAGATCTCGTTTGGCACGAATCCCTTGAAAAGTGGCTTGGAAAAGACATTGTGTGATATGATTTGTGACAAAAGTTGAGCATGAGGTTTCAAATTGCTCATGTGCCATGAAAAGTGGGTAGATCTTGTGGAGTGAAGCACCTTTTTAAACAGAGTACGATCGATAAGTACTATGTTGGGTAGATCAATGCCATTGGATGGAAGGTTCAGAATGCACCCTAAAGTAGGGGCATCAAACGAGATGATTTTTCCACGAATCATGGTAGAGACAGTGGTTTGGTCATGGTCAGTAGTTAGGTTGGTATAAAACAGTCGGATAAGATCCGGATGATAGGAGGCTTGGTTTGATGATCCTAGAATGTGAGTAAAGTCAGACAGAGAGGTCTTGAGGTCGAACAAGGTGAAGTCTTCAAAGTGAACTAACCTTCCTGTTTGGATGGGAAGTGAGTTTACGTAGTTGTAGTGGTGAATGAGATCTGAATATCGTAGATCTGAAGATTCAATCATGTTGAAGTCATCAGAGAAGGATTTGGAAGAGGAGGCCATGGAGAGTAACTAAGAAGATACAGAATAACCTTGGAGAGGATGTAAAGAGATAGAAGCTTTCGAATGTGTGATGAATAAGTGATGAATGCATCAGTTCATTAAATAGAAGGATGATGTATATTTTAATAACAACTTGATGTTTTGTGAATGACAATTGAAATGAATAATATTTGGAATTTAGCTGGGTCCATTATTCATGAATGTCTATTTATGAAGAGTGAATTGTATATTTTAAGGGACTTGTGAATGAGTGATCAAGTCACTCTTTGGAAGAGTGTGTGAATATGGACATAAGGATTTATCATGTCATGTTAGATATGACACATAACGAGTGGTTTGAATTCTTGTGTGTGAAAGAAAAACATAGTTTCGAATCATTACTTTTCATCATAAGGGAAACTAGATATAGGAGAGTTCATTGAATTGAGAGAGAAGGCATGGTTTGAGAATAATGTGCTATTTGGAACAAGCCTTTTATGTGTGATTGATAAGGATAAACAAGATAGAAAGGAAGGACAAAGAAATATATATATATATATATATATATATATATATATATATATATATATATATATATATATATATATATATATATATATATATAGTACGATGTTTAAAAAAAATACCATGGTCAAGACAATAGCGTGAAAAAGGTGATTTGAATTAAAGAAAAAAAGATAATGTGAGTAAAGTGAGACGAGTTCAATAATGGCCTAATAAGACAACTAACAATTGGGTATTTTAAAACACAAGACATTGGTCAATGTGAAGAAACATGAATGAAATAGGTTCCATTTTCGTAAGAGAGGTGTTGAGAAAAGGACACAAATAATTTAAGAGAGTTGAATGATATGAAAAGACGATAACTTATTTAATACTCATAGATTTTATGGGTAGGCGTGAAAGGGGAAAAGAGGTAATCATGTAAAGTGTACTTGAAAGATGTCATTTTTGAAAGACATGAATGACATAAAGAATGGCATGATGAATGCGTTTTTATTTTTATAACATATATGAGTATACGAAAATTGGAAGGAGACAATGTACTTGACATTATGTCTTTGAATAATGTGAGAAGGAGTTGAAAAGAATGGTAAAACAAATGATGAGACATAAAGTAAAGTATTTGAGAGAGAAAATACCAAAAGTGGCGAGAAAAGCAAAAGAAATAATTTTTTTAAACAAAATGTTTTGATATGCTTATGAGTCAAACTTCAATAATTATTTACTAGAAACATAAAGGAAATTTCATAAATGGAGGTTTATAGTAAAATTATAGTTTAATATTTGAAAAAGTAAACTTGTGCAGAGTGATTTTATTATATCCCAATTAGTCATATGTTAGATTGAATGATTTTTAATTAAGTTAGTGATATTTTATAAATCACTTAATTTACAGATTCCTAATTCTCTTCTAATTCGTATGAAATCTTCATGTTTTAAAGGTTTAGTGAAAATGTCTGCTAATTGTTGATTAGTGGATATGAATTCAAGTTTAATTATATTGTTTAAAACTTGTTCTCTTAAAAAATAATGTCGAACTTGTATGTGCTTTGTACGTGAATAAAGAATAGGATTTTTAGATAAATTAATTACACTTTTATTATCACACAAAATAGTTGTATTTTTAAATTTTAAACCAAAGTCTTTTAATGTTTGTTTCATCCAGATGACTTGTGTACATGCTAGACTTGCAACAATATATTCAACTTCAGTAGTTGATAATGATATACAATTTTGTTTCTTACTGAACCATGAAACTAGTGAGTGTCCTAGCATATGACATGTTCCACTTGTGTTTTTTCTATCAGATTTACTACCAACAAAATCAGCATCACTGTATGAGATTAAATCAAATATAGATGATTTTGAATAAAATAACCCAAAATCAACAGTTTCTTTTAGATATCTCATTATTCTTTTTACAGCTTTAAGATGTGATTCATTTGGATTTGATTGAAATCTAGCATACAAGCAAACACTGAACATGATATCTGGACGACTAGCAGCTAAATATAGTAGTGATCCTATCATATCTCTTAATAATTTTGTACCCACAGACTTACCATCTTCATATTTGTCCAATACAGAGGTTGTGCTCATAGGTGTATTCTTTGAAGCAGTTGAGTTCATGTTGAACCTCTTTAGAAGTTCATGAGCATATTTTGACTGATTGATGAAGACTTCATCCTTGGTTTGCTTAATATGCAGTCCAAGAAAGTAGGTGAGTTCTCCCATCGTACTCATTTCAAATTCTTTCAGCATGGACTTAGAAAAGTCTTCATAAAGACCATTGTTAGTAGATCCAAAGATGATATCGTTCACATATATTTGAACGATTAAGGTATAATCATTCACTATTTTTACAAATAAAGTTGAGTCTGCTTTGCCTACAGAAAATCCGGTTTTTAATAAAAAAGTTTTAAGTCTATCGTACCAAGCACGACATATAAAACACGTTTTAGTTTTAAAACATGATCAGAAAATTATCCATTTTCAAAACCTGGAGGTTGTTTTACATAAACTTCTTCATTTATAAAACCATTTAGAAAAGCACTTTTAACATCCATTTGATATAGTTTAAAATCCATATAGCTTGCATATGCCAAAAATATTCTTATGGATTCAAGTCTAGCAACAGGAGCAAATGTTTCATCAAAGTCAATACCTTCCTCCTGATTGTATCCTGGAGCCACAACCCTTGCCTCGTTTCTTATAACATTACCTGATTCATCCAGCTTGTTTCTGAAGATCCATCTTGTCCCAGTGATTTGATGATCTTTTAGTTTATTTTCTTTGGTTCCTCGATTTTGGATCTTCTTTTTAGGAGAAGACAGTCACGTCTTACATGACCTGACTTATTGCATTGATAGCACATGGTATCTTCTTTAGAATCTTTCTTTTCTTTGTGCTTATTTGACAGCCTATTCTTTCTCATGAAGCGCTGAAATCTCCGAGTAAGTAGCGCAATTTCAGATTTTTTTTTTGAGTCCTCATTCTCAGAAATGGCTGAGAAGGCTAGATTTTTCTTCAGAGGTTGTTCTTCTTCCCTTCTTTCTTTCATATGGACTCCATAGGCCATAAAATTGCATATTAAGTCGTCCAGAGTAAGCTTGGATAGATCTTGGGCTTCTTCAATAGCTGTGGTCTTTTTCTCCCAATCAGTTGTAAGAGATCTCAAGATCTTTTTCACTTTATCAGTCTGAGAATAAGTTTCTCCCAGAGATTTAAGATCATTGGTGATATTGGTGAATCTGGTAAACATTTCTGTGATGGACTCATCTTTATTCATTTTGAATAGCTCGTATTTCTGAACTAAAGATGAGATCTTTGCGTATTTTACTCTGTTAGTTCCTTCGTGAATAACTTTAAGAGAATGCCATATATCATAGGCAGATTCACAGACTAATATTCTGTTGAACTCATTTTGATCAATGGCGCAATACAATGCATTTATAACTTTTGCATTTAGGTTTGCCATTTTCTTTTCTTCGTCAGACCATGAAACATAGTCTGAAGTTGGAGAAGTGTATGGATATTCTACAATCTTCCATACAGCAAAGTCTATAGACTTTAGGAATATGGTCATCCTGCATTTCCAATATCCATAGTTCGTGCCATTGAAAAAAGGAGGGTGAGACGAGTGTTGACCTTCGATGTCACGAGCATAAGAGGTTGATGCCATTTGTGTTGGAAGACTTGTTATGTCGAAACCAGCAGAACCTACTCTGATACCAAATGAAATTTCACTAGAGGGAGGGGGGGGGGGTGAATAGTGAAATACGATACAGATCGATAATATAACAATTAAAGACAATAAGGTGTTGAGAAACTATGTTTTGATGACACTTAATATAATATACTGTCATATATGCTTTAATATGATATGATGATATGCCTTCATGAAAAATGTTATATTATGACTGGATATGATTTGTCATGCATTTAACGAGTATTTGATGCAAGGTTATTTCCCCTAAGAAGAATGGAGACAACCTGATCAAGTACAACTATTTGATGGAATCATACTCTCTGAAGAAAAAGCTTGATGGGCCATACATTCTTAAAGACTATTCAAGGAGATCAGTTACTTCAAGATGAAGATTTTTTTTCTTTAGAGTCATATGTAACAAAACCTTCAGAAGCATGCATATTGCATATTTCATGTTTTATCATACAAGCCATCTTTTTACAAAAAAGATATGTTTTATAAAAGGATACGATTTTTCAAAAAACACCTTTTTAAAAACAAATCATTGTACCTTCTTATAAATATTTATGAAAAAGGTATTTTGACAAGATATAATAGCTCATGATTTCAAAAGCAGTAATTGTACCTTCTAACATGCATTTATGAAAAAGACAACTTGAAAAGAAATAAAAGCTAATGATTTCAAGTATGAAAGAAAAAGACAAAATGAATTTAAGTCATAATACATAATCGACTATCATGAGTTAACAAAACAAATATTATTATATACAAAACAATTGTGTTTGAAAAAGACTTTATTTACTTTATACACTCAAAAATGTCGACTTACTTAAAGTCATCATTCTTTCTGTAAGCATTAAAAGCCACCTCAAAAGCATTTGAGAAATGACCATTTATTTATTATTAAAATCCTCACTCAAGAATGTCGACTTACTTAAAGTCATCATTCTTTCTGTAGACATTAAAAAGCATTTGAGAAATGACCATTTACAAATAAAGTACTCAACAAAGCATTTATTGTACTTACATACATTTAAGTAAAGAAGTGACGATTTGTAATAAAAAATACTAACATACTACAAATCATTAAATTGAATAAAGACAAAACTACATGATAACTTACATTCCAACGTTCAATGTACTACAAATCATTTATTATAAGAATAGACCTTTTACAGATTATATCACTTTTAAAATACTACAATGAATAGTATACCCAAAATGCTACACTTATGGAAAGAAGACTTTTTCGAAAAAGCAATATAGTACACATATCTTTTTACACAAAGTTGTTTTTGAAATGACTTGACATCTCATATCTCAAAAGGACAATCATTTCAAAAAGGCAACGACTATTTTTTTGAGGCTATATATACACTAAACAAAATAGTATTTTGGACAAGACAAGTGAGCTTACAAAGAGAAAAATTCCTATTCAATATTCGAAAAAGAGAGCCTATAAAAAGAAAAGAAAGAGAAAAAGTCAAGAATAGCTCTTTGACAAAGAGAATCATCTGAGTGAAAAGAACTTAACATTGCTCGAATCATCATTCGAGCATTCATATCATTCTGAAGGTTCTATAGGAAGTATTGTAACTTTCTGTTTCACTGTTTCCCTTCTTTGTTGAGAGAAGTAGACCTCTGTGAAAGAGGGTGTTTCTCTTTTCTGTTGAGAGAAGTAGACCTTTGGGAAAGAGAGTGTTGTACTATTTATCTGGTAACTCAGATTTTATAGTGAAAGGCTCAAGTGTTTTGCTTGGGGACTGGATGTAGGTCAGTAACTCGACCGAACCAGTATAAATCTTGTGTTTTATGTGTCGTGCCTAATTGCCTTTAATTTTTATATTACCGATCTTATTATATTTCACTATTCACCCCCCCTCTAGTGGAATTTCATTTGGTATCAGAGCAGGTTTTGCTGGTTTCGACATAACAAGTCTTTTAGCACAAATGACATCTACCTCTTATGCTCGTGATATTGAAGGTCAACACGCATCTCGCCCTTATTTCTTCAACGGCTCCAACTATGGATACTAGAAATGCAGAATGGCTATATTTCTAAAGTCTATAGATTTTGCTGTATGGAAAATTGTTGAATATCCATACACATCTCCATCCTCAGACTATAACTTATGGTCTAATGAAGAAAAGAAGATGGCCAATCTAAATGCAAAGGCTATGAATGCTTTGTATTGTGCCATTGATCAAAATTAATTCAACAGAATATCTATTTGTGAATCTGCTTATGATATTTGACATTCTCTGGAAGTTATTCATGAAGGAACCAACAAAGTGAAAGAAGCCAAGATCTCATCTCTGGTTCGAAAATATGAGCTGTTCAAAATGAACAAAGATGAACCCATCACAAAGATGTTTACAAGATTCACAAACATCACCAACGACCTTAAATCACTGGGAGAAACCTATTCCCAGACTGATAAGGTAAAAAAAATCTTGAGATCTCTTACAACTGATTGGGAGAAAAAGACAACAGCTATTGAAGAAGCTCAAGATTTATCCAAGCTTACACTGGATGACTTAATAGGCAATCTTATGGCCTATGAAGTCCATATGAAGGAAAGAAGGGAAGAGGAACAACCTACAAAGAAAACTCTAGCCTTCCCAGCCCTTTATGAGAACGAGGACTCAGAAAATGAATCTGAAATCGCGCTGCTTACTCAAAAATTTCAGCGCTTCATAAAAAAGAACATGCTATCAAATAAGCACAAGGAAAAGAAAGATTCTAAGGAAGATTCCATGTGCTATCAATGCAATAAGCGAGGTCACATGAGACATGACTGTCCTCTTCTAAAAAGGAAATCCAAAATTGAGGAACCAAAGAAAAGGTTTTTCAAGAAAAAGGCTCTGGATGCTCAATGGGATGATTCAAAACCATCCTCAAGTGAAGAGTCAAGTGATGATGAAGCCGAAACCGCCAACATGTGCTTCATGGCAAGAAGCTCTGTAAGTGAATCCTTTGATTTTTCTTTTGAAGAACTTCAAAATGCTTTTCAAGATCTTTTTGAAGAATCAAGAAAAACGATTCTCAAAAACAAAAGTTTGAAATCTGAAAATCTAGAGCTTCTCCAGAAAAATAAAGAACTCAGTATTGTAAATTTTGAGTTGAAAAAGAAAATTTTTATCCTTACTTCTGAAATCAGCTCTACTAATTTCAAGACAAAAAATCTTCAAGTAGAAATTTCAGAATTAAAAAGCAAAACTGAAAACCTTATGAAAACGGTTTTCAAGTTTACCAAAGGGAAAGAGAACCTAGATAAACTTTTATTCTCTCAAAAACTTTCTTTTTACAAGAATGGTATTGGTTACTCTCATATAAATAAACTTTCTTGTATGAATAAAAAGACTGTTTTTGTCAAAGGTTCTGCTGAACCTAAGCAGGAGTATTACAACTTTTATACTATGTACTCCTCTAAATTTGTAGACAAACCAAAATCAAAATGGATATGGGTACCAAAGTCTAACAAAAAGGGACCCGATCGGGTGCCACAAAGATTTTTTACTTGATATTTTGCAGGCTCTAAAGAAGAAGAACAGATGGATACTAGACAGGACATTCTGATCTTTTTGCCATTCTTCATCATAAAGAAGGAGGAACCGTCACCTTTGGAGATAACAACAAAGGGTTGATAATTGGTATTGGCAATATTGGTAATATCGATAAACCTCTTATCAAAGATGTTCTCCTTGTTAAAGGTTTAAAACATAACCTATTAAGTATAAGTCAAATGTGTGACACAGGTTATAACGTTAGTTTTAAACATGATGCTTGCCTCATAGCAGACACCAACAAAAATATTATTTTAAAAGGTATAAGAAAAAACAATATATATGAATTATACCTAGAAAATATTACTGAAAACTGTCTTATAGCTAATAATGACTCAAAATTTATGGCACATGCGAATGGGTCATGTCAACTCCAAATATATGTCTAAATTAGCTAAGAACAATTTGGTACGTGGGTTACCTAAAATATATTTTAAAAAGGACTATTTTTGTGATGCATGTCAATTAGGAAAATTGTCAAAATCATCTTTCAAATCAAAAAATATTGTTTCAAGTAAAAGACCTTTAGAGCTTCTTCACCTGGATCTTTTTGGTCTTTCTAGAGTAGCTAGTCTTAATCACAATAAACATGCTTTTGTAATTGTAGATGATTACTCAAGATTTACTTGGGTAATATTTTTGAAAAACAAAAGTGATACGTTTTGTGAATTTGAAATTTTATGTAAAAAGTTACAAAATGAAAAGTCTTCTACTATTATCAATATTCGTAGTGACTATGGAGGAGAATTTGACAATGATCTTTTTGTAAACTTTTGTAACTTGCATGGTATTTCACATAACTTCACCTTTCCTAGAGCTGCACCTCAAAATGGTGTAGTAGAAAGAAAGAATAGAACCCTTCAGGAATCTGCTAGAACTATGCTCCAACATAATAATCTTGCTAAATATTTTTGGGCAGAAGCTGTTAATACTGCATGCTACATATCAAATAGGGTTCTTATCAGGCCCTTATTAAATAAAACTCCCTATGAATTATTCTATGACAGAACTCCAAGGATAGACTACTTTAAAGTCTTTGTGTGTAAATGCTTTATCCTTAACACAAAAGATAGCCTTGATAAATTTGATGCTAAATCTGTTGAAGGCATATTCTTAGGATATTCAAGTCATAGTAAAGCATACAGAGTTTTTAATAAGAGTTCAAATACTATTGAAGAATCTATGCATGTCAGTTTTTGTGAATCTATTGATAAATCTGTTCATAAGTAGACTAACGATGATGATGTTGAAAGTATAAATTTCTTCTTAGATAACACAGCTAAACCTAATGAAGATGATTCTCAAAGAACATTTGCTGAAATCAGAGATCATCCTCAAAAACAGATTTTGGGAGACCTGACCAAGGGGGTTCAAACTAGAGCTCAGCTGGAACGAATTGCAAACATGACATTCATATCTCAACTTGAACCAAAGAAGATTGATGAAGCCATCATTGACGAGTTCTGGATGCTAGCCATGACTGAAGAACTAAATCAGTTCCAAAGAAATGATGTTTGGGATCTTGTACCAAGACCTAAAGGTCATCAAATTATTGGGACAAGATGGATCTTCAGAAACAAGCTGGATGAAAAAGGTAATGTTATAAGAAACAAGGCAAGGCTAGTGGCTCAATGATATAACCAGGAGGAAGGTATTGATTTTGATGAAACATTTGCTCCTGTTGCTAGACTTGAATCTATTTGAATGTTTTTAGCATATGCAAGCTATATGGATTTCAAACTATACAAAATGGATGTTAAAAGTGCTTTTCTAAATGGTTTTATAAATGAAAAAGTTTATGTAAAACAACCTCCAGGTTTTGAAAATGAATCATTTCTGGATCATGTCTTTAAACTAAAACGTGCTTTATATGGTTTAAAGCAAGCACCTCGTGCTTGGTATGACAGACTTAAAACGTTTTTAGTAAAAATCGGATTTTCTGTAGGCATGGCAGATTCAATATTATTTGTAAAAATAGTGAATGATCATACTCTAATCGTTCAAATATATGTGGACGATATCATCTTTGGATCTACTAACAACAGTCTTTGTGAAGATTTTTCTAAGTCAATGCAGAAAGAATTCGAAATGAGTATGATGGGAGAACTCACCTACTTTCTTAGACTGTATATTAAGCAAACCAAGGATGGAGTCGTCATCAATAAGTCTAAATATGCTCATGAACTTCTGAAAAGGTTCAACATGAACTCAACGACTTAAAAAATTACTCCTATGAGCACAACTACTATATTAGACAAAGATGAAGATGGTAAGACTGTGGATACAAAGTTATACAAAGGTATGATAGAATCACTACTTTATTTAACTGCTAACCGTCTAGATATCATGTTCAGTGTTTGCTTATGTGCTAGATTTCAGTCAAATCCAAAAGAATCACATCTTAAAGCTGTAAAAAGAATAATGAGATATCTAAAAGACACAGTTGATTTTGGGTTATTTTATTCAAAATCATCTATATTTTATTTAATATCATACAGTGATGCTGACTTCGCTGGAAGTAAATCTAACAGAAAAAGCACAAGTGGAACATGTCATATGCTAGGGCACTCACTAGTTTCATGGTTCAGTAAGAAACAAAACTGTGTATCTTTATCAACTACTGAAGCTGAATACATAGCTGCAAGCCTAGCATGTACACAGGTCATCTGGATGAAACAAACCTTAAAAGATTTTGGTTTAAAATTTGAAAATACAACTATTTTCTGTGATAATACTAGTGCTATAAACCTATCTAAAAATCCTATTTTATACTCTCGAACTAAGCACATTAAAATTAGACACCATTTTTTAAGAGAACAAGTCCTAAACAACATAATCAAACTAGAATTTATTCTCACTAATAAACAATTAGCAGACATTTTCACTAAACCATTGAAAAATGAAGACTTTATAAGAATTAGAAGAGAGTTAGGAATCTGTAAATTAAGTGATTTATAAATTTAATCCAGATAACTAATTGAAATATAATTCAATTAGTCTACTCGAGTTCACCTCTACAAAGTATTAAAATATAACTTAACTATCAATTTTGCTTAACAAGTAAGAATCATAGAAACACTTTGTGTCAAATCATTTTTTTTTTATTTTTACGAATTACTATAATGTAAAGTGTTTATATTTTTATGTTTTGTCTTTCTTACCTTTCATCACCTTTTCCAAAGTTAACAAGAGTCTTTGCATGAATTCACGCACATTACAAGTTATGATAAAAATAAACACTTTATGTCACCTCTCTTTTTAAATATATTATTTTTCTCAAAGTACATTCAACTTTTTGTCCAATCACCTTTTTCACCTCTCTATAAAAATTCATATAAAAACTCCTTCTCGACAAACTTGTCTTTCCTTTTTACTTTTTAATTATTAAATGTTCTTTAGTACCATCTTTCTCTTTATCTCTCTCTTCTACAAAATGTGCATCCATTTTTTTTTGTCATCTCAAAGCCATGGCTTTGACTCCTTTACAAGTATTGAAAAACTTAATTTTTTTTATTCTCCAAAAACTATGAACTCTCTCCTATCGAGTTTCTTTAAAACTATGTCTTTCAAATAAACATTAATTCATGTCAATCATGACATTGCTTTATGTCATTCATTCCATGTCAATCATCTATTACTTTTGTCCTCTTACATCATTTTCAAAAATCCATGTATGACATCACTTCTTTTTATGACTACTCTTGCTCCTTCCACTCATATTCATAAAAGCTACTTTTTATGTGAGCAATCATAAGTCGCTTTTGTGTCTTTCTAAATACCTCTCTCACGAATTTCGAATTTATCCTCCTCAAGTAAAAATATTTTTTTACTTGTTGCTTGTTTTATTAGGCCATTATTGATATTGCTTTATAAACACTCTTGCACACCCTCCTTTCATGATTTTTTCACGTCTCATCACATCTTCACATGGAAATCTTTAAAATCTATGAATCATAATTCTCATCGTGAAGTAGACCTCTTTGGCTTTATTCTTTTATCATATCCATATTTTTTTTACACATGAGCACTCCATACTCAAACTATGACAAATACTACAATACGCTGGATTCTCCTATAATAAAAGTTCCTTATAAAGAAAAATAATGTTTGAAACAATGTTCTTCTTGTCATCTTTCCTAATATAATATACTCTCATCAACACTATCTTCCAAAGAATGATTTGATTTATCATTCACAAGCACCTTAAGCTACAACTCACGAGTTCTCATTTCAACTACCATCTAAATTTCATTCACTTCCTTTCACAATAATTTTCATCTCTCTAATTAATGAAATAATTCATTCCTCACCAATTCATTCGAAATTTTTATCATCCTACAAGCTCCTACTCTCCTCAAGTTCTCATTTTTTTTCAAGACTCTACTCTCTCAAGATCACTTGCAATGGCATCATCTTCTTCACGATCCTATGATGACAACATGATTGAAGCAGCTGAATTGAGATTTCCAGATCTCATTCACCAATACAATTCCATTAATTCTATGTCAATTCAAACTGGTAAGCTGGTTTACTTTGAAGCCTTTCCCTCTTTAGACCTCCAAACCTCTCTCTCAGATTTTGTCTGTATCTTAGGATCATCCAACCCTATGACCATTTATCCTCAACTAATCAAAATCTTCTACACCAACCTTTCAGTCGACCATGACTAATCAACCATCACTACCATGGTTCATAGAAAAATCATTTTCTTCAACATTTCTCAGTTAGGTTGTATTCTTAATATTTCTTCTTATGGCATTGAACTCCCCAACATAGTACTTATAGATCGTACGGTGTTTAAGAATACCCTTCACTCCACTCGGTCAACCCATTTCTCGTGGCAGAAAAGCAATTTGAAGCCTCATGCTTTGCTATTGTCACAGATCATCTCCTCAAATGTCTTCCCTAAACCACCATCCAAGGGATTCATTGCAAATGAAATCTCTCTTCTTCTCTTTGCGATCTTCTGTAACTTTCCAATAAACTGGTCCAATATCATTTTCAACAACATAATTAATTTTTGTTCTTTCCGCTATCTTCTATTTGGTTATTTCCTCACCCACATTCTTCAATACTTGCAAGTGTCACTTCAAACTGATGTCGTCTCCTACTCCATTCATGCTTTTGATGACTCCTATCTCCCTGAGGAAGGGTCACCTCAACACCAATCTGACAACGAAGGCCATGGTGAAGCAGATCCAGCAGCAACTTCTGAACTAGACATCTTCTCAGCAATTGTCAACGTCCAGAATTCCCAGGATCTCCTTCTGAGGAACCAAGCCTCTCTGCACCATGCCTTTGAATCTTTGAAGATCGGCCAAGATGCTTTACTCAAAAGGTTCAATCCCACCTCCGATTCTGAATGAATCTTTTTTTTATTGGGTCTGTAATAATAACACTTTTATACTCTGATCCCCTTCTTTTTGTCTCTGACAAAGGGAGAGAAAACCTCTATCTCCTATGATGGAGAAAAATACTCTGATCTTTTTAAACTTAAAACTTTTATGTTTTATGCATTTTTATGATATTATTATTATTATGCATATGGCTTTTTGACAGGGGGGAGCATATTTTGTCATCATCAAAAAGGGGGAGAATGTTGAGAAACTATGTTTTGATGACACTTAATATGATATACTGTCATATATGCTTTAATATGATATGATGATATGCCTTCATGAAAAATGTTATATTATGATTGGATATGATTTGTCATGCATTTAACGAGTATTTGATGTAAGGTTATTTCCCCTAAGAAGAATGAAGACAACCTGATCAAGTACAACTATTTGATGGAATCATACTCTCTGAAGAAAAAGCTTGATAGGCCATACATTCTTAAAGACTATTCAAGGAGATCAGTTACTTCAAGATGAAGATTTTTTTTCTTTAGAGTCATATGTAACAAAACCTTCAGAAGCATGCATATTGCATATTTCATGTTTTATCATACAAGCCATCTTTTTACAAAAAAGATATGTTTTATAAAACGATACGATTTTTCAAAAAGCACCTTTTTAAAAACAAATCATTGTACCTTCTTATAAATATTTATGAAAAAGGTATTTTGACAAGATATAATAGCTCATTATTTCAAAAGCAGTAATTGTACCTTCTAACATGCATTTATGAAAAAGACAACTTGAAAAAAAATAAAAGCTAATGATTTCAAGTATGAAAGAAAAAGACAAAATGAATTTAAGTCATAATACATAATCGACTATCATGAGTTAACAAAACAAATATTATTATATACAAAACAATTGTGTTTGAAAAAGACTTTATTTACTTTATACACTCAAAAATGTTGACTTACTTAAAGTCATCATTCTTTCTGTAAGCATTAAAAGCCACCTCAAAAGCATTTGAGAAATGACCATTTATTTATTATTAAAATCCTCACTCAAGAATGTCGACTTACTTAAAGTCATCATTCTTTTTGTAGACATTAAAAAGCATTTGAGAAATGACCATTTACAAATAAAGTACTCAACAAAGCATTTATTGTACTTACATACATTTAAGTAAAGAAGTGACGATTTGTAATAAAAAATACTAACATACTACAAATCATTAAATTGAATAAAGACAAAACTACATGATAACTTACATTCCAACGTTCAATGTACTACAAATCATTTACTATAAGAATAGACCTTTTATAGATTATATCACTTTTAAAATACTACAATGAATAGTATACCCAAAATGCTACACTTATGGAAAAAAGACTTTTTCGAAAAAGCAATATAGTACACATCTTTTTACACAAAGTTGTTTTTGAAATGACTCGACATCTCATATCTCAAAAGGACAATCATTTCAAAAAGGCAACGCCTATTTTCTTGAGGCTATATATACACTAAACAAAATAGTATTTTGGACAAGACAAGTGAGCTTACAATGAGAAAAAATCCTATTCAATATTCGAAAAAGAGAGCCTAGAAAAAAAAAAAGAAAAAAAAAAGAAAGAGAAAAAGTCAAGAATAGCTCTTGGACAAAGAGAATCATCTGAGTGAAAAGAACTGAACATTCTGAGAATCTTCATTCGAGCATTCATATCATTCTGAAGGTTCTATAGGAAGTATTGTATTCACTGTTTTCCTTCTCTGTTGAGAGAAGTAGACCTCTGTGAAAGAGGGTGTTTCCCTTCTCTGTTGAGAAAAGTAGACCTCTGGGAAAGAGGGTGTTGTACTATTTATCCGGTAACTGGGATTTTATAGTGAAAGACTCAAGTGTTTTGCTTGGGGACTGGATGTAGGTCAGTAACTCGACCGAACCAGTATAAATCTTGTGTTTTATGTGTTGTGCCTGATTGCCTTTAATTTTTATATTACCGATCTTATTATATTTCACTATTCACCCCCCTCTAGTGGAATTTCATAAGGCACAACACAATAAACACAAGATTTATACTGGTTCGGTCGAGTTACTGACCTACATCTAGTGCCCAAGTAAAACACTTGAGCCTTTCACTATAAAATTTGTGTTACGGAATAAATAATACAACACCCTCTTCCTCACAGGTCTACTTCTCTCAACAGAGAAGGGAAACACCCTCTTTCTCAGAGGTCTACTTTTCTCAACAGAGAAGGGAAACACCCTCTTTCTCAGAGGTCTACTTCTCTCAACAGAGAAGGGTTACAACACTTTCCTATAGAACCTTCAGAATGATATGCAGAGTATGAATGCACGTATGAAGATTTTCAGAATATTCTCTCTTTTGAAAATAGGCAAAATAATCTCTCAAGAGAACATAATGTTCTTTTTCTTTTTCTTCACACACTTGATTCTTTTGTCAGAGAGCTTTTCTTGTCTTTTTCTTTTTTCTAAACTCTTTTTCAGTGTGTCGAGTAGGAATTTTTCTCTTTGAAAACTCACTTCTATTGATGTTATTTTGTTTGAATATATATAGGTCTTCAAAAATAGTCATTACTTTTTGAAATAATTGTCCTTTTGTGATGTGAGATGCCAGACCATCTCAAAATAACTTTCTATGAGAAAATGTGTGAAATGATATGTGTACTATATGTTGCTTTTTCAAAAAATTGTCATTCCATAAATTAAAGAATTGTTAAGTATTAAATGTTTGGTGTATTTAAAAAATGTTACTTTCTTCAAGTCGTCATTTCTAAATTTAAATATTTGAGGTACACTATACGTTGTTGTAATTAAAAATGAGATTTAATTTGTAATGGGTCTTTTCTCAAAATAAATGTTTTGTAGTACATTGAATGTTGAAGTATTTAGAAATATAATTTATAATATAATTTGTCTTTACTCAATTAAATGATTTGTAGTACATTAATTATTTTCTTACAAATCGTCACTTCTTTGTTTAAATGTATGTAAGTACAATAAATGCTTGTTAAGTACTTTATGTTATAAATGGTCATTTCTTGAGTAAATGCTTTTGAAGTGCCATTTAATGTTTACAAAAAGAATGATGACTTCAAATATAAGTCGACATTTTTGAGTGTGGATTTTAGTATTAAATAAATAAATGGTCATTTCCTAAATTAATTGTCTTGTTAAACAATAAGTAGTTGTGTATAAAATAATATTTGTTTTCTCAAATCGTCATTTCAAGATGAACGATTGTGTATTATGAATCAATGCATTTTGTCTTTTTCTTAAATAAATGTTTTTGAAATCATGAGCTTTTATATCTTTTCAAGTTGTCTTTTTCATAAATGCTTATAGGAAGTACAATTAATGCTTTTGAAATCATGAGCTATTATATATCTTGTCAAAATGTTTTTTTCATAAATGCTTGTAGGAAGTACAATGATTTGTTTCAAAAAGGTGTTTTTGAAATGCTACAATATACATAACGTATCTTTTTATGAAAGCTTAACTTTTGGTAAATAAATGGCTTGTATGATTTCAAAGCATATAGTCTAATATGAAATATGCATGCTTCTGAAGGTTTTGTTACATATGACTCTAAAGAAGAAAAAAATTTCATCTTGAAGTAGCCAATCTTCTTGGATAATCTTTATGAATGTATGGCCCATCAAGCTTTTTCTTCAGAGTAGTATGATTGCATCAAATAGTTGCACTTGATCAGGTAATCTTCATTCTTCTTAGGTGAAATAACCTTGCATCAAATACTCGTTAAATACATAGCACATCATATCCAGTCATAATATAACATATTCAGTTTCATATATAAAAGCATATCATATTTATCATGTATCATCAAAACATAGTTTTTTAACAGTTGGGGTTGGGGTTGGGGTCGAGGTAGGGATGGGGATGGGGGTGGAGCACATCTTGTAGGTGCCCACCCTGACCCAGGCCTGTATTTCAGGTTTTTGGGTCAAGGTGGGTACCCTGATACCCTTATGAGGCAATTTTTTATGTCAAGGTGGGCACATGCAATACTATCATGTGATTGGCTAGTGTCACATACCCATGACACTTAGCCTCTCGTTTATTCCTAACTCCATGCCCACCACAGCGTACAACCAACAATTGGACTTCATGTCATCTATGTCGAGATGTATCATAATTGGATCCATGACCCAATTAGCTACTTTGTAGTGTTGGTTTTAGATGTAGTCATGATACTCATATTTATTTGCTTAGCATCTAGGATTGCAAATGGGTCAGGTTTAGGAAAGGAATTTTGCAAATTTTGGTTGTCCCAGATTCGATCCAATAAAACTCTCCAATATATTTTCTTATTCGAAATCCAAATCGTTTGCATCCGTTATTAGTATCCTGATGCTGAAACACCAAGTCTAAGCTGAATATTTAGACCTAGAGTTCTTTTTGGGAGCTGGTAGCTCAAATGGGAGTGAAAGATTTATATTTAAATTTTCTTGTGATGCTTTTTTTTTAAATGATGTCAATAAGATAGTTTATGGAGAAAGGAGGCAAGACATTCTCTAGTTTCTCTTTGTTTTAAAAAAAACAGAAATTGATAACTACCATCCAATTTTAGGAATAAAAGTATTCTACTTTTCTCAAACCATACGGCTCTGTTTGGGAACCTGTGTTGGAGGGAGTTGCAAGGAGTTAGGGGAAGTGCAACTATTGGATTTGAAGGAAAATGAATTTCAAAGGAGTTGTGGACTCCCTCTTTTGTTTGGAAGCATAAACAACTCCTTCAAGAATTTAAGCTTTCAACTACTACTGATTTCTCACCTTGTTTGAGAATATGTAGCATGTTATTTGAGAGCAAAGAATATAGAGAAAATATATATCATATTTAATTACATAATTGACATTTAATTTTTTTGACAAACAAGTAATATTTAATTTATTGTCTTATGTGGAAATCAATTTTACATATAATATGAATTGCAATTGCATTGAATCTCATGCACAAAAAAATTAAGTAAACTTTTAAAGCTACTAAGTTTTACCCATTAATTGATGCATTCAATTTTAATAAAAGTAAACTAACTTAAAAATGCAGACTAAAAGCAATAGTGCCATTAAAAAATGAAACAAGAGATTGATTGCTTATCATTTCAATCAACCATTTAATTTGCTAGACCCACCCAAGTATCAACTTCAATATTCCTAATAATATTGGCCAAAAACCTACATCTAAACCCTATTGATGAATTGGATTAGACCCAAATCCAACCATATATTTGATTCTAAATATTGATTTTAATCCAAAACACTTTGAATATGTAAATCTAAATCAATATCAGAAACAAATCTTAGGTTCAGACCAAAGATTTGAACAAATCCAATCCATTTTTACGCTATTATTAAGAACCCAAAGAATTTAGATATTGGTGAAATATCCAATTGAATATGAGTCTATTCAGTTAGATTTGACAAAAAGGTTTGATTGCCAAAGAATTTAGATATGGGTCAGATATCCAATTGAATATGAGTCTATTCAGTTAGATTTGACAAAAAAAAACTATCTGATTGATATTCAACTTAAATATAAATTTTATATAGAGATTCTAAGCCCAGATATGTCTCCAAATCCAAAGACGATGTATCAATGTTATGGAGTCAAATATTTTTTCTAACCCAAATCGAATGTCTAACCATTGTCTGAGATTTCAGTTGCCTAAATCCAAATGAATATGAAACAACTAACATGAGAGAGAGGGGGGGGGGGTGAATGTCTTTCAATAACTACCCACCGAAGGTGAATTTCTTTTGGCAACTACCCACCAGAATCTCTTCAAAATAAGGAGTTGTAAATACCCCCTCACTGTGAAAGGAGTTGAAAGAGGGTAAAGGTGAGGATTCGTAACCTCATGATTCTCATCTTAAATTCACGATTCCTTGCATTCCTTCTTCCAAACATCCTTTAATTTTTTTTAGAGCAGTCCAACTCAAATAACTGTCTTCTACACCATCTCATCTCCTTCGACACCCTCCTCCCAAATAGAGCATAAACACTCTTTGGCTCAAATATCTTAAGCAGACCCTAAAAGAGTCATTCAATTCAGATAAACGACAACCAACCAGTCCGATATCCGAATCAAACCTGAGCATTGGCACCCTAAATGGGTGAATCTTGACGGTGGTTTTTGAGAATCAAGGAGATGAAGCTAGCAAATCATGCATGAGAGAGAGATTTGTTTTTTTACTCGAAAACCCACCTTAAGATCATAGACCTAGTCGCATTGGCTTTGCATGTCCTACTTATTATCGTTGTCATAGCAACGTAAAACTCCGAGGGCTTAACTCTAGGAGCTTACCCTCACCCTTGCATGGGGAGTCGAGATATTATGAGAATGGTAGTTTTGGTATATTATCAGATGTCACTGATGCATCAGTATTTTGCCAAAGTAGGTTATATGCCCCCCCCGAACAGGGCCGGTACTGAGATCTCATGTTCGGGGGTTCCAATTAGCGCCACGTATAAGATGCAGACCGACATGTATCCCCATGTGTGTCCGCATCATATTGCATCATAATTTGGTGCCGCAGCAAAGACTTAAGTACCCTTTACCGCCATTCGCTTCCTCTTCCTCGAAGAGACATAAATGCCCTCCTTCTAGAAAACTGAATCGTTGGTTCGTGAAAAGGACAAAATTTCCCTCCATCGTTATCGCGCCAAAACGTTCCACAAAGTTTGCGTATGTAGCAAGCCTTATGTTGTAGGATTTAAATAGTTCAAAACAATCCATTCTCGCTCTAAGCAGAAAACTCTACCGGAGCATACTCTGCTTTCATCTGTTGTCGCCGGAGCATCCTTTCCTTTGTTCCAGAGCATCGATTTCCGTCTTACGCGCAGTCGCAACATCGTTGCCACCTTCTGTTGCGTATTAGTTGTTACTGTTGCTTACTCTACAGTTGAAATATCCAAAATCTCATCATTTCGGTGAGTTTCGTGTAAGGTTTCTTTCTTCAATCTGAAGATTGCTTCTTATACAACGATTTGTAAGTTTGATAAATCTTACAACGATGTGTACTTATGAACCCAAATATTCCGACGATTTCTAATCATGATGATCGTGTAATGTGTTGTGCAGGTTAGCAATGTCTGCGCCTCATCAGATTAGAGATACCCCGTCGTTCTATGAGTTGTCTATTAGAGAAGTGATCCGCCAGTCCCATCTATCTAAGGTTTTTGAAAGATACCAAAATATACTTAAGATTGAGAACGATGAAGACAGGGAAAAAGTCTTGGAATTGTATTATGCGGAGGATTATCCATCAGATATCGAGGCTGCGGACTAAAGGAAGAACTCTGGAGAATGAAAGATGCAGAACAAGGATGACGAAGAGAAGGCAAAGCAAAGAAATATTGATGAGAATATAAATAGAAGACGGAGGATTAACACAGAGCAGATGGAAAGGAAGAAGAAGAATGTGGAGGAGTGAGAAAGGTATTTTAGCAATATAGTGGAGGAGACTAAGGCAGAATGTCAGAGAAGAGACTTGGAGCGTAGAGCAATGCGAAACAAGGCAAGGCTACTGAAGGAGGCGGAGGAGAGGCAAAGGCAAATGAATAAGGAGGAGGAAGAGAAGGAACAAAATATTCCTCAGTATGAGGAAGAAAAGAAAAGGCGAAGGAGAGAGAAGGAGTTTAAGGAAGCTAAGGAAATGCAAAGGCAGGAGAAGGAGAATGAGGAAAAGAAGGAAAGACAATGGAAGGAGAAGGAGGAGGAAGAAAAGGAAAGGGAAAGAAAGAAGCAAGAGGAAGTGCAGGAAAGCGAAAGGAAGAAGGAGGAGGAGGAAGTGCAGGAAAGAAGGAAACAGGAATTGAAGGAGGAAGAAAAGGAAAGAGAAAGAGAAAGGAAGAAGCAGGAGGAGGAAGTGCAGGACAGAAGGAAACAAGAATTGGAAGAGATAAAAAGGCGGCGGAAGGAGGAGGAGAAAAAGGAGAGAGAAAGGAAGGAGAAGGAGGAGGAGGCGAAAAAGAAGAGAGAAAGGAAGCAGAAGGAGGAAAAGAAACGAGAGAGAAAAAGGAAGCAGAAGGAGGAGGAGGCGAAAACAGAGAGAGAAAGGAAGCAGAAGGAGGAGGAGAAACGGGAGAGACAAAAGAAGCAGAAGGAGAAGGAGAAAAAGGAGAGAGAAAGGAAGGAGAAGGAGGAGAAGAAAAAGGAGAGAGAAAGGAAGGAGAAGGAGGAGGAGAAACGGGAGAGAGAAAGGAACAAGTGAAAAAGGAGAGAGAAAGGAAGCAGAAGGAGGAGGAGAAACGGGAGAGAGAAAGGAAGGAGAAGGAGAAGGAGGATGAGAAAAGGAAGGATAGAGAAAGGATGGAGAAGGTAGGCGAGAAAAGGAAGGCCAGAGAAAGGCAGGCGATGGTGGAGCCAGTAGAGATGGAGATTGAAAGGCAGTTGGAGACTGTGGACCCACCAGAAAGTCCCAGGTTGGAGGGAGAACAGGAAAACATATCGACCAAGGTAAATATATCCGTCCTGTCTGTGAAGATTTAATAATATGTTTAGCGATTTTGGTATAGCGATTACTGTATTACGTATTAATATGTATAGCGATTACTGTGATAGTTTGTGTGCAACCAATATTATTTATAGCGATTAGTAGAATACTATTTATAAGTACAAATGGAACTAATTTACAATTGGTAAGAATAATATGTTATTTTGTGTTATAGGGAGGTCACATGAGAAGTAGAGCACCAGGTGAAAAGCTCGGAGGTCGGTGTCAATGACCTATAGTTCTGTCGTGGTATGGTCAGCTGAGTGCATATCAGAAGGACCAATTATGAAATATGCACTTCGGTGGCCTTTTGAACCAACAATATTTTGAAACTTGCTGGAATACCATGACCCACCTGGTAAATAAGTGGAATGATAAGACGAACACATTCCAGTTTGATTCTTTTGAGATCACCATGACTCTAGAAGATGTGGCGAGGATCACTGACCTTAAGTGCGATGGCAGTGCTGTCCTATTACGGCATTCAAACTATAACGCAAGGAAAAAATGCACGGCCCTTTTAGGAATGTCGATGGACGAATGGAGTCAATGTATTTCTGGTGGAATCAATTCCACATCAATGAAAGTGTCATTTTTTCATAATAAATGGGGAGGCCACTTCGCTACTTGTGCATCTGAAATAGCTGACCAAGAGTTGCGTGACTTCCTTCTATATTTTTTTGGTCTTACATTATTTTCCGATTGTTCTGGTTCGAGAATAAGTTCCATGTGGCTGCAGTACCTGGCAGACTTAGACGAAGTCGACAACTATGCCTGGGGTGTCGCTATGCTCGCACACTTGTACATTCAACTCCACCGTGCGAGTAATGGTACGAAAACAGTTGGGGGATTTTGGCCATTTGTTCAGGTATTTGTTGATTACATACTTAGTAATTGTAGACAAATCTCATTATAGGTTGTGGTGTTACTAATAATATTGTTTTTGTTAAGCCTGGGCGTTGGAACATATTATCTCATTGCATCCACGTTGTGGCCCTCCGATTTGTGGTTTTCCAAACATCGATCGCTGGGCTAGAATAAACGTCACAGTTCATAATGCCAAGTCCATTTTAGATGAGCTGCAACTAAATGAGGTAAGCGTTCTAAAATTGTTTACAATCGCGTCAACATTTACCATTGAGTATTATAAATCGTTGTAATGTTTAGCATTCTTAAGTATCCATTGTTGCAGGATTGTCTTCCGTAGTACATATCGTTGTTGCCATATCATGCGTAAATAAATTATAATATATTTGTCATTCGTTATTAAAAAGAATTACCAATGTACAGGTTTTGTGGAGACCTTATGGAGATGGAGAGGACGATGATCAAGACGTTGTTGCAGAGGCTGTTAGATTGTCTGACCGCGATTTGTGGCTGTTCTGCAATTTTGAAGCCGAGTTGCAGCAAGGTAGTCGAGTTCTCCTACAATCTGACTTGGGGCAGTCTATCCCAAATAACAACGGAAAAATATGCCTTGTTACCTAGGCGAGGTCATCAACCACGAGGAAAACACCATTTTTGAAGAAAAGAGATATCTTTTGGAAAAACAATCCACAAACGGATTTAGAATAAGGAGAAGGCAAGTGGGTAAACAATTTCCACCACAATAATCAAGGTATGCCTGAGGAAAATAAGATGAAGAATTTTGCAAATAGACAAAAGGATTGAAAATCCAATGAGAGAAAACATATGATTTTGAAAAATTGCAGGCAGGATGAAAATGCAACTGGAAATTCGAGATCCAGTAGAACGGGAGAATGGAAAATCACCTGGAGTTTTAAAAGAAATTGGATATTTTGAGAAGTCATCCAGGGTTTGAGAAAGTAAAGGGAAAGGATGAGAATATGGAAATTTGAAAATATTTCAGGGAAAATATGAGGGAAATAAAGGTAACAAACAATCACATCCTGCACAAACATTTATGCACATTCAGCACTTCCTAAAAGGCTGACTCCAGATGCCTCATTTTGAAAACAGTTGTAGGACCCTAATCCTAACTCTAGGTTCAGATCATCTTTGTCCAATCCAGTTATGCCGATATACCCGAATCGAAATCCGAGTTACGTGGCATATAATCTCAACTCCAGTTCTAAGGTAAGGTTTTCCAACATCCTTGAGCGCCTACCGATATACTTCAGACTGTGGCCCATGGTACGTGGTAGGGGGGTGTTAACCCAAATAATTGGCCCAGTTGTGAGGCTCTGTCCCGAACTAGGGTTCTGGAAGAGAGCCCAGCAACGTGAAGACCGGGTAATGATAGGTAATGGAGATTTTGAAAAATGATCACATGCAAGAAATGGAGGGCTCTAAATCCTAGAGAGATAGATTTTGAAAACTTTGAAGAAGCATACATTGTTTGCATTCAGATCCTAAATTGAGGAGAGTTGTGTTTAGACCTAAGTCTATGTGAACATGAAAATATCTCCTCAATCTAGTCCTACCAAAGCATGCCTAGTCTATATGCAGTCAATGTCAGCTAGGTCAGAATCTAGGCTCCTAGGTTTGCATGATATCAGAAAGTAAAGAGCTGACATTTTTAGAACACAGTTTTGATAATTGAACTAAGCCAAACACACTTTTGATCAGACAAGGACAGGTCCCATCTCGGTCGCCAAACCTGTTATCGTCGCGAAATTTTTCCCCGTCTTCCCTTCCTTGCGGAAGAGAGAGGAAAATGCTTTCGCGATTCAAACTTGACCGGATTTTGGAAATTGTTTTGAAATACTTGCCTCCGTTTTGAAAATTGCGGGAAAATCCATGGGATGGGGCTCGACCTGTCGGTACGAGGTTCGACCGTTCCTGCCGCCTTTAACAGGGGTAATCGAACCAAGGACCAAAATTGTGCTTGACTTAGTTAAATCATCGAAATTATGTTCTATCCTAAATGCACAAATAATTCAGGCATGTGCTATGAGATTTTGGAAAATGCAAGTTGAAAAACATGATGCATGCTTGGAAAATGCTTTGGAGTTGGAAATAGTTCTAAGGCAAATGATAGAAATCAATTTCTCAAGAAAACTCAGATGGAAAAGGTTTGAAATCTCGGGAAAGTTCATAAAGTTGTGGGAAAATCATGAATGGTTGAAAATCCCGAGAAAATAGAAGTGATTCTTGAGAAAAGGTGAACATTTGAAAAGGGGAAACACTTCTCAGGAAAACTCTGACTTTGAGGATTTTCTTAGGAAAATGATGGAAAATTTATAGGAAAACTCATTTGAGAAGAAAAACTGAACTTGGGAAATTGAAATCCTGAGAATCTTAGCCTTAAACCCCTTTGAAAATTGATTTTTGATTCTCGAGAAAGTTTGGAAGACTCCTTTTGAAAATCTTAAGAAAATAACATTTTCCAAGGAAAATCGAGGGAAAACTTTGATTTTGGAAATCCAACTTAGAAGTTTCTTGAGAGACTAGTTTCCATGGAAAACTGTGAACACTTGACTTGGGAAAACCGATTTTGGAAAATACTCATAGTTTCTTGAGAAATCGATTTCTTTGAGAATGAAGTTTTCTTAAGAAAATCATGGGAAAACCAAGGATTTCATGATGTAAATGATATGAGTGAATGAATGCATTTTGGAAGATTTTCTAAGAAATTTGTTGGAAAAATGTGTATTAAGTCAAAATAAATCCTTCACATATTCTGACTGTGGCCATTAATAAGTTCAGAGTTTAATTGATTTAATGCACAATACTTGGAAAATATTAGAAATATGATGTGCATTTTAAGATAGCCTAAGAGTGTAGGCTCAATGTGACTAGTAGAAAGATGATGGATCTGGGTCTCGTCCATATTCCGACTAGGGCCGTAAATATGGATTCCACCGAGTTCATCAACTCCCTAAGAGTTGGTGCACGTGCCCATTCATGAACATCCATAGTACTTTTGAAATAAAATGCATGAATCATAGAAACAGGATATTGCATGAATTCAAACTATATGATATGCATCCTAGTCTAAGCAGGAAATTAAAATCTTATTCCAAGATTTACGTTATTACATCACTAAATAAATGAAATAAAAGAAATTTGCAGACTTCAGCTCCTTCTTTTGAATGTTCCTGCCAAACTTGAAATAAGGTTAGCTCAAATATGTGGGTTTTTCCAAGATTTTCCAATAATATTATGAAATTATTGGATTTAATTGGATATAAACCCTATTCTCATGCTTCCTTGATATTTGAAATGATGTAAATACAGGAAATTCAGTAGAAAATAGTTTGAAATTCAAAATTGTGGTCAAAATAACTAAAATACCCCTAATTATAAAGTTACACCTTTAAAATCAGGGTTTTTTGAAGGAAAACTTGGTAAAATTGAGATTTTGAAATTCAAATTGAATCAAATAATGATGAAATGCATGATGAGGCATGATGACATGCTGCTAAACATATTAGGTTTTGTAAAATCAGAATTTGACATTTTGCAATTTATCAAAAATGACGAATTTCGCTTGTGTTTCGCTTGGATCAGGGTCCAGTGGGGCCCTGTTTTGATATTATGGCTAAATCAAGCCTCAAATGAATTCCAAATTACACCAAATTCGGTATGAAGAATTTACCTACTCTGAAAACAACCTAGAATGCTAAAAATCATGAAATGATATGATTTGAATGCTAAAATTTAAAGAAAGTCCTAAAAAGGGTGGATTTTGCCTATGGACCCGAACAAAATGCAATGCTTAATATGATAATGCAAGATTTACACCATGAAAACTTCTGATATTTTGCAGACTGTTAAAGGACTCGAAATGGAACATTTTTGGTTTTTACAGCCTCGGGATTTGATCCATGGTGAGTTCGGTAACAAGGATTTGGTTCTGATGGATGCAAAATCGACCTAATTTAATATAAAATGCTAAAAAAATATAAAACAACCATGGAAATTTCTGATATTTAATCAGAGCTACTCACGACACCTACATGGACAACTTTCATGTTCATGACTTTGGCATTTGATCAACAGAAACATGGATAAAAATATAACTTTTCATTCCTAAATTGACAGAACAGACAAATGTGGCAAAACAGGGGACTGAAAAAAAAATCCGAAATAGGTATCACAACTGTTCTAAAAATCACAAGCTTTTAGCTGAAAATAGAGGACATCTCGGACATAACATTCACTTTTTACAGTTTTGGATTTGGAGCAATACCCAAAGAGAACCCGTCGACCTAAGTCGATCCAAAGTCTCGGAGGCCCAAATTAGGCTCTAACACATGTCCCACACTCTCAGATTTTTGTTAGACATTAAAAAAATTCAGACAAATCTGAGAAAATCAGGTTAAAAACTAGACATCCTATCGAGTTCAAAACATCTTTCGGATAAAAAATCGGATCTCCCATGAGGGAGATATCGATTTTACAAGTCGGAAATAAAATTTTAAAATGCATCCCGGGTAGTAAAACCTGACTCACCTTTTTTAACGTTTACCACAGTAAAAGAATTCAAATGCTTCCGAATTTTTGGCACATTTCTACGGACACCTAAGGTCGCATTCCATGATTTTTTTGGAATTTTTAATAAAAAATAAATGCATGAAATGACGTGTGGACTGACTGACAAAAACAGAGAACTACTGAAACTGAGTAGAATTGAAATAAATGCTAAATTAATCCTAATTAACTCATGAAGCATGCTAAATTAACGAAATAAAATGCAAATTAAATCTAGCTAAATGTATGAATGCTAAAAATCATCAAGGAAGCATAATTATAAATTTTTATATTTGTCGTTTTATGAGAATAGCTCAATCCATTCCTCGGGTGAGCTCTTTGTTCAAACGACACACAAATCAAATCATGATATTATGAAATTAAGAAGAAAAGAGGTGCACCTTGCTTCGTTACGCAACTTTGAAACTCTTGAAAGGGACGGCTACCAAGGGCTTTGTTCGTCCTTCGCTCCGGGCTTCGGATGATTCACCAAGATCGACCCACTGCACCTTGTTCACTGAGCCCAAGGGGGGCATGAATTCCAAAGTTCAAAATCGGGTTCTGAAGAAAGTCTAGGTTGAATTTCAAAGTCCAAAAGAAACTCCAAAAAAATGGTCTCTCTAGGCTGGGCGTGAGCCCTTGTTTTTATAGAATTTCTCTGAAAATTTTGAATTTCAAACAGGCTCAATCTGAGCCCTCCATGTGGCGCCATCTCAGGGGTGCTATTTTGATTTTTTGAGAAAATAAAATGGGAAATTTTGTGGATGAGACACCTCAGCAGAATTTGAAAATTTTCAAAATTGGGTTTGCTTAATTTTCTCTGCAGGAGGCTCCCAGATTGTGCCACCTCAGAGGGTATCATCTGGGAGTTTGAAATTCGAATTTGGCTTTTCTGAAGGCTTCTCAAATGGTGCCACCTCAGGGGGATAATTTTATGAAAAAATAAAATAAATAAAAGAAATGAAGCCAAGTGGGGCTCTGGATTGGCGCCACCTCAAAAGGAGGTTTGAGGTGTAAAGCTGGAAACAGTAGGAGCATGCCATGTGGCGCCGCCTCTGGAAGCTCTTGACACATGTCAGAAGGACAGGAGTGGAAGAAGCAGACTGTGCCACCTCAGAGGAATTCAAATTCTACTTTTCTGCAGGAAAGGAGAGGCTGACATGTGGCGCCACCTCAGAAGGTAATTTGAATTTCAAATGGGGGGTTGGCTCTGGAGGAATGGAGGATGGACATGTGGCAGTTTCTTAGAGTGGCTCCTACAATGCCATGTGGCAGGAGGAAAAAGCAAGGAACATGTGGCGCCATCTTAGGCCAAGTAGAAAAAGGTAGAACTCCAGAATTTGCGCCACCTAGCTCTTGTCTGAAAATTTTTGAATGGTTGTTTTTTCTGAAGAAGCCAAGAGTGACACGTGTCCTCTACTTTTTCTGAAAGAAGCTAAACATGACATGTGTCATCTACTTTTCTAAGAAAAGTAGGGGAAAGACATGTGTCATCCTGTTTTTTCTAAAAGAAGCAGAGATTGACACGTGTCCTCTGCAGGAGACACTCTTCAAATGGCGCCACCTCAGAGGAAACAAGTTTACCTTTTTCTGGAGGAAGCTAGGAGTGACACATGTCCTCTGCAGGAGACACACCTCATATGGTGCCACCTCAGAGGAGACAAGTTTTGCTTTTTCTGGCCAGGACAACACAGGACACTAGGCATCTCAGGATGATCTTTGGAACGACACATGGCGCAGGGTGAAGATGGTGGATGCTGACACATGGCATGGAATGAAGAGGGGGTCTAATGACATGTGGCGGCTTCTTAAGGTAGCCCCACACTGACACTTGGCAGATAAATGGGAGGAGAGAGAGAAGACAAGTGGCGCCAATCCAGGGGACAAGGCTCCTATATTTTTGGGTTTTTCAAAATTCAGGTTTTTCAAAAGAAAAAGCCTGTGTGACACCACCTCAGTGTGGGTCCCACCTTGCTTCTTTATTGAAATAAGGACAAGACAACAAAACCTCTTTTTTGGAATTTTCATAAAATCTGGACTAATTGGTAAAACAAAAATTTTTGGAAAGAGTTGGCCCCTGTAGGGCGATTTGTAAAAGAATGATAGTTGAAATAGCTGACAAAAGGCAAAATCTGAGTTGAAATTTATGGAAAATTATCCAGATTGTTTTCCTGAGGAAATATTTTGAAATTCAGAGCCCTGGGGGTAAAATGGGAAGAATTGATAATTTTGAAGACCCAGGGTTTTGAAATCGCTTTTGAAAAGAGTTAAAATTCAAATCTGGATTGAAAATTTTGAACTCGAGAGTTCTGGACCTCGAAATGACATGCTGTGCAGTGCAGTGATATGAAATGCTCATACAATGCTATGCAATGACATATTTTATGACATGCAATCATGAACCAGGATTTAGAGATTCCCGTCTCCTGTTAGGAGTAGAATTTTGAACATCTAAGCTAAAATAGAGAAATTTTGAGAGTTGCAGATGAAATTTGGACTTTTGCGGGTTCCAGGCTCAGAAAATGACCATTTTGCCCTCTGGCGATCTCCGGGGAGGAGTTGTGATGTTTGGTGGAAATGTCAGGGAGGTGAGTGAAAATTTGGGGTGTTTATACTTTGGCATCGCTAAGATAGAGCATTTCTATTTAGCAATCGTTGTATTTGTCTCTGCCTCGAAAGAATATCGCAAAAAGGATTGGCGATGTAAGCCGTGAACAATAATTTAACGAGTTCTGACAGCGTAAATGATAACAGTCAATAGCGATAAGAAAAGATTGATGCTCTAAAATCTATACGATACGGTTCCCGGTCAGCAATTGTTCATTTGCCAGAGACACCTTCAATGCAAACCGCGATAATGAACATTTGTTGTTAAAAAACCGATAAGGAAAATATGTTGCATGAATATATCGATGTATCCATATACGATAATCAATAGAATAATCGTGAAAGAGTATTCATACCTGGAAAACGGGTTTGTTCGGGTCGTGTCAATCTCCCACTGAACGATTGTTATAATGCGACCGACAAACCATGATTTTTTAATTATTTAAAACTCAATCATTTAATTTGCGGGGTGTTTCCGAAAAAGGCCGGCATGTGAAAGGACGTATTTTTAAATATTTAAAACGCAAAGGGCGGCGTGTGGAAAGATGTATTTTTAAATACTTCAAACGCAATCATTTAATTTGCCGGCAATTATCGAAAAAGGGAGGCATGCGAAAAGACGTATTTTTATTTATTTAAAACGCAATCATTTAATTAGCGGGCTGTTTTCAAAAAAGGGCAGCACGTTAAAGGACTTTACCTTTGTATTTGACTAAGGACGACGTTTCTGTATCTGCGTTGCAAAGGTGCCATCGATATCTCTGTCCAGGCATGGCGCCAAAGAAGGGGACAATCGGAGCAGTACGACCAGCCATGGCGGCTAAGAAGAGGACGATGGGAGCAATACGACCCGACACGGCGCCAAAGACGATGGGAGCACTACGACCGAACACGGCGACAACGGAGAGGACGATGGGAGCAAAACGACCAGGCACGCCGCCAAATGAGTGGACGATGGGAGAAAAACGACCAGGCACGGAGCAAACAGAGAGGACAATGGGAGCAAAACGACCAGGCACGACGGCAACAAAGAGGACGATGGGAGCAAAATGATCAGGCACGACGCCAAAGGAGTGGACGATGGAAGAAAAACGACCAGGCACAGAGCAAACAGAGAGAACGATGGGAGCGAAACGATCAGGCACAACGCTAACGGAGAGGACGATGGAAGCAAAATGGCCAGGCACGACGCCGAAGAAGAAGACAACCACATCCACAGTACCAGCACTAGTGCTTAAGACGTATATTTTTTGAAACGCCTGAGCGGTTTAGTCAATATTTGCCTTTTCATGTCGTATTTGGACTTGTGTTGTTTACTGTAGACAATAATTTCAATGTCAAATCCCGAATACTACGCTCATGGTGCACTCAGTGCAACATCCACATGCAAGGGTGGGTGGCAACGCCCTGACGAGTTCATAGATGACATCAAGCAGATGCAAGATGAATTTGCAGACGGGAACACTATGAGTAATTTTGTAAGTATTTAACCACTATCAATTTCTAGGTCATCGGTTTGTATATATTGAAGTTCGTAAATTTGTGCAACCAGACAATGTGTGATTTTGTCAATTACATTCAGAGCAACCCAATGAGCAATACAGTACGCATCATCAGCCCTTATTTCATGGTATGTCTGGTCCGCTGTTGTTTTGTTTGCTTTTATGACATACGTTTCTTGGTGGTTAAACCTTACTATTTCGTGCAACAGATGTACGTCCGGCGAAAGCCATATGACATTGGATTCACAGATGCACTACCTTGTTGGAACAACGATGATGAGTGCCTAGACATTTCAAAATTTGGAAAGGTAAGTGAACAAACCTCTTCTCCAAGGTTTAGTCGTAACATCCCCATCACAATATGTCTCTGGAATGAAAATTTATTTTATCGATTCGTAGATTTTACTTCCTACACTTTGGCAAAATCCTGACCATTGGATCTTATACGAGATGATTTTTCTGGAAAAATAACTATGGTGCTACAACTCATTGGACTGCCACAGTGGCGTAGAACGCGACACTATGCATTTGGTAAGCTTATGCCCAAAGGTGAATCGTAGCTGTTCGAGGTAGACCGGACTATAATATATTATCCCTTTATCACAGGCGGGATTCCTTAATGGGCTTATGGGTGTCGACATTGCCGAGTGGATGTTGCTCTGTGCTGACGATACTCCTTTATAAAGTAATGTAGTCGATTGTGGCATATTCGTAATGAAGCATATTGAAGCAATATACAATGGAGAAGAACCTTGTTTCCACGTTGTATGAGCTTTGTATCCAATGTTATTGGGTAGTCCTGTTATATATTGGTTTCACATTACATGTTTTGTTGCAGGAACATATGCCAGAAATACGCTACGAAATATGCAGAAAACTGATTGAGTTTAAAAAGAACGACAAACAAAATATATAAAGTGAAACCTATCGATTGCTCTGTCTGTACAACCTAACGAGCTCCACCATCACCGTTCTCGCCCTCCTCCTCGACAACAACCCAGTCGGTGCAGTCGCGCTGAGGGTGGCCAGCAGGAGCTCCACCACGTCCTCTTCTTCTCCCTAGCGAGGAGGTCTCAGAGGAGCTGTCGTTTCGGTGACGGGGGTTTATCTCGCCGCAGTATGATTCATCTGGTTTTCTGGTATCAACACAATCAGAGAGACAAAGACAAAGAGAGAGAGAGACACACAAAATGGAGATATGTAGGAGGAAGTCCGATAGGCCAATTTTTTAAGACTACAAATTTTGTAAATCTGTCTCCGTTGAAATATAATTCGAAGATTACAAAACACGCTTGCAAATCGTTGTACTGCTTCCTCTACGAAAATTAAATCGTATTCAGAAATAGTTTTTTGTTGTATATGCATAACCAATGCTAGTAAAGTTGTTCTTCAGTAATAAAAAATACTGTACGACGAAAGATATTTTGGTGCGGTTCCTACGACGAAAGATATTTTGGTGTGGTTCCGAAATCTTTCTAAAAATCGCATTCCATGAACTTATCAATAAGAAAGGTTTGTTCTCAGAAATCGCTGTATTGCTGAACCTACAATAATGTACACCTAAGGCGATTTCTTGTGATGCGTGTGGAAGTACTTGTGGATTTATTTAAGACCCAAAAATTCGGTCCAATCGCATTGATTACTATTGAGAATAGCCCTCTGGCATGACATTTTTCAATTTCATTAATGCAGAGTGTATTTTTATTTAAGATTTGCTTTTGGTTTAATGAAACTGACGTATATACTTGAAAACTGACGGAGGGTGATAGGACGTTTCATTAATATTTGAATGACACAACACACAGTTCCACTTTGCTTCGCGAATAAGGAACCGACAAATCGACAATTCCTGCATAAACGACTTGTTCTTGAATCGAGTATATAGGCGGCTTCGACGCAGTCGTCGTATCCGTCTATACTTTTTTCATATGTCTGCAAGATCATAATTAAAGGAAACGTCGTTTAAAATTCAAGAAATTTTCAAATTCTTACACAAGTTTTCATGGTGGTAGCAGTGTAGTTGACGTTAGACCACCAATTCTGAACATCAAGCATGTCGTATCGCTTTGTCCTATTCATAATTACGAAAGCAACATTAATGACTCTTATTCACCACTTTTTTCATATGACAGCAATAAAGCGATGTTTAAGCATCAAACATTTCATAGCGATGTTGAATATTATCATTTCGAACATTAGAAGTCTTTGTTCATTGCATACATCGCAGTCTCATTCTGCGACTGTCAATCACGCGGGTTAAGCACACATCTTTTATCAATTACAAGCCTTTTAGATCCTCGCGACGCTTCCGTCACTTTCTCCTCCGCAATTAGAAAGGACGTCAATTTTTTTGCAGAGTTCTTCGCGGAATCCGAGTATATCAACCTGCAAGGAGAGATTGTAAAGTAGAACCAATAGACATGCACTTAATCCCTAATAACAGAGGTCAAGAAATGACATACAACGTCGAAACAGGGTTCTGCACCATTGTATATCGCTTCAATGTACTTCATTACAAATACGCCGCAATCAACACCATTATCTTGTAAAGGAGCATGGTATGCCGTGCGATAAATCCACTCGCTAACATCGACTCCCAAAATGGCTTTGAGGAAACCGATCTGAGAATAATGCGACCGACAGTAAATTCATGACCCCAGTACACGACACAATACTCATATAGATGGAATCTTACGAGATGGGAAATGTCTAGCCGTAAACCACTGTCAACTTCCAACGAATTGTAAAACCATAGTTGTTTTTCGTGTAAATCCATCACGTATAAGACCCAATGCTTTTCAAATTGCCAGAGTGTAGGAATCAATATATGCAAATAGATCAAAAGAATGCTGTTAGTACTGTTATGCTGTAACATTGCAAGCTAGGTTTGTTTACTTACCTTTTCACATGACAAAAGGTCTCTGCAATGATTACCGTTAACCCAATAAGGTAGGCCGTCTTTGAATCCATTGGAGTATGACAAACGCCGTAAGATCGTCTGCATACTGAAACATTGCTAACATTAACGTTAACATACGAATCAATTGGACTAAATCAATAACCAAAAGCAACATAAAATACAACCGAGATACCATGAAATACGGGCTGACGATGCTTATAGTCTGGCTTGGTGCGTTGCTTTTAATATAACTGACGAAATCGGCTATAGTCCGTTTGCAACAAATATGGTGTTGTTAACGCACCTACACATGGCTTACGAATATAGAAAACTCCTACTGGTTTCATACAAACAAAATTACTGATCATGTTGCATTGTGAGAATTCATTGCGTATTCGTTTCAGGTCCTCCAGGAGTGATTCACTAAGTTTGCACCCAACTTCGTCGGTGGATGTTCTATTGAAATGAATAAGGACATTAAAATTACGTGATTGAAATTAAATTATATAGTACACAACACAAATCGCAAAAAACGGCATGAAAGAAACGATGTGTAGACAATATACTTATGATTCGCCATTGTTGGTCGTGTAGTTGTCTTCCTCTGCCTCACCGTTCACAATTTTCTATGTGGGAGCGAGGAACTCCAGGTTTATGACGAAACCGTCGGTTTGATTGTTGCTGGTTCACGAAGTATAAAATAATCATACCGTCCAGTACCTGTGCAACTATTTATGACCCAAAAGATCTACTGCTCAACCAACATGATCAATGAATAATGTACGACAACTAAAAAATTTATGGTTATCCGTTGGAACTTCGTAATTCGACTACATATTCGGTGCATAGCGAGTTGTGGGTATCACGGGAAAGCGATTTGTGCTGTAATACTCGGCCTTTGTAAACGGTGTTAGTCAACACCGAATCGTGCTGTCAAACGATAGTAGTATAAAACGCGATTGTTAGAAATTGTGGAGTATCACTCATACTTGCACTTCCACTGTTAAAGCGAACAAAGCTCCTCTTGTAACAGATCAAGAGGTTTACTTACCGCTTAAAAAATGAAGTAAGGAAGAGAAAAAATACATTGATTAGCCTTTTATTTATAATATATGGCTACATATTTTCACAAGATAACAATAATAATTTCAAAAGGCAAAAGGAGGTGCTGGAGAAGAAGTTGAATCAACGCTACGTCATAGCTTTACCAACTAATGTCGGTAAATTGACCGGAATTCCTTCTTTGTTCCATGGTTGAACTCTCTTCGTCCAGGCATGGCGCCGAAGAAGTGTAAGCTTCGATTAGTGCTTATCGCTTGAAGCTGTGTAAGTAGACTTCGTATTCGTTGCATAGCCAATTGTGGAAGTCGATTCCTGACATCACTGAAAGGCGATTTGTGGTTATCGTTGAATAGCGATTTGTGGCATCGCAACATAGTGATTTGAGGGTATTGTTCGACTGTCAATCTAAGCGGGATGAGAAAGGTTGTTCAAGTAAGGTTTTTTGGGGCATTGATCAAGGTTGCGCTTCATTTAATGATCTAAGTAGGCTATCACCTGCGCGGTGATAGCTTACTCAGATCATAAAATGAATCACAACTTTTATCAATGCCACAAAAAAACTTACTTGAACAACCTTTCTCAGCCCACTTAGCTTAACATTCGAACAATACCCTCAAATCACTATGCTGCGATGCCACAAATCGCTATTCAACGATAACCACAAATCGCCATTCAGTGATGTCAGGAATCGACTTCCAGCGGAAGCCACAAATTGCTATCTCTCGATTTAAGCAAACCCAACAACGGACCGCAAGTCGTCAATGACAAATCACTATAAACTCTTAACAAATCTGACATTGTTGACTTCGGGTCATGCAAAGACGCATGACAACTACATTAATAGCCCACACGGGATTCCTGCATCCCATACCTATCTGTCGAATGCATCAGAGCCTGTCATAAAAGAGAAAATATAAGACACTGTATTAAGTTTTACAACAAAAGCATACCTCCTCACAACATTGATTACATACCAAAAGACTTGTAAAACTCAAGCGATCGTTGCCGGAAATCTGGTCGGGAGGAATAGAGGTTTCAACGTTTGCTGGTACTTCTGTAGGGTATTGTTGCATGTTAGACATTACACGAGTTAGATATTGACAAGCTTCACGTAATGGGAAGCAATATAATGTCTTACATACCTGTTCATTCGAAGGGCTTTGTTGTTTTTTATTACAGGTTGGTTGTTTCTTAGTCCTTTTCTTGCCAACCAATTCTAGTGCACCCTTTGCCCTCCGACGACTGCGATCAGAGGCATGTTTTCTTTTGATGCCCTTTGCTTCATAAATATGTCCATCATAATCAACAACGTTCACTACTGACTTGTTGAAGATAATGTTTACGCTTCGGCGCAACTTCTCGGGAGTGTCAAGAGAAACATGATCTTCACCTACGCTGTTTGTTCCCATTATCTTCGGCTGATATTCATTCGCTGCAACGGACTTAAGGTGAATTAACTCCACGTTTTCAAGTAACTGCATTGCAACTTTTCTAACACATACATAGCCTTTTTCACTTCTCGATGCCAAATCTGCAACATGCATGAATGACCTACACAGTTGTTGGTAACGAGAGGCTATGCGACACTTCTCGTCAACACCAGATTTGCTCGCATTGTCCATAACGAGCATTTCAATCTTTGCATGTCTCTTCCATCTTCGCATTACGTAAGACTCAGGTATTTCTTGTATCTTCTCTTGATTGAGTGCCTTTAATGCATGACAACATAGAATACCTTTGAATTCATACATTTTGCACGAACATGCAACTCTTCCGTTGTCAACATTGTACGTGACATGTGCTTCTTGCCTTTCGTGATGCTTTTCGCCCTGCCATAAAATATGGTATTTGTGCATATTATCGGTTTGCACAAGTCCTTCTATTTTGCAATTCATGACATGTAACACCTCTTTCTTGATCCATTCAAATACAATTAGTGTATACAGAGCTCCAGGTCGCCTCAATATCTTCATGCCAAAAGTTAGAGGTCGTGTATTGAAGCATTTCACGTCTTGTTCAAGATCAATCTGTCTTAGACCATCTACAAATAATTCATATTGTTCCATGAAACGAAACATTGTTAAACATGAATACAGGGTTTTCTTCAACGTGGCATGCATAGATTCAACTCTTTGTGTGCTTATCATACCTGCACAAAAGTATTGTCTTCCATATGCCAATGCCCACTTCTCTTTTTCTGCATATAAATTTTGTAACCACAGACAGTCAATAAGGTCGTATGTCTTAATCATTTGCTCCCAATCTGACTTAAAGGTGACCTCGTCTACGCTATGAAGTACACACCTTGTAAACTTTTTGTCAAACCCTGTATTCTGATTAAATACGTGTCCTATGTTCTTTGCTGCATTTTGAAAAATATGCCACAAACATAGGCGATGATGTGCATCTGGCCACACCTGAAGCACTGCAGCCGCAATTGCGTGATCACCATCTGTAAGTACAGTTTCAGGATGCTTCCCATTCATTGCATGTGTAAATACTCTGAACAACCACTCAAAGCTTTGCTTGGTCTGGTCATACAAAAATGCACCGCTTAATATACAACTCTGTGCGTGATGGTTCACTCTGACAAACTGCGCAAATGGCCACTGTTCAGTATTAATCTTTACTGTGGTATCAAACACAAACACATCATTGAAGCATTCATAATCTACTCTTGACTTTGAATCTGCCCAAAACATATTCACAGCATATCCATCTTCGTCCACTTGCATTGCACTAAAGAAACCATGTTCATTGCTTGATTTATTCTGTAAGTAATGAACCAAAGAACATATTTCTCCGTTCTTCATGTTATCTGTCATCTTCCTTCTCAAGTGGTTTCTTAGATCCAAAGGTGTGAATGACACATTTTCGCGACCACCATCTATGCGGATAAACAAATTGTATGTCTTCCTTGGTGCAATGTCGGCGCTATCGGCTATTTCAGCCATTGCAGCATGCGCTACAGTTACTTTGCGATGTGACCTTAGCATAGGAGTCATAAATGATGCAGATAAATCAAGATTATGATCACTGATTAAAGTGCGCACGACAAATTTCCCATTCGGATGTCTTCTCAAAACCATTCTCGCTTGACATCCACATCTTGATTCTGACATGCTCCTTGTTGGATTTCCCATTGATTTCTTCCAACCTTGCTTGGAACAAACATATGTATTTCTAACCAAGACACCCTTTGCATTTTTTGACCAAGAAAACCTTCTAACACTGAAGCCAACTTTTAAGGCATAATCATTGTAAAATTTATATACAGCTTCCTCATTATTAAACTGCATTCCTTCTACGGGAACAGAGGCAAGTGTAATTCCATGTGAATTCCTAGTTCCTACGCTTTTATTGTGTGTACTGACATCAAAACCTACCTCATTATTGACTTGCATTTCTTCTGCTGGAACATTCAAGTCAAGTGTACTTCCATGTACATTACTGGTGCCTAAACTGGAATAATCATAGTCTACCTCACTATTGAATTACATTTCTTCTACTGGAACATTCAAGTCAATAGTGGGTCTAATGCCTGCACCATTCTTTTCATGTGCATCGTTAGTGCAGATGTTCAATTCTTCAGTTGCGTCATTAGTATAGATATTTAATTCTCCAGATATTTCCATTGATTGAGCTACATCATCTTCATTACAACCTGATGATAAGCTCAACAATGTTTTAAGCAATATATCAATTTGTGTTTGCAGCAAAATAACAAACAAATCGATATTAACTACCAAAAATGTGTCTCACAAAAATGAGAGTTTGTTACTAATACAGGGGTTTGACATACAATGCATATAATGAGTGAATGTAGGATACCTGATGGGGTAGAGGCCCTTCCTAGCATTTGTAAACAAGCATTCTTGTCAACAGGTCCCAGCGTCTTACAAATATCGATAAGTTTCCAACCATCGTAAGGAGAAGATCTACCTGCAATAAACAAACAATGCCTTAATGGCACACAACACGACATGCCTTCTTCCTCGATAGCATGATGAGATGGAAAGCTACTCACGCCGCCTTAATGGCACTGGTTGGAATGTTTGTGCATCATTGCTTTCTTCCATAATGCCTAACAACAATGAAAAAGAAGACAAGATAGTGGAATGTTTTGTAACCAATATATCAATTTGCGTTAGCAAGCACATACATTTACTACGATTTAATCAGGATGCATGTAACAATGGATACCGATAAGGTTAAGCAAGTCAAAGCAACGATTTAATGAATGACAATATGCGATTTGATGTTTGCTTATAATGAGCATCAAGTTGTCGCTTACCATGCCAATAGAATACTCATGTCGTACATGTGTGTTGACGATAACGCTCTCATTATATCCACGAGGCTATAACGCGAGTTCAATAGAAGTCGCTGAGAGAGCAGCGATATTCATGCAAAAATCACCCCCCAATGCTTGTAACAATGTGTTTCTGCACGCACACGTTTTCAAAGTCTGTGTACAAATATCTTATAAATACATATTACAAAACATATAATATCGAATAAATCAATATACTAATCGATTTGTAAGATATTGAAAATCGATACGGCAGTTCAGCATAATAACTTACAACTCGACAATACAAAACCATACTGTCTAAAAGGTGGATAAATATATTGCACAATAAATTACAAATCGATAAGGAAGAAATTGAGCATAATAGCAAACAAATCGATATTAACTAACAAAAATGTGTCTCACAAAAACGGGAGTATGTTACTAATACAGGGGTTTGACATACAATGTAGGATACCTGATGGGGTAGAGGCCCTTCCTAGCATTTGTAAACAAGCATTCTTGTCAACAGGTCCCAGCGTCTTACAAATATCGATAAGTTTCCAACCATCGTAAGGAGAAAATCTACCTGCAATAAACAAACAATGCCTTAATGGCACACAACACGACATGCCTTCTTCATCGATAGCATGATGAGCTGAAAAGCTACTCATGCTGCCTTAATGGCACTGGTTGGAATGTTTGTGCATCATTGCTTTCTTCCATGATGCCTAACGACAACAAAAATGAAGAGAAGACACGAGAATGTTTTGTAACACAAGGCAGGCACGAGAAGGCAACAATGTGTTGTAAAAAAGGGTAAAAAGCAAGGCGGAAAACTCGACTGGAGAAGAAGGAAAAGTTTGGGTTGATAATGGGAGCTACTGTTACAGCAGATGGCGTAAGAGTTTAATGGATAGGGAACGTCTCCACTTTAAATAGTTAACATCAAACTTTTCAACCATCGTAAGAACAAGATCTACCTGCAATAACCAAACAATGCCTTAATGGCACACAAGACGACATGCCTTCTTCATTGATAGCATGATGAGATGAAAAGCTACTCAAGCTGCCTTAATGGCACTGGCTGAAATGTTTATGCATCATTGCTTTCTTCCATGATGCCTAACGACAGCAAAAATGAAGAAAAGACACGGGAATGTTTTGTAACACAAGGCAGGCACGAGAAGGAAACAATGTGTTGTAAAACAGGGTAAAAAACAAGGCGGAAAACTCGACTGGAGACGAAGGCAAAGTTTGGGTTGATAATGGGAGTTACTGTTACAGCAGATGGCGCAGGAGTTTAATGAATAGGGAACGTCTCCACTTTAAATAGTTAACATCAAACTTTCTGGATGGAGGACTTTTTTGTCCGCTTCTCGAACTGTCGTTTGACAACTTTTGAATGGAGGATATTTTTGTGATTTCCTCGAACCGTCGTTTCAGGGCATGAAAAGCAAGTAAGGGTGATTAGGTCTTTGCAACAGCACCAGAGTCCGATGCAAAGTTCAACTTACACGGGAATACGAGACCCATGTGCAAGAATACGTGGCGCTCATTCGACCCCCCGAACACAGACGTGGGATTCAGTGAATCATCGGGGGCGAACATACACCACCCTCTCCTCATATTGATCAAAATGCCCTTGCTTTGCTAGGGTGGTAAAAGAGAAAATTGACGGCAGCCGAAACAGATTCAAAGAAAAAAACTCTTGCAAATTACTTCGAAAAAGTTTTCTGTTTAAAGACCAATCTTTTGGCTAACTTCCTAAAAAATTAATTCAAATCTCATCTTTCTAATAAAACTGTCAAATAAAGACCCAAAGATAATCTCATGTTTGAGATGCATATATTTGAAGGGAAAATATATAGTAGATCGGTACCATGATACCTTATGGTGGTACAACCCTTGTTTGCATAGATATGGCAGCCAGTTGATAAATCTATGAGTATAAATATGTTTAGCATAACTTAATATGTTATAAGGTTTTATCATATCTAACACACCAAGATTAAAGTTTTTAGATCATAAAAAATTAATGACACAATTTAGGAAAATAAGGGAGATTTAAAAATGGTATAAAATATGTTATTTGAGTCAATTTACATGCTAACATCATTCAAAGGTTCTAATTAAATCTATGTAAATCAAATATGTACCACTATAAGTTACAGCGGTACAATACCACCGTAGAAGCACCCCTATTTGAAATGTCTATGTAGCTTAGGTTATTGGACAACAATGGCGGCTTGTTAATTTTATTATCATATTCTTTCTTTCATAGGCTAGCTTAGGTTAGGCAGACTCTTCTTACCAGTTATACAACTTTATCATTGGGTTTTGAACTTGCAACATCCCAACTAGGGGTATCAACGGACCCGATTTACCTTGACCCGATATAAACCAAACCCTATAAAGTCCAATTAAGACCCAGGTTCGGACCCAAAGGTTCAATTAATATATGGACCTAGGTATAGTGAAGCAGAGCATTGCAGACGAGTTGGATGTGAATCCAACTCTCCAAACCCAATCTGGGATACGATACCTTAGAAGATCCATTTTCTTTCAGACCCATTCGGGTCCAAATGGATCTTCGGAGTAACTCCATTTTGACACATCTCAACTTCTGAGAATTTTGTTTTTAGCTTTTCAAAAATTACCTTATGTAGCAATTTCATTTTTTGTGAATATTGAAATCAATTCTGTATTTTTTTTAGGTGTCGGATCTTACGGCTCTGGATAATTTTGGTGTTCGGTAGGATTATTTTAGGGCACTAGAGGGTGTACGAGGTATCAGGATAAATTTTTATTTTTTTTAGCAATTTTATTTTGCTCTAAAATGGTTTGAGATTTATTTGCACAAATTAGATCTCAGACTAGATCCAATTCATCTTAAATGGATCCATATTGGCCATCCCATGTCTGGACCAATATAAACCAAATTTGAACTTGTTTGACTAAAGTCAAGAAGAGTGTTGCTTGATTCTCTATTGGTGCAGATGGAGGTGGACTTAAAGCCTCTCTAAGCCCAAGCCACCTCCAAGGTGGCCAATAAGAGAACACCTCTTTCTTGACCATACAAAAGAAAGTATTTCAAATTTGGCATTCTCATTAGCCACTAAAGTGGTGACCTCCAACATGGCCAATGAGAGGTCATGCTACTTTTCTTCTTCCCTTAAATGAGCCTAGAAAATGTTGAGGGGGGTCTTCTCTTTTTGTTGGAAAAGTTTGTTGAAGAAAAAACATGGTGAATCTTCCCTAGTTGTCTCCTACATTGAGACATTCTGTTGAAGCTTGTTGCAGCCAGAACATGGTGCATACCATAACTCTATTTGGGTGTGAACCAGAGCTGCATGTGAACATGTTCGTGTGTCCATAGTAGCTGTTTAAAATCTGTACCAACTGTTGTGGCCACTTCTTTGTCTGTGGTGCCCTTGTCGAGTTGGAAGGAAGTAAATTTTCTATTGTTTGTGTTTCTGTAAATCTTGATACTTTGATGGAACTTACCCTTATGCCTTATAATCGGGTTTATTTAAACTTGCCTCAATTTAAATGATCTATATATCTTGTTTGATTTAAGAGGTTACCTAATAAGCATTTGATCTTTAACATAATTTTTCTACTAGTTTATTTAGTATTTGTAGCTTATTTATAATCCTTACTTAGTCTCATTGGAATTGGGAAAATGTGGAAGAGATTTAGCATTGGAGAATATACTTTAGAAGTGTTTGTGTGGGCAGGTTGAACAACAAATCTCTAATATTAAAATTTAGATTAAACTAAATGTGTTGTTGAATTGTGTAACATCATTCGGTTATGTGATTGTCTGTGTATCAGACACAGTTGCACTAATCGAATAATAACTTTTAATCTACTTCATAAAAATTAGCGTATGATAGCTTGTTGGAAAGCTAACATATGTGGCTATAACTTATATGTTTAGATAATTTTTTTATTCATTCGATTTGACTGTCAAAACTGGTCTAGAATTGAAAAAGTAATTATTCGGATAACTGTTAGGACTGTAACAGTCCGACCCCTTGTTTGATTCGTAGCAGAGTCATCCAAACTCCGATTTAAGTGATTTTTGTTACTCTGGTTCGATAATTAATTTTTCTAGAACATTTATGTTAAATTTTTTTTTGAATCAATTATCTTCTTGGTCAAAAGTATCTTGAAACAGACGGAATAGTTCCAGAAGTGACTGTATAGGATTGTACTAGTCTGCTGTCTTGCTTGGGTCGTATCAGAGTTATGCAACATCCAATTTGAGCGATTTCAGTTTATGTGGTTTCAAAACTAAATTTTGTACAACTTTTATTTTTGGGTCATTGATTGAATCCATAGGAAACAATCATGTTTTGAGCTGTCCAAACTGGATAGTTACAACAGACCCACCTATGAACATCAATCCATTAGTATGGTGTTCGGTCCGTATCTTGACCATCAGTGGTCAGATTTGCAAGTTTTTGGATTCGTTGAAAAGAAAAAATTGTTATCTACAAAATCTGTTTTGGCGCTATCCTTTCATTTGAAGTGCAACAGGGTCCAAACACCCCCGTATTAAAAACTATCAGTTTTTCAAGTTATCCAATTTAGCTTCCGCGCATCAGGATTCATTTGGATTTTGGATCGTGGATCCGCTCCTTTTTGGATCCACAATATTTTTGGTATCAAACCCTTATTTAGGATTTATCTTAATCCTAAAATACCCCAAAGAGTGTTCTTGCCATGTCTGGGAGAATGAATGAGCATGGTCAAGGTGAATCCAACATCAAAAACGAGAACCGTGACCTTAGATATGAAAATCGTGACTTCCGACGATAAGTTAAAAAAATGAATAAGAGAATAGAGGAACTCACTAAGAAAAGAGAGAGAGAGACTACACGAGCAAAACATGCATGAATCTCGAGAAAGTCATGAAGCTAGTATGTATGATTCAGATAGTGAGTTTGATGCATATAGGCAAACACAAGATAAAAATGTGAACCAACCTCAGAGGTCGAATTGGGAATTTGCCCTGAAGTTTAAAATTTCAGAATTCAAGGGATCAGGTACCCCTGAAGAATTCTTAGACTGGATAAGTGAGGTCAAATAAGTTCTAGAGTTTAAGGAGGTCCCTGAAAGAAAATGAGTCGGGTTAGTTGCCTTTAGACTAAAGGGACGAGCTGCAAACCGATGGTGTCAACTCAAGCAAACACATAATCATCAAGGTCGCACACCAATCAAGTATTGAAAGCATATATAACAAAAACTGTATGCCCAATTCTTACCTCTCAACTATCATCGCGAACTTTATTAGAAATATTAAAACTTAAAGCAGGGTACATGGTTCGTCGACCAATACATAGAAGAGTTTCATGATTTGATCGCTTAAAATGATATTCGAAAAAGCGAAAAACAGTTAGTGTCTAAACACATAGAAGGATTAAACTTTCATTTACAGGATATGTTGAACTTCATTAAGTGTTGAACTGTGTCAGAGACTCATCAAAGAGCGCGACAATGAAAGAAGTCGTCGCAAAAGAAGGATTTAACCAGGGTTGGTCAGCCGGTCGTCGCAAAGGGCTTTCGTTCTGTCAGAGAGCATGTTTTGCTGTTTTTGTGTAACCATCACCATCCCATAGCATTAAGATGGAGATCGGGGGGTCGGGGGGGGGGGGGGAGAGAGAGAGGGGGGAGAGTCTTGTTCCTCCTAATGGATCAGGGGCTTTTTGTACAGGGATAGATGGAGAGTGGGATATGTAGTTAGAGATTGTACAGGTTTTTTGATTGATGGTTGCTCATTGGGGGAGCTGGGCTCTAGAGGATAGGGAATGGAGTGCATGGCCATCCTTCCTGAGCCTACTCAATACTGCCCATCAGATCATTGTGGAGGTCTCAAGTCGTGATGTGGCTCATGCTACAGATGTTGGAGGGCAGGGATAGAGCTTCAAGAGTTCCAAACCAGATATGTTATGTAATTTTTGGGTTTAAGAGATGTATTGTGCAGAAGGTGCCAAAGTTCAGTAATGACTTGGCATGGTCTCTTGCTAACTTGGCTGATCTCTATGAGGATCGTCAGTGGAAGGATAATGTAACCTCCAGACTGGCAGCCTAGAGAAATTGGTGTATAGCTTCATTTTTCTTTTCTCAATATACTGGTAGAGGGGCTGACTAACACCAGCATCTTTATTCAAAAAAACAAGATGATGATCCACCTAATGTCCATGCTTTCAATTCATAAACATGCAAATCCAAAACCTCATCTATCATTAGGACGATGGTCATAAGCCACTAGCATAAAAACTCCCCAAGATCTTCTGTGTCTTCCATCAAACCTTGAACTTCATTGACATTCCTTATTACAGAAAGAAAAAGTTTTTTATGATAGGCTAGTAAACTAATACCTCAACGGTACTAATAATTTTGCACTGATAGCTACTGGTTTAGTTAGGGTGATCCAACGAAAAAACAAGAATCTAAGCAGCAACCTCGTTTTATGATTACTTCGAGCTTGATGTGCATATCTTATGGCTTATAGCATTGTACAGTGGTATTGTCTGTGAAATTCTTTCTGCATGGAGATGAGTCATCGCAGGACACAAACTTTTGTTGCCATTACAACTTATCTGCAATTCTTCCAAGTGCATCAGCGAGTTTGCTCAGAACTGCAACCAAGCTGTTAGCATGGTCTTTCCTTTGATTCCTGTCCAATTGGCAATTTATGTTCTGTGCCTCAAGATGTGCATTCAGCAGTCTGCTATTCCTCTCCAGGATTTCAATCAACCTAACCTGTAAATTTGTGTCACCTTCCTCCTCAGATGGTGGCCGCTTCCGCTTTTGTCCAGCCTGAGATGCAGACCCTTTCTCGGGGTTCATAGTCTGTTTCTCAGCTGCAGCACCTGCATATAAGTGTTTAGGAAAGATGGATGACCTTCCCTCATCTGAGACACAAGCACTAAAGTCCCCTCAACCAGACCATGAAACCAAATGAATCCAGGTATCAACCAAGGTTGCCAGACTAGGAATCAGAAGCGGGAATCGATACGGAACCAGAAGCGATGCATTTTAAAATGTATAGGAAGCGGGAAGCGAGAAATAAAAACAACAACATAAGAATTGAATGAGAATCAAAATGGAATGCAAATAAAAACTAAAATAAAAGTGACTTCTTAAATTTCATGATTTTTCAGTATAAGAATTAAATTTTTAACAAAATCTAAAAAATATGGCTGCCAATTTAGAGAAAGCACATAAAAGTGAGTGTAAAGTGTGAGAGGAAACACATAAAAAACAGGAAAAGAAGAGTGGTAAAACATATAAGAGGAACAAATGAAGCATGTGGAAAGCATAGGAGAAGCGTGGGAGAATCGAGATTCTCATCAAGTTTCGGAAGCGAGTTGTATCGCGCTTCCAAAGCGAGCTTCCAGGGAGTGGGATTTCAACCTATCTAAGAAGCTTCCGGTAACTCTGGTATCAACATATTTTATTCTACATGCATGAGGGAAGAAACCAGTTAACAAGTTGGAAATAATAGAACTATAAGACCATGGCCTTTTCAAAGATTCCAAGTACACTCCATTGGACTTCAAAATATGACAAATTCAAGCTAACCAACATTCTTCTCCTCCTTTCTCTCCTGTTTCTTATACTTCAAAAAATTCCCACAAGCATAATCCTCATTCTTATTTCTGTGAGCTGGAGAAAAAATTATTCTTAGTTACTTGATAAGAAGCCCTACTGATTTTGAATCCGCAATCATGCAGTGCAACCATAGCAATATAAAGGGATGGCTAAGCAGCGATCACTACATGGCAATCAATGCTTCACATTGGCTCGTACATACAATAAAATACCGAATACAAGTAATTAATTTGAAAATAAAGGTAAAGAGAAAGTCATAGACTAATGAGATCAATCCTGTATTATTTCAAAGAGTCATGAACCGATCAAATGCCATATATGACACAACTGTGATCACAGTTTCAAAACCCAACCATTTTCAATAACAAAACGGTTTTCATACAACTTTTAGATGCCACTTATTACTTTGGAAAAATGCTACAAGGAGAAATGAATAAAAGTTAGAGGAAAACATTTTCATGGCTTAACAACAAAATGACAATTCTTCAGAAAATTGCACTAATGTTTTATTCATAACATGGCATACAGGGTTCTTACTTCTTAGTTGTAAGTAGTCATGGCCTACCTAGTTTATACATCATACTGATACCTACAATTGCCAAATACTGCAGGCCAAAAAGACATTTGGTTTCCTTAGGGGGCATTCAATTGCACGGACAGCAGCAGCAGCACCCACGGGTTGCTGCTGTCCGTGCTCCACATACCCGACACAAACATCGGACATGCAGAATGCCTAGAACATGACGTCTGGTGTCTGAAACACCTGAGACAAAAACCAAAAAAAAAAAAAAAGAACGGAACACCTAGGACAAAAATCTCAACTTGTCGAGGACACCTCTGCACCGGGCCAGGAGTGTCCAGACAGGACTATATTACACAGTCCTGTCTGCGCAATCAAACACCCCTTTAGTTTCTGATGATTTCCAGTCTAAGTTCCCTATTTTCTAATTGCAGTTCCAGGAACCGCTGATAAGTGACATGGTCCTCCAAGAGATATGAAGAAATGAAAGACAGTAGGCTATTGAGTTATATTGTTCTTACTCAACTCTTTCCTTCTACATTGATTCCGGTAAAAATCGTAAATCTTTATGGCATAATAGACCGTTGAACCTACAACCATGACATGGCATTTTGTTTTGTTTCAAGCAATCTCTTAGCTCAATTCTTATTGTCACTCCCAATAATCAACTATTCATTTCTCCTGCTGTTCATTCTACCTTTTTTTTTGTTTCTCGCGGTCTTCCTTTACTCTTTCTAAAATTTTCAAAACTTTGAGAACTAAATGAATTGTGCAAAATCTCATAAACCAGACCTTCATGTGATAAATAAGCGTTAGAAAAGATATCGATTGGATATCAGAGGAATGGCTCTTTAACAAAAAATTGCTTAACATGTCCCTGATAAACCAAAAACCAGTTTCCAAAGAATTGAGGTAAGAAGACAAATGAATTAAAGCGAAGTGCGCACAGAAGTCCTCTCGGACGTCGACCAGAAACTCTCAAACTGAATAGCAAGTAGCATAAATGCCTATCACAGAATGTATGAAGTTGCAAAAACTACAAAGTTGTTGATATGGCTTCCCTCTCCCAACAAACTAAACAGTGATCACAAATCATCTACTTAGTAATTGTCAAAAGAAGGCTAGCAGAAATTGCTATACTAACACAATCCCCACAAAATCTGTGAAATCCCCACATTATGAGCCAAAGGCAAGGGCGTAGCTAGGGGGGGGGCAGGACTGGGCTGTAGCCCAGTCCTGCCTCCCGAAACAGTTAATTTTTTTTTTTTTTGTTTTTTTTAAAGCCCAGTCCTAGCCCAGCCCTGATTCCATATGAAATAGATTTTTATCCATTTTTGTAGCCCAGTCCAGTCCTAGCCCAGCCCTGACTGCAGCAAATAGTTTGATTTGTACATATGAAATAGATTTTTATTAATAATTGTAGCCATTTTTTATTTTATCTCAAAAAAAAATTTCCGGGGGCGCTGCCCCAGAACCCCTGACTATCGCACAAATAAACTTTTTTTTGGCTACACCCCTGTTTGCCCCCCCCCCCCCCCTTACATGAATCCTAGCTACGCCCCTGGCCAAAGGCACCCATGGCAATCAACAAAAATTGCACAACAATTGCGACCGATATGAACACTGAATCCCGAATTCATCTTCACAACATTCAGAAGGAAAACCCTAAATACAACAACCCAAAAACCATATTCAGATAAAAATTCACGCTTACCCGGATCGAAACACCTTATAAAACATGGCTGAAGATGATTCCCTGCAGCAGAAAAAAAGTTGTGCGCAATTAAACCCTAGAAAGTCAGATCTCCGGAATCCTCAATCGACAAACAATATCCAATCCCAAAACAAGATGAAGAAGAAGGTTACCTGCGCTAATGGGCACGTCCGGAACCGGCGAGGAGGGACTCTCGAGCTTAATCTCCGCCGGCGGAGTCGGCGTCGGGCTCCTATCCACCGCCTCCTCCTGCCCGGACGGCTCGCAGTCGGAGAACAGCCCCTCGTCGGTAGTAGCCGGCCTGCCGCTGTCGAAGATCGGCTTCGTCGCCACCGGCGCCACCGCACTCGTCCAGCCGGCGGCGTCCCCATCGAGCACGTCGTAGACCTCCCGGTCGAAGAATCCCGGCAGCCGCCTCTCCCTCCTCAGATCGTTCCGCATCTCCCAGAAGCTCTCGTCGCCCCGGCTCTCCCACTCCTTTATTTTCCTGAAGTCTCCGGCGAGGTTGCTCCACCGCTTCTGGCACTGCACCGGCCCCCGGTCGACGCCGTACCGCCTGCAGTACGACGAGATCGCCGCCCATTTCGGCTCCGCCGCCGCCGACCCTCCGCCACCGCCGCCAGCCCTGCCCCCCTTGCTCTCTGTGTCCCTCTTCCCCTGGATCAGCACCAGAATCTCCCGCCGCGTCCACCGGGGGAGCCTCGGTGGCTTGTTCTCCTCACCGCCGTCGAATGCCGGTAACGCAACGATGAAGCACTCGTCCTCAGACGTTCCGTTGCGCATGACGACCTAGCGGAGTTTGCTTTTATCTCGGGTTCTTCCCCCTTTTTCTTCCCAAGTCGTGACGGCGTTTAGACGGCGCCGTTTGGGGGGAAGTCCTTTTGGGGAGGAGGGTTGGGGGTGGTGACCCTTTTAGAGGGAGGGAGGAGAAGAAAGAGTTAGGGATAAGGGGTAGGTTCGTTATGGTGTGGGGGTATGAGATTTTGGGGGTTACTTAATCAAATTTGGTAATTGATTATTATGCAAATCATGGGTTTCAATGACAATGAATGAATGGGTTGTTCTTAGCTTTTGGGGTTAATCGATTTTGATCCTTTGGGATTGGGCTTTAAAGGACCTTCCTATAATACGTAATATTTGACCTTTTTTGGTGTAGTGATAGGGCACCCCCACCATGACCCCACACCGGTAAGGCCACATCCTTATTTGGGGCCTAAAGGGTGTTTGCCTTATCGACTCTTAAGGCTGATTGGGGATTGGGAGGGACCTATTCGAAGTAGGGATAGGCAACGCCCTATGGGCCATGCAGACTCGGCCTGAGGCTGGGTTTGGGTCATGGTTTTAGGCTCGGGCTTGTTAGCTACTGGACCAAAACCCGGTCTGTTATATACGTGGGTCGGCTTGTAAGCTATTGGGCCGGTTCGATGGACCTGAGATATTTATTAATTATTAATAATATAAAAATTAAAATTTTAGTGAGGTCAACGTCCGAGTTGAGGACATGACCGCCGTGCCTTACGAGCACTAATTATGATAAAACAATGACAACCCCTATGCGCCAGCAGGATTCGATCATGGGCCTTCAGTTTGACACGGGACCTCGCTGAGTTTTGAAAAAAAAAAAAAAAAAATTATTGTTTGGATGATAGGACTATTAATCATATTTACGGTAAAATGTGATAATTTGGTTCTTTTGTCAAACAATTATACAATAATGTGCTTGACAAATCCAACCTTAACGTGCCTGGGACTATTGGATTATTAAGGTTTTAGGCCGAGGCCGTTAGGTACCAGGCCTAAACCTGGCTCGTTATATACATGGGTTGTGCTTGGGCCGGCACTACCCGCTTGGCTCGATGAGCTTGAGTTATTTATTGATTTTTTAATAATATAAAATTAAAAAAATTAACTATTGTATAGCAATTTGGTAACTATTACTATTTACCTAATTAGTTATACTAATTTTATAAAAACTAAAAAGATAATTAATTGAGTGCATGAGAAATTGAAAACTTGATAATTATTGTTATTTACAAATGAATTTGGGTCAGACTGGTCTGACCCACCAGCCCGCTTCACATTGGCCCAATGGGACGGGCCATGGGCTGCTCTTCAAACCTTGTCCTCTAAGAACCGGGCTGGGCCATACTTAAAGCCTAATGAGACGAGCTAAAAATGGGCTCGGGCCTGCCCGATGCCCACCCCCAGTTGTGGGGTAACACAATAATTTGTCTATTTAGTCAAATGATTTCTAGTAATCTGCTTAATGGATCCAACATAGTTTTTTTTTACAAAAAAAGGCAAAATCCAACGTATAGGTTTTGAAATTAGGGAAATGCTTTTATGGCATCGTTATAGAGTTTATGAAAAAACATGCTATTAGACAGTTAAACAAATGCAAAATTATGAAAGGTTTAAGTTTTATATAGAAGTTAAAAACGTTCCAAAAAATATGATCTCATGGGGTTGTCTAGCCAAACGTGATGGAAAATTCGATGAAAGAGACTCATTGTCACAGGCCTATTTCTTCAATAGGCCAGTGCGGTGCGACGGTCCTTCCTTACCGTCACAAGCTTTTTCGATCGCTCCCTTGCCGCTGCAAAAACTGAGTATAGAGTGCAAGAGAGCAAAAGAGAAGAGAGAAAGAGAAATTGCAATCACTTGAAGGTAATTACAATGAGGGTAAACAAAGAAAGCTCAATGCATTTGCATTCATTCACTATTTTGCCGGCAGGCTCTTTATCGTTTAGATCTACGGGCTAACCCTTCAGGGTATTGATCAACATGAACCAAAGTGCAAGGGTGGCCCGGAGAAAGGTATAAGTGATTCAACACTTACATCATGACTCAACCAAAGAAAAACAAACTCTAGATACAACTGTACTAAGTAGGTCACAAGGGAACATGCTCCTCCCTTCAAATCACGCGTCACCCTCGGCGCCATCTGTTTCATGGTAAGCTCTGACTTCATATGGATAGCAACTCTTCATCTAGAATGCTGGCTCTCACGTCGGTTCTACTGTCTCCTCCCACTGCATAAAATATTTCTTCGCTTCGTCCAAGTAGTTGACCTTGTGGTGAAGGATCTTGCTGAGACGCTTCTTTACCTATTTTATTGTCGGTGCCCTCTACAAGATACGAGCGTGTTGTGGTACACTACGTTCTGAATCTCCCTCATCCATATATAATGATTTTAGGTTGCACACATGAAACACCGGGTGCACCTTGAAGTTCGGGGGCCGGTTTATCTTGTAAGCCAACTTACCCACTCTTTTGGTGATGGTGAATGGTCCTTCGTACTTACTGATCAGTCCATGGAAGATGCCTGTGCGATCAGGATAAAGCTTCACCAACACTTGGTTCCCAACACAAAACTTAGTAGGCCGACGATGCTTGTCCATCCACTTTTTCATCCTTTTAGCCGCCTTGTGCAGAAATGCCTTCGCCAGCTCATTCTGTTCGTGCTAGTCTTTAACAAATTGAGAGGCAAATGATGACCTTCTCTTCTCCTGTGTGGTTAGAGTACGTGAAGTCAACGGTTGTTGTCTCATAACTATCTCGAATGGGATGTGGCTTAAAGACTCACTTTTCTTAAGATTGTAGCAGAATTGGGCCACGTCCAGGAGCTTCACCCAATCTTTCTGATTGGCACTAACAAAGTGCCTGAGGTACTGCTCCAATAGTTCATTGATGCGCTTCGTCAACTCATTCGTCTGTGGGTGAAAACTTATTGAAAATAGCAGATCAGAGCTGAGTAGCAAAAATACTTCATGCTAGAATTTGCTCGTGAAGCAAATATCGCAATCGCTCACATGCTTCTTAGTACACCCCAGTGATTCACAACATACTTGACAAACAACTCTACAGTCTTCTCTGCAGGGCACTTCTTGGAAGCTAGGATGAAAGTGACATATTTAGATAAACAATCCACCACCATCAGGATGAAGCTGAAGCCATCTACCTTTGGCAGACTAACAATGAAGTCCATGAAAATATTTTCCCAAGAACGTTTTAGAATAGGTAGAGGCTCAAGAGGCCAAAAGTCTTCTGGTTGGTCACCTTGTCTTACTAACAGATGAGGCATGTTCACACATACCCCTTCACATCATCTCTCATCTGTGGCTAATAGTAGCCACACTGAAAGAGTACTAAGGTCTGCTCCTGACCTCGATGACCGACCCATAATGTATCATGATACTCATTAAGAAATTCACGACGGAGGTTTTCCCACCACGGCACGAAGATACATTCTCCTTTTGTCATGAGTAGGATGTCTCGTAGCCAAAATCGTCGAGTCTTTCCCGCTTGCGCCAGAGAGACAAGGTGTTGCACCATTGTATCCTGCTGCATTCCTTCGTGGATGCGGTCTAGCAATGCACCTTCCAAGTGAACTTCAGAAGGCTTCGCTGGTACAGTCGTCAGTTCAGCCTTGCGACTTAAAGCGTCAGCAACAACATTGGTCTTCCCCACCTTATACTCTAAAGCAAAGTCGAACTCGGCCAGAAACATTTGCCATCGAGCTTGCTTGGGCGTCAACTTCTTTTGCATCTGGAAATAGCTCATGGAAACATTGTCCGTCTTGACAATGAACTGGACACCCAGAAGGTAGTGCCGCCATGTCCTGAGACAGTGCACGATGGTCATCATCTCAAGTTTGTGCACAGTATAACGCCTCTTTGCATCCTTTAATTTTTGAATCTCGTAAGTAATCAGATGACCCTCCTGCATGATAACTCCGCTGCTGGAGAAGTATGAAACATTTGTGTGGACTTTAAAGGGTCTTGTGTGGTATGATAACCACAACACTGGTTCCCTCACCATGGCCTTCTTCAAGTCATCGAAAGCATCTTGGTAGGCTCTTGTTCAGAGCCATACCCAACTCTTCTTTAGTAAATCCGTGAGGGGCACAACAATGAGTGAGTAGCCTTTGATGAACCGTCAATAGTAGTTTGCCAAATAAGAGAATGACCATAACTCTGGCACTTTGGTTGGTGGACTTTATTCCTAGATGACTCTTATCTTCTGCCCATCCATGCATAACAAACCACACTCCATGACGTGACAAAGGAAGCTGATCTCTTACTAGTTGAAGGGATACTTCTCTTGCTTGACACAAATGTTATTCCCCTTCAGCACCTGAAACAATATTCGCAAGTGCCCGACATGTTCCTCTATGCTACTATTGTATATCACGATGTCATCAAGATAAACCACCACGAACTTGTCTAAGTAAGGGTAGAAGATTTTGTTCATCAATGTTATGAACGTGGTCGAAGCATTAGTCAACCTGAATAGCATCACCATAAATTCATAGGCACCATAGCGAGTGACACAAGTTGTCTTTAGCTCATCACCGTCAGCAATCCTCACTTGCCAATAACCCGACCGCAAGTCTAACTTTGAAAAGACACTGGCACTGCCTAACTGATCAAATAAGTTTGCTATCAGTGGCAACAAATACTTATTTTTCTCTGTGACCTTGTTCAGTGTACGATAATCCACACATAGCCTTTTGAAACTATCATGTTTCACCTGAAAGAGCACAAGGGCAACAAATGGTGCTTTTGAAAGACGAACGATGTCTGCTTCTAACATCTCGTTCAGCTGCCTACGCAGCTTCTTCAATTCAGCCAGTCCCATGCGATAAGGGACCATGGCAGGGGATTTTGCTCTCGGGGTCAACTTAATCATGTGGTCAACCTCGCATCTCGGTGGCAAACACTTTGGCAGTTTAGGAGGCATCACTCATCGAAACTCTGCTAACAATGGGGCAAGGGTCGACAACACTACTACTTCTATTTTCCCTTCTTCGTTACGCAGAACAACTAGGAATGTTTGTTCTTCCTACTTGACACCCTTCTTCAATTATATAGCAGACAACATTGAAGTCTTGCCTCCAAGAGTAAGGCACTACATCGTGTGTGAAGAGTTTAGCCCCATAATTGTCAATGAGTTCACCTTTGAAAACATCATTACATTCTGTCTGCGAAGAAACTCCATGCCCAAAATCATCCAAAAATCGTTTAAGGACACCACTGAGAAGTTAGCTTTGCCAGCCCAACTACCAATTTGGATAGCCACATTCCTTGCTTCACTAAAGATGGGTTTCGCCTCAGAGTTCACCGTCTTGATGGTCTTCTGCATTGACCCGGACTTCAAGCCCAACCACTCTGCCTCTTCCGAGAGACAAAGTTATGTGTGGCCTCAGAGTCTACCATTGCCATAATAGACTTTCCATTCGCAATGACTTTTAAGTATATGACTTCTTTGCTGACCGGTATGCCTTCCACTGCACAACTTCTGATCGCATTTATGGTTTGCATGGCCCCCATTCTGGGCTGCACGATTTTGGTGTTGCTACTCTTTGTCTATACTGCATTGGCCTATCCCTCGTCCTTCACGAGGCACTTAGGACATTGCCTTGCGATATGCTTATCGCCACAGAACCAACAAGTCACAACCTGCCCTTTGTTGTCGTTATTGTTGTACTTTTTATAGTCCTGTTTCTTGTCAAAATGGTGTTGAGTCAATGCCTCACCCTTATTGTCGTGCCGATCCTCTTTCTTGCCTCCATGGTCTGGCTTCTTTCCGGCCTTGGTTGATGGAGTGAAAGTCTTGCGCTGAGTATCCACTAAGTGCTTGACCGTCACATATGCAGCTTCCAAAGTCTCGAGATTGCGTTTTTCCACTTCAGACTATGCCCACGACTGTAGTCCCACAATAAACCAATTGAGTCTGTCTTTATCTGATATATTGGGTACGTCCAGCATGAGCTTTTGGAACGTCTTAATGTAATCTATCAAGGCTCCAGTGTGCTTCAATTCTGACACCATCCAATATGCTTGGTGTTGTATATTCTGTGACATAAAGTAGTTTCGTAGCTTAGTTTTGAAAGCCTCAAAAGTATTAATTATACAATTCCCTCTTTCCATGTCGCTATGTTTTCGTCTCTACCAGGCTATGGCATCTCCGTCAAGCAGAGCTACTACAACCTTCACCCTGAGGTCCTTGGCTAGTACATTATGAATATCCAGATAGTCTTCCATCTGGAACAAAAAATTCTCTATGGCCTTGATGTCTCTGGAACCATTGAACTTCGCTAGCCTATGCACATCTAACTTTGATGACCTATCGTCATTTCCACCATTTAAGGTCACCGTCCGCTGTAAAGTGTGGTTCTTTAACTGAAGCTCCCCTACTTCAGTCTGCAGGGCGGTCATTATCGTAGTAAGTGACGTAACCTGTTCCATCAGCAAGTTCATCTGCTCTCGTAGGTTTGTTACCTCGTCGTCCATTGTTCTAAACGACTCAATTGTGCATGAAATTGCTTTCTCATGTGAAGTCACATCATCCACCAATCTATTGACAATCTTGGCCATCTACTCATGTCCCCGAGGTAAACCCAACTCTTCAATCTTGGCAACTGCCTTACCTTTGGTGCTTCGCAAGTTGTATTGGGGTGCCGCAATGTCTTGTTCATAAATCGTGGCCTGTCGATGCTTCAACACCGACACCGGAGTCCCTTCCCCAGCTCGAGAATGGGCTCTGGTACCACTTGTCACAGGCCTATTTCTTCAATAGGCCAGTGTAGAGCGATGGTCATTCCTTACCGCCACAAGCCTTTTTGGTCGCTCGCTTGCCACTCCGAAAGCTTTGAGTATAGACAGTGCAAGAGAGCGAAAGAGAAGAGAGGGAGATAAATTCTAATCACTTGAAGGTAATCACAATGAGGGTGAACAAAGAAAGATCAATGCATTTGCATTCATTCACTATTTTGCCCACAGGCTCATTAGAATTTAGATCTATGGGATAACCCTTCAAAGTATTGATCAACCTGAACCAAAGTGCAAGGGTGGCCCGGAGAAAGTTACAAGTGATTCAACACTTACATCATGATTCAACCAAAGCAAAAGAGACTCTAGACACAACTGTACAAAGTAGGTCACAAGGGAACAATCATAACTTATTAATTTAATGCTTTACTCTTAAACCAGATTGTCTCTTCCTCATCTCATTTTAAAGAAAAAAAGAATTGAAAGCATTTGTTGGGTTTTTTTTCTCATTCTAATTCAACATTTAGAAGTCTTAATTAGGGGTGTCAACGGGTCAGGTTGACCCAAACCAAACCCTATAGGGTCCGGGTATGGTGACAAATAAAAAGACCCGATTAATATTCAGATTCGGGCCCTAAGGTCTGATTAATATATGGGTCTGGGTATAGTTTGAGAAATTTTATATCAGACCTGGGCCCGACCCAAGTTTCGATTAAGACCTGCAATTTTTTAAGGTTAACATGATAAACATATTATTTTATCGAGTCTAGTTCATGTAGTTCTTATCGGGTCCCGATATAGTTTTTCTTATACACTACAAGAAAAACCTTTATTAGCGACAAATTTTTGCGACGGATTTTTTTCGTCGCCAATTAGCGACGGACTTAGCGAGAGAACATTATTCGTCACCAATCTTTGAAATATTTTTGAAATTAGCGACGGTATAAATTCCGTCTCAAATCCGTCGCTAATTATCGACAGATTGACGACAAAAAATCCTTCGTTAATCCGTCGCTAATTAGCGACAGATTAGCGATGGAAAAATTCCCTCGCTAAATCCGTCGCTAATTTTTTATTTAAACCGTCCCACCTAAGGCACAAAAATTTCCCTCTCTCCCCCGTTCGAAATTTAAATTGATGTTAGATTTAAACCGAGCCTCGTGCTTCCGCTGGTCGATGAAGTCGAGCCTCATGCTCGCCGCAGTAAGGCTCACCGGACAATCCTGCCGGACGATGTCGATCGTCGCGACTGTCGTCGCCCAACTCCGACGCAGCAGAGGAGGGCGGAGGAATCTCGATGAAGGGCGTGCGGATCGCGGGGCAGCCATTGTACCTGGACATGCAGGCGACGTCGCCGGTGGACCCGCGGGTGCTGGACGCGATGCTGCCCTTCTTCACTGGCCGCTTCGGCAACCCCCATTCCCGCACTCACCTCTACGGCTGAGAGTCGGACGAGGAGGTCGAGCGCGCAAGGGAGCAGGTCGCTTCCACGCCACCTACCTCCCCGTCGGCTCTGACGACCTCCTCGACCTCGATCGCCTCCGCAACGCCATCCGCCCCGACACCGGCCTCGTCTCCGTCATGGCCGTCAACAACGAGATCGGTCCATTCCGACCTCTGCGAGACCCAATCAGAGATCTTGGGGTCGAGGGAGTACGACTTGCTGGGATCCGGTGGTGGGTCGTCCTCCTCCTCCGTCGCCGCCGACGAATCGCTCCAAGTCCGGCTTATTGCTGCCAGAATACCTCCCGGCAGCGAGCAAATTTTTTTTTTTAATTTTTTTTTTAAAATTTAGAGATGGATTAGTGACAGATATTATTCGTCTCTAATTTAAAATAGTGAAGGACTCGTGACGGATATTATCCATTGCTAATTTAAAATAGTGACAGACTCACGATAGATCATTTCCGTCGCTAATCCATCGCAAATTAGCGACGGATAAGTTTTGTCGCTACTTAGTGTCAAAAAATTCGCGATGAAAGCTATCCGTCTCTAATTCAATGCTAATCCGTCGCTAAACTGTTTAGCGATGAATTAGCGATGGATTTAGGTCATCACTAATCCACATGTTTCTTGTAGTGATATTAGACCCAAGTTCATACCGATACCATACCCAAAAATCTAGTCCAAGTCTGCTTACATCTCGGTTTGAACCAAACAAAACCAGTGGACACCCTAGTCTTAGTTAAGTAATTGTGTTGATTGGGTGCCTTTTAGACATAGGGTGTTTGTTCACACTAGGCATCACCATGACCTTGTGCTAGCATGGGGACCTCAATGAGCGTGACATGTGGCTTAGGGCTAGAGGATACCCTTTTATTAGGGATGCCTTAACTTTCTCTTGGTGGCTACATAGAGGGCATGGTCCCTCCACCCCAACTCGCACTTTCGCCCTTTATGGTGACCTTTGAGCGACCCTTTTGCCTACTGTTGAGGCCTCTTTGTTAGCACATCAAAGTGCAAATTTTACCCATAGCTTGGAAATTTTGAGCCCCCAATTGAGGGTCCTTTACCTAGGGGTAGGGGTGTCAACCGGTCAGGTTTGGTTCAAACCTAGGTGAAACCAGACTTGGACCTAATTTTCGGGTATGATGCTGGGTCAGGATCTGAGTCTAATTGGGTCTACTATATGAGAAACCATACCCTGACCCAATAAGAATTACATGAACCTGACCCCGTAAAATAATATTTTTATCATTTTTACATTGAAAAATTACAGGTCTTAATCGGAACTCGGGTCAGGCCTGGGTTTGGTATAAAATTTCACAAGCTATACCCAGATCCATGTATTAATCAGAGACTCTGGTCATAATCGGGTGTTCTTATGTATCACCATATCCAGACCCTATAGAGTTTGGTCCAGGTAAATCTGATCCGTTGACACCCCAAAGCCCAGGCCTGTTTAGACCTCAGCCCATTGGGTTTTAAGTGTGGCCCGATTCTTAACTGGCTCGGGTTTGAAGAGCAGCACATGATTTGCCCCAATGGGCCAACGACGAGCCGGGCTAGTCTGGCCCAAACCCATTTGTAGGTTATTTTTAAAAAAAATTATAAATTAATTCATATAATACCAAATGCAATGAATTAAATGAAAGATTAATGCACTCGTCTATTTTTTTTTTATTTCTCATATAATAAATGCAACTAATTAGATAAATAGTAATAGCTACCAAGTTACTATGCAACCAGTTGTTAAAAAAATAATTAGGTAGTTAAGGTCAATCGGATTGTCCCGATAGCTCACGGGCCAACACGGGCCCAGTCCATGTATATAACAGGCAGGGTTTCAGCTTGGTAACTAACGGGTCAGATCCTAAAACCTTGACTCAAACCCGGCCTGTGGTGAGCCGGGTCAGCTTGGCCCATTGCCCACTCCTACCTTTACCTAAAGTGCCTTTCTTCTAATGCTCTTTGGGGCACAAACCAGCTATAAGCACGTGAAATGTGCCAAAAATGCACTTGGATGATGCATTGAAGTGCCAATTGGTGAGGGCGCATGATCGAGACAAGGTGCAACTATGTGTGGTCATAGTTTTTGGTTGAGAGAGTAGTAAGTTTTATGACGCAAAATAATCAGTATAATGCATTAGCATCAAATTTACAGTGCAGGTGCAAACTGACTCAAGTGCGAACGAACAAATAGAGATCTTTGTGATTTTTTTTTTTAAATATGGCAATAAAAACGTGATTTACATGTTTGATTTTATAAAAAATGATTATTAGATTGTCCAATTCCGATACATGGATAGATTTTTATAAGGGTTAAAAAACAATAGTGTTAAAATTTTATAAATAATTAAGACTCAAAAAATGATCTAAAAATCTATTTTTATCTAGTGGACCATGCCGAACTCATCTGTGGGGTCAGATTTGTGAAGAAACACACTGCAAGTGCTCTGTCTATATGCAATTCGCACCTAATTCCATTCAGAGATACTCTCAATCCCTTTATGAAGTCAATGCATGTAAGAGGGAGAGAGAGAGAGTACTTCTACTATTGTGAGTTTTATGATGAAAATATTGTGGTATTTATATTTTCTATATATATATATTGAAAACACAATAAAAATATTTGAAATTATTAAAATTCATAAAATAATACACATACATGGTGTAGTGTGTCGCACATCATATGTGTATTGTGTCATGTTCTTGACACACAGGGCCCTAGATGGCGTGTCCTAGTGACATACTCTACAATAATCGCTCCACTTTGTGAGCCCAAGACCCTATGTTTATGATAAAAGTCTGAACTTAACCGGGCTGGACTTGCTCAAAGGGGGTTGGCGTAGTGGGCTGGGGCCTTGGCTGCTAGACGAGTAGTCAAGGTTTGATCCTCATGAGTGTCGCGCAAGCCAACACGTAGCATAGGTCCCGGGGCAGGGGTCTTAGCCTCGAAGTTTCATGCTGCTGTCACAATGACCGCAGGTATGGCAGGCTGAGCCAGTACGACCAGGTCTTCGTGCTGGGTGCGGTTTCCTCAGGTTATAAATTTAAAAAAAAACCAGGCTTGACTTTGTTAAACTTATGCAATGTTACGAAAAATCCTGGCCTTTTTTTAGCTAGGCCAAGGGAAAACCCCTCTATCATTGACTGCATATTGACAACTTTTCCGTTAGTAAAGCTCTTGAGCTTCTATTCTGCTCAGGGTACACCCAGCTTTGACCCTGTAGCAAGAAATGAACCCATAGGTTTTGAACCATGGTCGTCCTATATATCAAGTGATGAACCAGGAAGTCCGAGCCCTTGAGGCTCCTTCTCACTAATATTCTTTCAGAAAAGGGAGGCAATAAACCAAAAACCTACAAGCTAGATTATTCACGTCTCAACCGGGAGTTTTACCTTGCAGGGTGGCAGGCCCATTAAGTGACCTGGTTCTCGGTGAAGGTTCCTTTGTCATAAAAGAAAAAATTGACTTTTCATAGCTAGCAACTTAACAATGATTACCAGACTTCTTTTTTTTCCTGCCAATAGGCTTATTTCTTACACTGCTCAATTTCACTCATACACTATGTCCCTCATCTTGTCATACCCAGTTTTGGGGTCTCATTGATGCAAGCTGTTTTGATCAAATCTGACCTCATAGATGTGCTCTACATGGTCCATTTAGTGAATATTGCAATTGAATTGCCAGGGTCTGACTTGTCGGTTGGATTTTATGGTGATCCACATATCAATGGTTATAAAAATTCCAAAAATCGTTTATTCAAAAAAATCATCAATCAAAGAGTTGATTCCTATCAAATTGACCATGCCGAATCCATTTATTAAGGTTAGATTTGATCAAAACCACCTATATCAACAAGATCCCAATTGAGGTATGTGATGATGGGGATGAGTGAAACTGAATAATTTTCCTGAGGGCCCGTTTGGAAGCAAGAAAAATTTTCATAGGAAAATAAAAATTTTCCTAGCTTACTGCATTACTATCCATTGTTGCCTGGTCTTTGTCCTCTTTAATTGAGGAAACCCCATATATACATATTAAATTTGAAGTCCACCACCCAATGTTACCATGACATGTAGTCACAGATATAAAATTTGAAAATTATCAAGATAAAGGCCGATTTGAACAAAAAGAAAAAAACACATGATATTTTTAGAATATAATCTAATTGAAAATGTCATGTTTTTATGAGGTTAATTTTATAATAAAAACAATTTATATTTATATTTATATTTTTATATATAACCATATTTTCCCTCAAACTTTATTGAGAAAACTGGTTTTTGAAAATATTGTGAGATTTTTTCCTCGAGGATATTTTCTCGAGAAACTAAATATATTGTGATTGTACTTTTTAGTGACACACAAGCAGAAAATAGTGGGTTGGTTGATGCCTACTCAGGATGGTAAAAGACTGAAAGTGTTGTAGCGAGACTGGATCAAGCGTAATCACATTGCACAAATGTAATGTGCAGCACACCTAAGCGTCCATCTGCTGTTGGGTCCCACGGCGGTTCAGAGACTGTATCAAGGCGCTTAGGTGCAGTGGCACACTGAATTTGTGCAATACGATCGCATCTGATCCCAATTCAGTAGTGGTGGGTATTGGAAAGTTACCATTCACATGCAATTACCATTGACGTGAAGGTAACAGTTTCATTCATTTGTTGTATATCAGGAGTAAATATTTCCTAAAATATCGCCTTCGTTTAGAACTGTTTAAATAGAATATGAGATTTCCCCATATTGTGGTGATAACGTCTCAAAGTTATCAAGAACCACATTATCGTTATCGTTTTTGCACATTTTAAAATGTGTAATAGTGTTTCCATAATGCAATCAATAAAAAAACTATCCACTGAATCTTCTTCTCTATCAGTTCTCTTCTTTCATGGTATCAAAGCAGAGATTTTGAGAACCAAACCGTTTGCTGTTTTTCATATCACACTCAACAAATCTTTTCTGGTATGATATTTCAACTCATTGTTGCAAATCTGGTTTATCATGAGTGCACAAAACACATTAAAATTGATTGCCACCTCGTCTAGAAAAATATTCAAAGCGGCGACCAATTTGTTCCCACAACCTCTCAATGTCTAGATATTGTTACTATTAGTCAACACTTAACCCTATCATGAGTTATCTGGTAGTTACCGATTCCTATCGGGATTCTTATCGATAACTCATATCAAGTTACCCTTTGGGACTCCAAATTCATATTATGGTTCATATAGGACTCTTCAGCATATTGAACTATTTCCTTTTCTGTACTCTTGTTAATGTCTATATAATGTACTCTACGTACAAGGATTATTCAATGAAGTGAAATCAACAATAAAGTTTTCTCTTTTAGCATGGTATCAGAGTAGGGACATTAATCTTGCCTCTTTCCTTGATTCAACTCATTTTTTTTGGGCTGACGCACATATTTCTCCTTCTCCATTGTGTGCTGTCCTCTATGGCGTCAAATAGCATCAATAGCGGGACTGCCACATCCGAGAACGTCTAAGAATCGATGCTTATTTCATTTTCCCTTCATCATTCTGATAATCCAGAGATCTCCTTGGTGTCGCAATAGCTTGTCGGAGACAGCTACTCCACGTGGAGTAGGGCTATGGTTATGGCACTAAGTGTCAAAAATAAATTAGGTTTCGTTGATGGATCCATCGCGAAACCCGAATCTTCATCACCAAATGTTGTTGTGTGGGAGTGATGCAACAATATGTTGCTATTGTGGTTGCTTAATTCCATCCATAAAGACTTAGCAACTAGTGTCATCTACGCTCAAACCGCGACTGAGGTTTGGGCAGAGCTCTGCGAAAGGTTTTCTCAATCCAATGCTCCCAGGATATACCAAATCTAACAGGAGATAATCAATCTCAAGCAAGATCAATCCTCCATAACCGTGTATTTCACCAAGTTAAAAGGTTTATGGGATGAGCTGTCTACTTATATTGAGATTCCACCATGTTCGTGTGGTACCATGCAGGTTATTCAGGACCTCCAACAACATGAACGACTCATCCAATTTTTGATGGGCCTCAATGATAGTTTTAGTGTCATTCAGAGTCAATTACTCCTTATGACACCCTTACCGAGTATATCTAAGGCATATTCATTGATTATCTAAGAGGTGCGATAGCGCGACCTTCGCCTTATGTCATCACATGAGCCAGCCACGATGATAGTCGATCGAAGCAATATCCCTGTTAAAGTCGATGCACCAAGGACATGACAAATGCATCCACGATCTAAATACGATCATTGTGGCCGTCTTGGACATACAAAGCAGAAGTGTTATTATCTTCATGGTTTTTCTAACCGACCAAGGGACCCTCCTAATGCGCGAGTTACCAGCCAAGTCAATACTTGTGTCCCTACAACTGAACCTAAAAAACCGGTTTTAAGTTTCCCCCTTTCCAAACTCACCCAAGAACAATATGATACAATCATGGCCATTGTCAACCTCTGTAACCAATCTAATTCATCCATGGTCAACCTTGCAGGTAACATACCCACATTTTTAGTTTGTTTGATTGCATCTTAGAGTTGGATTATTGATTCCGGGGCCACAGATCATATCACCAACTCCATCTCCAACCTCTCTTATCCTACACCGATTTTCTTCCCACCCATCGGCCTTCCTGATGGGACGTCCACTCGTGCTATTCACATTGACACCATTTTCTTAACCCCCACTATCACTTTACATAATGTCCTCTATGTTCCTCACTTCAAGTTTAATATTATTTCCATTAGCAAATTGATTCATGATTTGAAATGTGCTATTTTGTTCAATACTGATCATTATGTTTTTCAAGACCCGCACTCGAAGACGATGATTGGAATGGGTAAATTGCAAGAGAACCTTTATATCCTTGAGGGTGGTTGCAACCACGCCATGCATACTGCATCCCCTTCTCTTTGGCACCTTCATCTTGGACATTTATCAAATTCACGTCTTCAAATTCTTATCAATTTTAATAAAGTTAATGACAAGATTTCTACTGACCCATGTTGTGTTTGTCATAAAGCTAAACAAACTCAGTTACCCTTCCTCCATGGGACCATTTTCTCATCCAAACCTTTCGAGTTAATTCATTGTGACATATGGGACCCATATCAGACTCCCTCTATGTTCGGGGCCCATTTTTTCTTGACCATTGTTGATGACTTCAGCAGATGCATATGGGTGTATCTCATGCGGTATAAGCCTGAGACTTTCAATATTATCAAAAGTTTTCTGGTGTTAATTCACACTCAGTTTCAAACCAAACTTTTATGCATTTGATCCGACAATGGAACCAAGTTTATTTTCAACGATCTCCAAACTCTTCTTAAAGATAACAATATTCTTCATCGGCACAGTTGTGTCGCAACACCACAATAAAACAATGTTGTTGAACATAAGCATCGTGACTTGTTGAATGTGAATCTTGCTCTTTGTTTTCAATCCAATTTACCACTCCGTTTTTTGGGGAGAATGTATCCTTACCGCCACATACTCCATTGATCATCTTCCTTCCAAACTGTTGATGAGAAACATCTTTTACGAGGCTTTATACAATAAACCACCCAATTATACTCATCTCCGCATATTCGGTTGCTTATGCTATGCTTTCAATATCCATCATAACCACAAATTCGATTCACGGGCCAAACAATGCATATTTGTCGGATACCCATATGGTCAAGTTGGTTATAAAGTCTATGACAATGACTCTAAAACGATATTTTAAGTGTTACTCTGTAGCCCCCTGTGCTCCCATCAGATGCTTTCTGTGACGTAGCTCCCAGCACTCACCATCCCATCCACCATCACCTCGCCTATCATAGCTTCTCTCCTTCACACCGTGCCTTTCTAGCCACCATCATTCAAGCCTTCAAACCACACACTTTTCCTCAAGCTATGCAACATGAACATTGGCGCGATGCCATGGTTGTTAAAATTCGTGCACTTGAGGAGAACCACACTTGGACAGTGATGACTCTACCTAAAGGTAAACATCCCGTTGATCGCAAATGGGTCTATAAAACTAAATTTCGCTTCGATGGTTCCATTGAATGCTACAAAGCCCGCCTGGTTGCCAAAGGGTACACTCAAATTGAAGACCGCGATTATCATGAGACCTTTGCTCTCGTTGCCAAGATGGTCACTGTTCACTACCTCCTTGCCATTGCCTCTCTTCGTCGTTGGTATATTTTTTAAGTCGACGTCAACAATGCTTTTTTCATGGCGATCTTCACGAGGAATTTTACATGCGACTTCCTCCTGATTTTTCTCGAAAGGGGGCACCTTCTATATGTCGTCTACACAAGTCCATTTACGGTCTAAAACAATCATCGTGGAACTGGTTTGCCAAGCTCTCCTCTTACTTACACAGAATTGGTTTCATGCAATCCAAAGCCGACTATTCGTTATTTTCCAAAACCGGGCCTAGTTCTCACTCGTTCCTCTTGGTCTATGTAAATGACATCGTTATTGCAGGTGACTCGCTCGATCAGATTTGTGTTCTCAAACAGGATATCCACTGTCAATTTTATCTTAAAGATCTCAACATTCTCAGATACTTCTTGGGCATTGAAGTCGCTCGCTCCACGTTTGGATTTTTCCTTTCTCAACGCAAGTATGCTTTAGATATTCTGGATGACATGGGATATCTTGGTTCTAAACCATGTTCTTTTTCCATGGAGCAACACTCAAAGTTTAACAATACTGATGGTTCATCGTTGGAAGACCTGAGCATGTTTCGTCGCCTCATTGGTAGTCTCATCTATCTCACCATTACCCGCTCTGACATCATGTATGCCATGCACCTTTTAAGCCAGTTCTCCAGTCAACCACGTACTTCTCACATGGATGCTGCTCTCCGGATACTGCACTACCTCAAAGGCACCCCAGGTCATGGCATCTTAATGAATTCCTCTAGCCCCATGACTGTTACCAGCTATTCTGATTCTGATTGGGCCTTTTGCCCCATAACTTGCCGGTCTACCTCCACATACTGCATCATACTCGACTTGAGTCCTATTTTATGGAAGCCCAAGAAACAAGCCACTGTCTCCCGATCCTCTGTGGGGGTCGAGTATCATTCTATGGCTCTTGCCACTTGTGAGTTTATTTGGATCAAATCCTTACTCACTGACTTTGGGATCTCTCATCCTCAGCCAATGACCCTTTTTTGTGATAATCAAGCTGCCCTGCACATTGTCGCCAATCATGTCTATCATGACTGCACCAAACACATTGAAGTCGAATGTCACCTTATTCAGGAGAAAATTCAAAGTGGGCTCATTACTACTCAATTTGTTCTAACCCACTCTCAGTGCGCTGATATATTTATAAAAGCCTTGGGTAGTGCACACTTATCTCTTTCAAAGACCAAGTTGGGCATGCTCGAGCCACATGCTCCAACTTGAGGGGGCATATTAGTCAACACGTAACTCTATCATGAGTTATCTAGTAGTTACCGATTCCTATCAGGATTCTTATCGATAACTCATATCGAGTTACCCTTTGGGACTCTAGATTCATATTATCGTTCATATAGAACTCTGCAACATATTGAACTCTTTACTTTTTTGTACTCTTGTTAATGTCTATATAATGTACTCTATGTACAAGGATTATTCAATAAAGTGAAATCAACATTATCGTTTTCTCTCTGTTTTCTCTTTTATCAGTTACCAAGGCTTTGGGCAACAATTAATTTTCTCTCTTGAAAACCAAGTTGGGCACGTTAGATCCACATGCTTCAACTTGAAGAGGTGTATTGAAAAGTTACCATTCACATGCAATTACCATTGACGTGAAGTAAACAGTTTCATTTATTTGTTGTATATCAGAAATATGCATTTTCTGAAATGTCACCCTCCTTTAAGATTGTTTAGTTTAATCTGTGATTCTCCCATATTGTGGAGATAACATCTCAGCATTATCAAGAAACGCCTTGCCAAGGCATTTGCATGTTGGCTTGATGATCTGGTCACATATTCCATTTTGACCCTAGGGAACTATTAAAGCAGTTGCTTCATCGCATAAGGGCGGAGAATGTGGTTCTTTGAGCTTTTAGGTGTTAAGTACCTGTTTGGTGTTGAGCTGAGAGTATCTGTGGACTGTGAGATTTTTCATATTCATTTCTATGACTAGTTCCAGCCCTAAACTGTGGGCTTGGTACTCTGCAATGTTGTTATCCCATCATTTTTTATATTTTAAAATGTGTATTAGTGTTTCTATAAAACAATCAATAAGAAAACAATCAAGTTAATGTCGTCTCCAACAGTATTTTGTTCTTTTATTGTTGGAGGCAAGTTGGTGTTTGCTTGAGCGCCCTAACAAGGGAATATCTATTTAGCATTCAAGATCTCAAGGGCATTAGTTTTCTTTCAACAAAGAAAAATGGTTGCCACCAACAAACATTTGAGAACCCATAAGGGTGGATTAAGAAAGAGACTATATTAGGTCAAAATTAATTGCGACCCAAACACCACCATTTTTTCTTGTTTTCCAGCTGTTGATTTTCGTACTTTGGATGCCATTCATCTACAAGATGAATGGCTCTGAAAATTTTCATGGGGCTCATATGAGAAGTAAACTATCCAACCATGGTATTTGGATTGCCGTTCACCACACGAATAAATGGCATCCAAGCATAGTAACAAATATCGCGAGATTTATGAAAATCTCATGATAATATTATGAGAAATTGCCTGAAAGTTTAAAATAGCAATTTCTTACGAGATTTTCAAAATATTGCGAGATTTATGAAAAAACATAAATACTGTAATTTAAATGCGATATTTATGTTTTAAACACCTGTTTATCATGAAAAACCATGTATTTTTATTTTTAAATAATTTCTATTAATAATTTCTATATTTTTTAATTTCTTTTTTTATTGCCAGGATTTTGCCTAAAAACTGTGAGATTTATGAAATTTTTTCAAATTCTCGCAAGTTTTTGAAAAACCAAAATTTGCCGTTGTTAACGTTTGTCGGGAGGGTGTTGCATGTTCTCTCCCGAAGACACACTGTTTGCTACAATGCGTGTTCGAGGGTCTGAATGAGCACCATGTATATATGCACAAGGGGCTCATATCCCCGTGTGTGTCAACATCACTTAGCATCGGAGTCTGGTGCAGTTGCAAAGACTTAAGTACCCTTTTCTGCTATTCTCGCCATGAAACAATGGTTCAAGAAAAGGACAAAAATGCCCTCCATCCAAAAAAGAGAAACAACGGTTTGAGAAAAGGACAAAAATGTCCTCCATCCAGAAAGTCAAGGATGATGTTAACTCTTCAAAGTCCAAACGCTCTGTTTTTGCCCTAAGAAGTAAACTTTTGCACCATCTGCTGCAACAAAAGCTCCCTTTGATGATACACCCTTTATCGTCGTCTGCTGCCACCGGAGCAGCCTTTGCTGTCGTCTCGAGTCCAGGTTCCCGCCTTGGTTTTTAGCTTGTGTTATAACACATTGTCGCCTTCTCGTTCCTGCCTTGTGTTACAAAACATTCCCAGGTTCGTTCCTAACTCATGGAGATAACTATAAATCGATCGACCAGTTTGATCATTGGTGGGCGTCATAGGGGCATTTGTCGACCATCTTTTTTTACAGTCTTCTATTCTTTTTCGTTTTCGTTAGGTAGTATGGAAAAAAGCAATGATGCACAAACATTCCAACAAGTGCCATTAAAGCGTCGTGAGTACCTTTCCATGTCATCATGCTATTGTTGAAAAACGTATGTCATCGTGAGTGCCATTAAGGCGTTGTTTTGTTATTGCAGGTGGATCTTGTCTTTTCGACGGTTGAAAACTTAAAGATATTTGTACGCTGAAACCTGTTGACAAGAATGCTTGTTTACAGATACAAGGAAGGACCTTTGCCCCATCCGGTATCATTCATTCACTCAGTATATGCAATGTAATGCAAATCGCGATTATAGTAACATACTACCGATTTGTGAGATATTGTTTTGTTTGTTAATATCGATTTATAAGCTATTATGCTGAATTTTTGTATCGATTTGAAATATATTTTGCGATATGTATATCAATTTGTAAGATATTATGTGTTTTGTAGTATTGATTTGTAAGATATTATGCTGAATTTTTGTATTGATTTATAATATATTTTATGATATGTATATCGATTTGTAAGATATTATGTGTTTTGTAGTGTCAATTTGTAAGCTATTATGCTGAATTGCCGTATCGATTTGTAATATATTATGTGATATGTATATCGATTTGTAAGATATTATGTGTTTTCTAGTATCGATTTGTAAGATATTTGTAGAAAGCATTTTAAAATGTGTGCGTACAGAAATACATTGTTGTGCGCTTGCGGTGATGATTTATGTATTCAAATCACTGCTCATTTAGCGATTTCTATTGAAATCTCTTCACAACGTCGTAGATATAATTAAATCGCTGTCACGTGAATCACTATTGTCAATACACATATACGATAAATTGTTTCTTTTATTGACATGGTAAGTAACAAGTCGATGCATAGTATAAGCAAATAACAAATCGCTATTGCTTTTATACTGTGATTCATTCAATCATTTATTTGACTTGCTTAACCTTATCGGTATCCGTTGTTATATGCATCTTGAATAAATCATAGTAAACGTATGTGCTGGCTAACGCAAATTGATATCTTGCTTATGACAGCGGTGAACTTATCATCTAGTTGCAGTGAAGATGATGTATCTCAATCATTGGAAAGTTATGGAGAAGTGAACATATGTATTAATGACGCACCTAAAGAAGTGAACATATCCACTAATGATGCACATGAGAAGAATGGTGCAGGCATTGGATTCACTCTTGACTTGAATGTTCCAGCAGAAGAAATGCAATTCGATAATGAGGTAGATGATCATGACAATACACTTGATAAAGATGCAGGTACTGAGAATGTACATGATAGTACACTTGTCTCTGTTCCCATAGAAGGAATGCAGTTTAATAATGAGGAAGCTGCATATAAATTTTATAATGATTATGCCTTAAAACTTGGCTTCAGTGTTAGAAGGTATTCTTGGTCAAAAAATGCACAAGGTGCCGTGGTGAGAAAGACATATGTTTGTTCTAAAGAAGGTTGGAAGAAGTCAAGTGAAAATCCAACAAGGAATAAGCCAGATTCAAGATGTGATGTCCAACGAGAATGGTGTTAAGAAGACTTCCGAATGAAAAATATGTAGTTCGTACTTTAATCAGTGATTATAACCACAATTTAGCAGCTTCATTTATGACTCCTATGTTAAGGTCACATCGTAAAGTAACTGAAGCGCATGCTGCAATTGCTGAAATAGCTGATAGCGCTGGCATTGCACCAAGAAAGACATACAATTTATGCGCGCACATAGATGGTGTTCACGAGAATGTGTCATTCACACCTATGGATCTAAGAAACCACTTGAGAAAGAAGAGGACAAATAACATAAAGAATGGAGAAATATGTTCTTTGGTTGATTACTTACAGAAGAAATCAAGCATTGACCCTGATTTCTTTAGTGCAATGCAACTGGATGAAGATGGATATGTTGTGAATATATTTTGGGCAGATCTAAAGTCAAGAGTAGATTATGAATGCTTCAATGATGTGCTTGTTTTTTATACGACAGTAAAGATTAATACTGAACAATGGCCATTTATGCAGTTTGTCAGAGTAAACCATTACTCACAGAGTTGTATATTAAGCGACACTTTTTTGTATGACCAGACCAAGGAAAGCTTTGAGTGGTTGTTTAGAGTATTTACACAGGCAATGAATGTGAAGCAACCTGAAGATGTACTTACAGATGGTGATCACGCAATTGCGGCTGCAGTGTCTCATGTATGGCCAGATGCACATCATCGCCTATGTTTGTGGCATATCTTTTAAAATTCAGCAAAGAACATAAGACACATATTTAATAAAAAAACAGGGGTTGACAAAAAGTTTACAAGTTGTGTACTTGAGAGCATAGACGAGGTCATCTTTATGTCTGATTGGGAGGCAATGATTCAGATGTATGACCTTGAAGACTGTGTGTGGTTACAAAATTTATATGCAGAAAAAGAGAAGTGGGCATTGGCATATGAAAGACAATACTTTTGTGCAGGTATGATAAGCATACAAAGAGCTGAATCTATGCATGCCACATTGAAGAAAATCCTGTATTCATGTTTAACAATGTTTCAATTCATAGAACAATATGAATTATTTGTAGACGGTCTTAGACAGAATGAGCTTGAACAAGATGTGAAATGCTTCAATACACACTCTGTAACTTTAGGCATGAAAATATTGATGTGATCTGCAGATCTGTATATACTAACTGTATTTGAATGGATTAAGAATGAGGTTATACATGTCATGAATTGCAACATAAAAGGATATGTGCAAACCGAGAATATGCACAAATACCATATTGTATGGGAGGGTAAAGAACATCTGAAAAGACAAGAAGCGCATGTTACGTACAATGTTGACAACGAAACAGTTGAATCTATGTGCAAAATGTATGAATTCAAAGGTATTTTATGTCGTCATACATTAAAGGCACTTTATCAAGAGAAGATACAAGAAATACCTGAGTCATATTTAATGCGAAAATGGACGAGACAAGCAAAGATTGAACTGTTGAATACAGATAATGTCAGTCAATCTGGTATTGATGAGAGGTGCCGCATAGCCTCCCGTTACCAACAACTATGTAGGTCACTTATGCAAGTTGTAGATTTGGCATCGAAAAGTGAAGAAGCCTATGTATGCATGAGAAAAGTGTCAAGGGAGTTACTTGAAAACATGCAGTTAATTCACCATCAATCTGTTGCAGCTCATGAAGACCAGTCCAAGAAAATGGTAGCGAACAACGGAGGTGAAAATCATGCTTCCCTTGACACTCATGAGAAGTTGTATCGAAGCGTAAACATGATCTTCTACAAGTCAGGAGTGAACGTTGTAGACTATGCTATAAAAATTCACCTAGCGAAGGGTATCAAAAGAAAACCTGCCTCTAATCGCAGTCGTCGGAGGACAAAGGGTACAATAGAATTGGTTGCCAAGAAAAAGTCTAAGAAACAACCAACCTCTAAGCAAAAACAACCAAGCCCTTTGTATGAACATGTATGTAATACATTATATTGCTTTTCATGTAAATTGCATTACGTGTAGCGTATCAATATCTAACTTGTGTATTTTTTAACATGCAGCAATACTCTACAGACGTGCACTACAACGTTGTAACCATTAATCCTCCTGACCAGTTTTTTTGGAACAATACCTTCAGTTTTATAAGTCTTTTGATATGTAATCAATGTTGGGAGGATGTTTGCATTTCTTGTTAAACTTAATGTAGTGTCTTATATTGTTCTGTTTCATGACAGACTCATATCAATTCAAAAGTGAGCTATGGAACATAAGAATCGCGTGTGAATTCTGTTTAAGTCTTACCATAAAGTTAGTTGTTATGCCTCTTTGCATGACCCAATTTCCACATTGTCAGATTTATTAAGAGTTTAACAAAACAGGAGGTGAATATGCTTATACAATGGATGGTCTTATTAAGAAAGAGTTTTTGGTTAAAGCAAATTTCATGAATCGTGAGCCACAATAATAAAATTTTTAATATTTTTGTTGATCACTGTTCATGAAAATGGCTTCATCCAAAAAGCTATGGAACATAGGAATGACGTGTGAATTCTGTTTAATAATGTATCTTTCACATGTATAAATCGTTGTAATATGTATCATTCATATGTATAAATCATTGTCTCATCTAGCCTACAAAGGTATAATTTAGATACAAATCAACGCTATTTACAACCATATTCATTTACCAAAAATATGAGTACCTAGTTACAATACATCATAAATACAAATCGATTTCGTTCACAAATACTAACAAAGACATATCATTGTTGTGGTAACTTCATAAATACAAATCGATTTCGTTCACAAATATTAACAAAGACATATCGTTATCGTTCACAAAGACATATCATTATTGCGGTAACTTTAAAACTACAAAACGATATGATTTACAACCACAATCATTTATGAAAAAACCTAGTCTTTTTTTACCTGACAACGCGATAGGACGTATCAAGCAAATCGCGATAGCAAGTATCGTTATAGTGAAATCGATTTGCAACTAGGACTTGATTTGTAGTTTACTGTGTCTACACATCGTTTTGATTTGTCCCATGATTTTCTTGACATATCGTTCACATTGACAAAACTCGTAATAGAAAATTGCGATAGGACAAATATTGTTATATTATGAAAGTTAAGTCTTTTGGTTACAAGTCGATTTGTATTTATCAAGTTAACTAGATTGGTAGTTTTCCAATAAACATCATCTTGATTTATTTTTTCTTCCTCTTTTTCATTTTTAGCAGTCATTGTGTAAATCATGATATGACAAATCGTTAACATAGACAAAGCTCATCAACGTAAATCACTATATGATAAATTGTATTTATGAAGTTACCTCGATTTTTATGTTATCTAGTTCACCTAAACCCCAAACCTCAAAACCTAAACCCTAAATCCTCCTGAACTTATGCGACGTGTCATTCATATATAAAGGAAACGTCGTTTCACATACCGCCCATTTTAAAAAACTGTGAGTAAATAAATTACATTGCACATTAATTAAATTAAAAAACGTCATTTCATCTGCCTTTTATAGAACTAGTCAACGCGATAGGACGTATCAAGCAAATCGCGATAACATGTATCATTACAGTGAAATTGATTTGCAACTAGGTCTTGATTTGTAGTTTACTATGTCTACACATCGTATTGATTTGTCCCATGATTTTCTTGACATATCGTTCACATTAACAAAGCTTATAACAGCAAATCATGACAGGATAAATCGTTCACATTACCAATACACATCGTGTCAATTTATTTTTTCTTCTTTTTTTTCGTCTTTTAGTAGTCATTATGTAAATCGTGATAGGAAAATCGTTAACATAGACAAAGCTCATCAAAGAAAATTGTGATAGGACAAATCGTTACAGTAAAATCAAATTTTTTATTATTTTAGTTTTCTTCCTTTTATTAATCAGTCATTGTGTAAATCACGATAGGATATATCATTCACATAGACAAAGCTCGTCAACCCTAAACCCTAAACCACAATCCCTAAAACATAAAACCCAAAAACCTAAATCCTAAACCCTAAACCCTAAACCCTAAACCCTAAACCCTAAACACTAAACCCCAATCCCTACAACATAAAACCCAAAAACCTAAATCCTAAACACTAAACCCTAAACCCTAAACCCTAAACCCTAAACCCTAAACCCTACAACCTAAACCCTAAACCCTACAACCTAAACCCTAAATCCTAAACCCCTAAAACCCTAAACCCTAAACCCTAAACCCTAAACCCTAAACCCTAAACCCTAAACTATTCCTCACATCCCTGACTATGGCCACAAATATGGATTGAATCTAATCCATTTAATTCTAAAAGGAAAAAATATTTAGAAAACTTTGAAATATGCAATGGTTTTTGAAAATAGCCTAAGAGTATAGGCTGATTGTGGCTTAAAAGAAGATAAATCTGAATTTTGTTCATATTTTGACTATGACCATAAATACGAACTCAATTGAGTTTATTAACCCCCTAGAAGCTAGTGCACGTGTCATTTGTGTAGACCAAGGTGGAATTGAAATATGAATGAATCATCATCTATCACACAATTAATATTTATTAAAAAAAATTAAACTATATGCACATGCAAACCCTAATCTAAGTAGGAATTTAAACTCTTATTCCAAATTTATATTTAATTTATATCACTAATTGAATTTAAATAAAGAAAAATAAAAAAATGCAGTCTTGATTATCTTTGCAAAACTAGAAAACCTATTAGTGAAGATATGTTGGCTTTTTTGAATTTATCCAATAATATCTGGAAATTATTGGATTTATCCTGATATAAGCCTTTTTCTATATTTTTCTAAGATAAACATAATAAAAGATGATATAAAATTGAAGAAATAATAAAAATAAATAACTTTGTAATTTGAAATTTTGAGAAAAATAACAAAAATACCCCTAAAAACAAGACTATGGCCTTGAAATCAGGATTTTCAGAAAAGATTTTTGTAAAACTTTGGATTTAGGGCTCAAATGGATTCAAATCAAAGCCAAATCGAGTATGAAGTACCCTAACATGATTATAAACATTATAAAACATTAAAAATATAAAAAACATGCATAAAAATTCGAAATATCATAAAAAGAGCAATTTTTAACAGTGTTTTACTCGAATTAAGATTCTTCGGGCACCTTGTTTTCATGATTTAATCAATTAACATATCAAATGAACTCAAAAATTAACAAAAATTGACATGGATAGTTATGATAACCCTAAAATTAAAATAGAATAAAAAAATATATATATTTGATATTATTTTAATATGGAAATTGAATAAAACCCTAAAATATGCAATTTTGCCCGTGGGCACGTACCTGTCACAGTGTCAGACCCAAATCAGGGATCAAATCACCATAGAAATTCTTAAAATTTTACACAGAGATACAAAACAAAAAAAAAGAGATCGCCTTTTTAGAGTTCAGAAAATCATCTCTGATTAGGGAGATATCATTCCGACAATATACGATCAATTATAACAAATATATAACGAGTTGAAATACATGCATCCGGTTTCGGGTAAAGAGAAATATAATAAATCACATTTAAAAATTATGAAATTTTAGCAGTGAACATCATATACACAGAGGAAGATCTTACTTTTTACAGATCATCGATCAGATCTTTGATTAGGGAGATACAATTGACATACGTCGATCTAGAGTTTAAACATGGTGTAACGAGCTCTGAGAAACCGACTCTACCTTATGATAGAGGAAAAATAGCAGACAGATGCAAAAAAATATCAAAAAATACAGTAAATACTAGACATCAAGACGGAACCACTGCAACTTATGGATCATCAATCGGATCTCTGATGAGAGACATATCGCCTCTGCGATTTGTTCCCAAATCCTAATAGCGATTTCAAGGTTTAAAAATTATGGTTCAGTTTTCTATTTTTTTGATAGGGTTCTAGAACCCAAAATAATCAGATTTTTTTGTGAGAAGTCACTGACAAACCCGTGAACCAACCCTAAAAAAATCAGATTTTTTTTTATAGAAAAATGCACATAAAATAATGATGTTCCCGCATGCTCCAGATTGAAAATCACGTATTAACTATAAAGCTTGAAAACCCTAATCCAAACGTGGAAAAAAAAATGCAAATAATATCATGAATTTGGATTTGATGCTTGAGTGAATAAAATAAACATTAATATAGTGAAATAGAATAAAAAACTCAGGGAAAGCATGGTTAGAACTTGATTTATCCTTCGAAAGAGGAATTCGACCCATTAAACGAGCGAATCTCATATTTTTATTGGCTTAAACATAAAAAACATTAATATAAACAATTTTAATGGTTTGAAATCATGAAAAACATCCATATACAATCTTAGATCATCTTCTTGAATCAATTCCATGGTTCTTGAATGAAATCCAAGCTTGAATCCAATACACAAGGGGCGATAATGGTGAGATATACGAAATAAATATTAAAAAATTAATAAAACAAGTGAAATAATGTGGAAGAAGTTTACCTTGGGGCTGCAACTTCAATGGAGGAAGGAAAACTGCTGGAGAAGAGAGAGAAGGAGCAAGAAAAGGAGAGAGAGATCCTAAGGGTCGCCCCCCCTTTTGCCCCTTTTTATAGATTTTGAAAAAAGCTATTTTAGAAAGAAAAAAAGTTTCCTAATTGGGTTTGGATAAGCACAGGGGGGGGGGGGCAAATTTTTTTTTGGAGAATTTTAGCCTAAGTGGGACTCTATCTAACCCTAATTAACTTAATTAATAAAAAGAAATTCCAAATGTGGCGCCACCTAGGCGGGCCCACATTTGGTTTTTAAAAACTCGAATTTAAAAGCTTTAAAAACTATTAAAAAGCAAAGATAAAGTTTTAAAATCACTTTTGACTCTTCTAACCTAGCTAGGACACTGACTAATCCTAAACTAACCAAAACTTTCAAATATGGCGCCACTCAGTGTGGTCCCCACTTGATTTTTTAGAAAACGATTTTAAAATTTTTTGAAAAAAAGGGTTAAAAATGATTTTTTCCTCAGAATCTTCAAAAGAACATCTAAGCTAAGTAAATTTTTTTGTATTTTTGAGATACAAATGATATGAAATGATATGAAATTGAAAATTAGGGTTTTTTCATCCATGCAGGGTGGGTCCCGCTTAAAGAAGGTTGAAAACTGATTTGAAAATCAGGTTTTTGAAATGAAGGATTTAAAAAAAGAAAGTTTTTGAAAGAAAGTTTGAAAATAAAATCGAGGTTCTAAATCAAATAGAGTCCTAAATGGATTGGGACTCTTCCAGAGGTGGCACCAATAGTGTGGGCCCCACATCAGGGTTTTAAATAAGTGAAAATAAAGACTGAAAAAAGTTTTGAAACAAAGTTGATCACCAGATGAGAATCAGAGGTTTTAAAATAGAGTCCCGAGTGAGCTGAAACTCTAGACCAGAGACCTAAACCAACTGAAACTCTAAAATTTAGATTTTTGAAAGTCTTTGAAGGATTTTCTCAAAACTAGTGAAAATAAGTCAGAAAATACAGTTAGGGTTAGAGTCCTAACTCAACCAAAACTCTGAAATAGAGTTCTGAATCAACTGGAACTCTGCAAAAATGGACTAATTTTTGAAAAACAGGTAAAGAGAATAAAAATGGAAGTAGAAACAAAATTCAGAATAGACTCCTAACTGGATTGAGACTCTAGAACAGAGTCCTGCTCGGACTGAAACTTTAGATTTTTGACAATTTTGAAAGATAAATAAAGGATTTTTAAAAAGGTTTCTCAGAATTTGATAAAATGAGCTAAAAAATAAAGTTAGAGTGAGAGTCCTAGTTCAACTGAAACTCATGAAATAAAGTCTTAAGTTGACTTAAACTCTATAAAATTGGATTTTTTTTTTAAAAACAAGCAAAAAGATTTTGAAAACAGGTAAACATGGTAGTTAAAACAGAAATCAGAACAGAGTCCTGATCCGATCAGGACTTTGAGAAGAGTCCTAAGTCGACTGAAACTCTAAAAATTTTAATTTTTCTAAAAACAAACACAAAGATTTTGAGAACTTTTTGCAAAAATAGGTGAAAACAAGATGAAAACTGAAATCAGGATTAGAGCCTTGATCTAACTGAGACTCTAAGACAGAGTCCTAATTCGACTAAAACTTTCAAAATTTTAAACAAATAAGGAGGTTTTAGAAGCTTTTTTGCAAAAATAGATGAAAACAAGGTGAAAACTGAAATCAGAATTAGAGTCCTGATCCAACTGAGACTCTGAGACAGAGTCCTAATTCGACTAAAACTCTTAAAATTTAGGGTTTTCTAGAAAACAAATAAGAGGGTTTTAGAAAACAGGTGAAAATAAGATAAAAATTAAAGTCAGGTTCAGAGTCCTGATCCGACTAGGACTCTGAGGAAGAGTCCTAATTCGACTAGAACTCTAAGAATTTTTGCCTATTTGAAAGTCTGATGAGAAGGTTTTCGAAAATAAGTGAAAAACAGGAGTAAAGGATGAAATCAGGATAAAGTCTTAATCCGACTGAAACTCTGTGATAGAGTCCTAGTCCAACTGAAACTCTAAAATTTTGGCCAAAATGAAAGATTTTCAAAGGTTTTTCTTGATAAAAAATAAAAACAGAAGTGAAAAGTAGAGTCCTGATCCGACTGAAACTCTGAAAAGGATCTGACTAGGACTATGAGATTTTGGCCAAAATGACAGAAGTGGACAAGGGATATGACTACATCTAGTTTAAAATCAAAATGGAGTTTTGAAAAGGTTTAGAAAGATAAAAAGACAGAGTTCTGATCCAACTAGGACTCTGAAATTTTGAGAAATTTGATAAATGAAGGAATCCAAAAGCGCCATCACCTTGTTGGGTCTCATCTGAGGATCAAAATCAATTAAAAATTGATTTTAAAACAAATCCAGATTGTTTTTCTAAAGAAAATAAGATCCTAAGGGTTAACAAATGAAAAATATCGATTCAAAACCCAGGTTTATGAAATCAATCTTGAAAAGAATGTTTTAAAACTCTAATATGGATTGGAAATTTTGGCAAATCAGAGTGCTGGATCTCAAAAATGACATGCAATGCCATGTAATACAATGAAATGCCATAAAATGATGAGAAATGATAAGAAATGATGAGAAATGACATGCAATGATATACAAATTGCAAACCCTGAATGGGAGATTTGAAGTCCTGAACCCCTGGCAGAGACAAAGAATTGAAAATTTTCGTCTAAAGGCAAAACTTGATGATTGAAATTGAGCCAAAAAAGAGATTGGATCTTGATTGCAAGATGAAATATTGGAATTTATTGTAAAATTTGGGCTATGAACATCCCTAACTTAGATATCGACCAACTGGTTCCTTGAAGCCTGCAGAGAGTGGGTTCCAGTGGCGAGAGGTAGATGTTTATGAATGAGAGTAAAAATTTGGGGGGTTTACAGATGCCCCCTATTTGCTACTAAGCCGGTTTAGGGCCGAGCTTAGTGGCAAAGAAAAATACACCAAATTTAAGCTATAAAAATGCCCCAGTTCGAAAGATTCGACTGAGTATGAAAGAATTAACTCTGATGATTATGTTAGGTATGAAATGAAGAATAAAGAAGAAAATTTACCTCATCAAAATGAGGCCTAGGCTTAGCTCTTAACCTGGATGAGACCAAAAATACCTCATGAAAGAACGAGGTTCAGGCTTGACCCTTAACTTGAAGGGGACGAAAAATACCTCATGGAAGAACGAGGCTCAAGCTTGACCCTTAACCTGAAGGGGATGAAAATTGCCTCATGGAAGACAAGGTTCAGGTTTGACCCTTAACCTGAAGGGGACAAATGGAATTCTTGAAAGGAGAAACCATAATGGGACCTTCGGATTTTACACAATAAATCCGAGAGGGGTTTGCAAAAGGAAGAAAATGGGAGTCCCTAAAGCTTGAAAAGGGATTGATCTTTGGCGTCTCATTGCTGAGACTGAATGACTTTTAAAACAGACGATCTTTTGCTGAAACAATTCAAGTTTAACCCTTACCCTGAACGAGAAAAAGAAACGGAATCCTCGAAATAAGAAACCATGATAAAACCTTCAAATTTTGCATAATAAATCCGAGAGGGGTTCACAAAAAGAAGAAAATGGGGTTCCTTACAGCTTGAAAAGGATTGATCTTGGGTGTCTCATTGCTGAGACTGAATGACTTTTAAAACAGATGACCTTTTGCAGAAACAATTCAGGTTTAACCCTTACCCTGAACGAGAACTGTCTATGGTGGGACAATGGGGAACATAGGGAAGTGTGCGAATTTGAGAGCCCAAGCACTCAAATTAAAAACAGAAGGGAAGGATCTTGAAAACTCTCGTTATCAAGTCCTAAAGAGGGATAATAACAACGCCAAAATATATCAAAGTGGACATCACGCTCTCACTTCATGTTGGGATAGCTTGAAAATATTGTCAATAAGATAAAAATTGTAGTTGATTTAAGATAATTGAAATGTAAGAATATTTTTTTGAAAGATATTCCCTCTTCTACCTAAAGTATTACCTCTAACTGGGCTAACTTCGTAGAATCCAGAATCAAAATCAAATTTATTGCTGTAGAGTTTCTTCAAGGAAACTATCCATTTCCTTGATATGAAAAGAAAAGAATTTGTTCTTAGTTTCATAAAAGCAATTGATGAAAAGATATTGAAAAAAGAATTTTGCATGAATAAAGAGGATTCTTGGCAGTTTGATATCTGGGGTTTACCCATGATGATCCTTTTGCGCTCTTTTGAGACATAGAGGTTGAGCTTTCTTGGGTTTTGGCAAGAATTTCATCACATTAGCCTTTAACTCGATGATGTTCTGATTTTCCCTAGAAAGAAACGTCACATACTCCTTCAACTCAAAGATGATTTGAGTCTTCTTTAGCCCTAGAAATTATATTGATAATGAAATTCCACTAGAGGGGGGGTGAATAGTGAAATACGATAAAGATCGATAAAATAAAATAATCAGGCAATAAGGCACAACACATAAAAACACAGAATTTATACTGGTTCGGTCAGTACCCAGACCTACATCCAGTCCCCAAGCAAACCACTTGAGCTTTCCACTATAACATCCGAGTCACCAGATAAATAGTACAACACCCTCTTCCTCAGAGGTCTTCTTCTCTCAACAGAGAAGGACAACACCCTCTTTCACAGAGGTCTTCTTCTCTCAACAGAGAAGGGCAACACCCTCTTTCACAGAGGTCTACTTCTTTCAACAAAGAAGGAATACAGTGAATAACAGAAAGTTACAATACTTCCTATAGAACCTTCAGAAAGATATGAATGCATGAATGAAGGATTCTCAGAATGTTCTGTTTGTCACTCAGAGGATACTCTTTGTCAAAGAGCTGGACTTGACTTTTTCTCTTTTCTTTCTTTTCTCTTTCTCTTTCTTTTTCAAGGCTCTCTTTTCAAATAATGAATAGAATTTTTCTCGTTGTAAGCTCACACGTCTATATCATTCCTCTACTTGAATAGTTTATTTGAGTGTGTTTATATAGATTAAAAAAGTAGTCGTTACATTTTTGAAATGTGAAATGCTATGTCATTTCAAAAACAATTTTTAGAGAAATTCGAGAATGCCTTTTTCCATAAAAGTAAAATATATGGTACACTAGTCGTTGTAATATTTTAGGTAATACATATTTTATATAAAAAGTCTATTTCTTACAATAGTACGTTGAACGTTGGATTGTAGTTTTGTCTTTATTCTAATTAATGATTTGAGGTACATAAGTACTTCTTTACTTTAAATGAGTGTAAGTACAATGAGTGCTTTGAGATATTTATTTGTACATAGTCATGTCAAGTGTTTTCTTTATGTTGTGGTTTTCAAAGTCTTCAGAGAGAATGAGGACTACAAGAAGGTCGACATTCTTTGAGAATGATATTAACAAGGATTTCTTATAGGAGGTATTTAATGCTTGTACAAAGTGAATGATGACTTCAAGTAAGTCGACATTCTATGGGTTTGTAAAAAGGTAACTAGAGTCTTTAAAATAATTTATATTTGTTTTCTTTGTGTAGCCGATTTTCATGTTTTGTCTTTTACCCATATTTTAAAATGATTTCTTTAAAGAAGGTAACTAGAGTCTTTTCAAAAACATATTGAATTTGTTTTTCTCTATGTAGCCGATTTCATGTTTTGTCTTTTTCCTACATTTCTTTTTCATGTTGTCTTGTATATAGTGTAAGGTACAATTATTACATGACAAAATATCTTTTTCATAAAAGGTTGTAAGAAGGTACAATTATTAGTTTTCAAAAAGGACCTTTTTGAAACTATCGTATACTTTTATGATATAGTTTATATGCATGAGTATGTAATTTGCAATATGCATGTTCCTGAAGGTTCTGTTACATATGACTCTAAAGAAGAAAAAAAATCTTCATCTTGAGGTAGCCGATCTCTTCATTTGAACTTTAGGAATGCATGGCTCATCAAGCTTTTTCTTCAAGGAGTATGATTGCACAAGTTATACTTGATCAGGAAGTCTCCATCCTTTTTGGGTGAGATATCCTTGCATCAAATACTCGTTAGATGTATGGCAAAACATATTCAGTCATAATATAACATTTTTCAAGAGGACATATTATCATATCATATAAAATTGAATACGACAGTGTATCATATTATGTGACATCAAAACATAGTTTCTCAACATTCTCCCCCTTTTTGATGATGACAAAATATGCTCCCCCTGTCAAAAAGACATTATGCATAGAAATAATAATATGATAAAATATTTGAAAAATGTTTAAAGAGAGTATTTCTCCAATAATGGAGACAGGGTTTCTCCCCCTTTGTCTTGGACAAAAAGGAAGGGATCAGAGTAAGAGAGTTATTACAGACCAAAAATATTACAGTCCAAAATTAAAAGTATTGCAGACAAAACAAATAAGTTTATGTGGAGCTGGAAGAAGGGTGAAACTTCTGGAGTAGTGTATCTTGGCCGAGTTGAAGTGAAGCTTGATTCTTCAGAAGGAGATCCTGAGTGTTCTGAATATTGACAATAGCTGTGAAGATGTCAAGGTCAGAAGTGGCTGCTTGATCTGCTTCTTGAGGGCCTTCGTCGTCAGAGTTTAAAGGAGAGGACTCTTCTTCATGAAGAGAGGAATCATCAATAATATTGTTTGAGTAGTAGACGACATCAGTGGCGAGAGGAATTTGGAAAAATTCAAGAATGAGTGAGATGAAGTATCCGAATGGAAGAGACTTAAAAGAATGAAAGTTGATCAGGTTGTGGAAGATGACACTGGACCAGTTGATAGGAAAGGAAGAGAAGATGGCATAGAGAAGAAGGGAGACTTCATTTGCAATAAATCCCCTGGAGGGTGATTTGGGGACGAGATTGGAGGAAAGAATTTTGGATAGCAACCGAGCATGAGGTTTGAGATTGCTCTCATGCCATGGGAAGTGAGTGAAGCAAGTGGAGAGGAGGATTTTCTGAAACACAGAATGGTCGAAAGGAACAATGTTGGGAAGTTCAATACCATAGAAAGAAATATTCAAAATATTGCCTAACTGAGATATGTCAAAGGAGAATATTTTTCCATGTACCATGGAAGTGATAGACGAGTGATCATGGTCGATCGAAAGGTTGGTGTAGAAGACTTTGATAAGGTGAGGATAGATGGGCATTTGTTTTGGAGAAGCTAGAACATGAATAAATTCAGAAAGAGAAGTTTGTAAGTCAAATGCTGAAAGGGCTTCAAGGTGAATCAAGCTGCCGGGTAGGATGGTCAAAGATTTGATGGAGTGATAAGTATGAATGAGATCAGGAAATCTCAACTCAGAAGCTTGGAGTAAGTCGGATGTGCCAGAGAATGCCATTGCAAGAGCAAAAGGAAAAGAAGGACTAAGGAGAGCGAGTTTGAAGTGAGTAGGAGAATCGATAGATACGAGTGGTATTGGTATGGGATGAACCAATCCATTAAATAGAAGAATGAAAATAATTTTGATAAGATTTGAATGACATTGGAAGTGAGTGATTTTTAGAATTTAGTCAAATAAGGAAATCCGTGAGTAGTAAGTTAAGAGGCTTGTGAATGACAAATCAAATCAATGCTTGAAGATAGTGTATTATATTGGGTTGAGGAGGACATAGTTTTGAAATAATTAGTATATATATAGATTTTACTATGGGTGAGTTTATCGACTAGTGAGAGAATCTATTAATAGAGTATGGGGTGTCATAAAAAGTTTAAAGGAATAGTTATAGAGTGAAAAAAAATAATGGCCTAATAAAACAAGCAACTTTTTTCTACATGATTTTACTTTATGTGGAAGTATCCCAATTCGTGAAAGAAGAGTTTGGAATAGGACGACCCATAGGGTATGAGTGAGAGACAGTAATAATTTGTATTTATAGATTATTGATAAGCGTGAAAGGAGAATGAATAGACATAAAAAGATGATATGGAGGTGTAGAAAAATGAGAAAGGTTATAAGGACAACAATCACTTGATTTAGATATGACATAAAGTAGAGTTAGATTAGCCAATGGATAAAGTTTTGCTTGAAGACAAGATTTTTATGAATCTCGATTTACGAGAGATATAAACTGAGAGAGAGTCATGGTCACGGATGGAAGGTCACTTCATTATGAGATAAACAGAAAAAAGGATGGTACTAGTAGTGCTAGAAACAATAGAGGACAAGTTGTCGACAAAGGAGAGTTTAAAAAATTATTTCATAAATGATGTGACAGGATGATAATAGATTATATTTAAGCTGTGAAATAACCGATGATATAGTAAACGTTTTACGTGAAATATAACCACTTAAAAGGTGATAAAAAATAATCACTTTGAATATTTCATAAGAGGGTTTAAGATTTTCGAGAAGAATATTGATAAAAGGTCATAAAAAGGGAAAATATCACATGAATATAATTAGTTTAGAATCAAAGTCATGAAGAATATAATATCATGTTTGGAGGTCGGCTAGCTTATCGTATGAGAGGTTGTCACAAAAAGACAAAAGATATAAAAGGTGAAATGAAATGAGTGATGTGATCCAAGTCATGATAGCTTTATACTTAAAGTAAATGGTTCTTATGGATATACGTAAAAGGAGATAGGACAAGAAGATATTATGAGAGTGTACTTGAAAGATGACAAGTTGAAAGACATAAAGAATGTGTCATGATGAATGTGTTTCTATGAATATTGAGAGTATATGAAAATATGAAAACATAGTTTGACTTTGAATAGTAAAGCAAATACACAAAAAAATCGACAAGAGAAAAGCCTTTTTTTAAAATAAGATATTTTCAAAAGCAATGATCTTAATAAGTGTGATTAATTTATAAGTCACTTAGTTTGCATATTCCTAATTCTCTTCTAATACGTGTGAAGTCTTCATGTTTTAGTGGTTTAGTGAATATATCCGCTAACTGTTGATTAGTGGGTATAAATTCGAGTTTAATAATGTTGTTTAAGACTTGTTCTCTTAAGAAGTGATGTCTTATTTGAATGTGCTTAGTTCGTGAGTGTAAAATGGGATTTTTAGATAAGTTTATAGCACTAGTATTGTCACAGAAAATAGTTGTATTTTCAAAATTTTGACCAAAATCTTTTAAGGTTTGTTTCATCCAGATAACTTGTGTACAGGCTAGGCTAGCAGCAATGTATTCGGCTTCAGTAGTTGATAAGGATACACAATTTTGTTTCTTACTGAACCATGAAACTAGTGAGTGCCCTAGCATGTGACATGTTCCACTTGTGCTTTTTCTATCAGATTTACTTCCAGCAAAGTCAGCATCGCTGTAAGAGATTAGATCAAATGTAGAGGATTTTGAATAGAATAATCCAAAATCAACTGTCTTTTAAATATCTCATTATTCTTTTTACAGCTTTAAGATGTGATTCTTTTGGATTTGACTGAAATCTAGCACACAAGCAAACACTGAACATAATATCTGGACGGCTAGCAGTTAAATAAAGAAGTGATCCTATCATACCTCAGTATACCTTTGTATCAACAGACTTACCATCTTCATCTTTGTCCAAAACAGTAGTAGTGCTCATAGGAGTAGATTTTGAAGCAGTTGAGTTCATGTTGAACCTCTTTAGAAGTTCACGAGCATACTTAGACTGATTGATGAAAACTCCATCCTTGGTTTGCTTGATATGCAGTCCAAGAAAGTAGGTGAGTTCTCCCATCATACTCATTTCAAACTCTTTCTGCATGGACTTAGAAAATTCTTCACAAAGAGTGTTGTTAGATGATCCAAAGATGATATCGTCTACATATATCTGAACAATTAGGGTATGATCATTCACTATTTTTACAAATAATGTAGAGTCTGCTTTGCCTATAGAAAAACCAGTTTTTAACAAGAAGGTTTTAAGTCTATCATACCAAGCACGAGGTGCTTGTTTTAAACCATACAAAGCACGTTTGAGTTTGAAGACATGATCTGGATATTGTTCATTTTCAAATCCTGGAGGTTGTTTTACATAAACTTCTTCATTTATAAAACCATTTACAAAGGCACTTTTAACATCCATTTAATATAATTTGAAATCCATATAGCTTGCATATGCTAAAAGCATTCTAATAGATTCAAGTCTAGCAACAGGAGCAAATGTTTCATCAAAATCAATACCTTCCTCCTGGTTGTATCCTTGAGCTACTAGTCTGGCCTTGTTTCTTATAACATTACCTGTTTCATCTAGCTTGTTTCTGAAGATCCATCTTGTCCCAATGATTGGATGATCCTTTGGTCTAGGTACAAGATCCCAAACTTCATTCCTTTGGAATTGATTCAGTTCTTCAGTCATGGCTAGCATCCAGAACTCATCGATGATGACTTCATCAATCTTCTTTGGTTCAAGTTGAGAAATGAATGCCATATTTGCAATTCGTTCTAGCTGAGCTCTAGTTTGAACCCCCTTTGTCAGGTCTCCCAAAATCTGCTTTTGAGGATGATCTTTGATATCGACAAATGTTCTTTGATGATCATCTTCATTAGACTTAGCTGTGTTATCTAAAAATAAATCTGTACTTTCAATATCATCATCGTTAGTTTGCTTATGAACAGATTGATCAATAGATTCACAGAAACTAACATGCATAGATTCTTCAATAGACTTAGAATGCTTATTGAAAACCCTGTATGCTTTACAATGACTTGAATATCCTAAAAATATGCCTTCAATAGATTTAGCATCAAATTTATCTAGGCTATCTTTTGTGTTTAGGATAAAGCATTTACAACCAAAGACTTTGAAATAGTCTATTCTTGGAGTTCTGTCATAGAATAGTTCATATGGAGTTTTATTTAATAAGGGTCTAATGAGAACTCTATTTGTTATGTAGCATGCAGTATTAACAGCTTCTGCCCAAAAAGATTTAGCAAGATTATTGTGTTGGAGCATAGTCCTGGCAGATTCCTGAAGGGTTCTATTCTTTCTTTCTACTACACCATTTTGAGGTGCAGCTCTAGGAAAGGCAAAGTTATGAGAAATACCATGCAAGTTACAAAAATTTTCAAAAAGTTCATTTTCAAATTCTCCTCCATGGTCACTACGGATTTTAACAATAGAATAAGATTTTTCATTTTGTAACTTTTTACATAAGATTTCAAATTGACAAAACGTGTCACTTTTGTTTTTCAAAAATATTACCCAAGTAAATCTTGAGTAGTCATCTACAATGGCAAAAGCATATCTGTTATGATTAAGGCTAGCTACCCTAGAAGGACCAAACAGATCCAGGTGGAGAAGCTCTAAAGGTCTTTTACTTGAAATGATATTTTTTGATTTGAAAGATGATTTTGACAATTTTCCTAATTGACATGCATCACAAAAATAATCCTTTTTAAAAGAAATTTTGGGTAACCCACGTACTAACTTATCTTTAGCTAATTTAGACATGTATTTAGAATTGACATGACCCATTCTCATGTGCCATAGATGTTGAGTGTCATTATTAGCTATGAGGCAATGTTCTGTGATGTCTTCTAGGTATAGTTCATATATGTTATTCTTTCTTATACCTTTTAAGATGATGTTTCCATTAGTGTCAGTTATGAGGCATGCATCATGATTAAAGTTAACATTATAACCTGTGTCACACATTTGACTGATACTTAGTAGGTTATGTTTTAATCCTTTAACAAGGAGAACATCTTTGATAAGAGGTTTATCTATGTTACCAATATTACCAATACCAATTATCAAACCTTTGTTGTTATCTCCAAAGGTGACGGTTCCTCCTTCTTTATGATGAAGAACAACAAAAAGGTCTGGATGTCCTGTCATGTGCTTTGAACATCCACTATCTAGTATCCATCTGTTCTTCTTCTTTGGAGCCTGCAAAACATTAAGTAAATCTCTTTTTTGGTACCCGATCGGGTCCGTTTTTGTTAGACTTTGGAACCCATATCCATTTGGATTTGGGTTTGTCTATATCTTTAGAGGAGTTAAAAAAATTATCATTAGAATACTCCTTATTTTGTTCAGATGAACCTTTCACAAACATGGTCTTTTGATTGATACAAGAAGGTTTGTTGAAATGAGTATAGCCAATACCATTCTTGTAGAAAGAGACTTTCTGAGAGGATAAGAGTTTATCCAAGTTCTCTTTACCTTTAGTAAACTTGAAAACCGTTTTCATGAGGTTCTCAGTTTTACTTTTTAGTTCTGAAATTTCTACTTGCAGATTTTTAGTTTTGGAGCTAGTAGAAGAGATTTCAGACATAAGCATTAAGTTTTTCTTTTTCAACTCAGAGTTTTCACTACTGAGTTTTTCATTTTTCTGAGAAAGCTCTAGATTTTCAGATTTAAGGGCTTTATTTTTGAAACTCAATTTTCTAGATTCTTCAAATAATTCTTGAAAAGCATCTAGATGTTCTTCAAAGGAAAAATCAGAAATTTCACTTACAGAGCTTTCGTTTGCCATGAAGCACATGTTTGCAGTTTCGGCTTCATCATCACTTGACTCTTCACTGGTGGCTGGTTCTGAATCATCCCATTGAGCATGCAGAGCCTTTTTCTTGAAGAACCTCTTCTTGGGTTCCTCAGTCTTGGATTTTCTTTTGAGAAGGGGACAATCACGTCTCAAGTGACCTAGCTTATTGCATTGATAGCACATGGGATCTTCTTTAGGATCTTTTCTATCCTTGTGCCTGTTTGGAAGCCGGTTCCTTCTCATGAAGCGCTGGAATTTTCTGGTAAGTAGCGCAATTTCGGATTCTTTATCTGAGTCTTCATTCTCAGATAGAGCTGGGAAAGCTAGAGTTTTCTTTACTGGTTGCTCTTCTTCCCTTCTTTCTTTCATGTGGACTTCATAGGCCATGAGATTGCCTATTAAGTTGTCCAAAGTAAGCTTAGATAAATCTTGAGCTTCTTCAATAGCTGTAGTCTTTTTCTCCCAATCAGTTGTGAGAGATCTCAAGATTTTCTTCACCTTTTCTGTCTGAGAATATGTTACACCCAGAGATTTCAGATCGTTGGTGATGCTGGTGAATCTGGTGAACATCTCTGTGATGGGTTCATCTTTGTTCATTTTGAACAACTCATATTTTCTAACAAGAGATGAGATTTTGGCTTCTTTTACTTTGTTGGTTCCTTCATGAATAACTTCCAAAGAATGCCAAATGTCATATGCAGATTCACATATAGATATTCTGTTGAATTCATTCTGATCAATGGCACAATATAAGGCATTCATAGCCTTTGCATTTAGGTTTGCCATTTTCTTTTCTTCATCAGACCATAAGTTATAGTCTGCGGATGGAGATGTGTATGGATGCTCAACAATTTTCCATACAGCAAAGTCTATGGATTTGAGAAAGATAGCCATTCTGCACTTCCAATATCCATAGTTGGAGCCATTGAAAAAAGGAGGACGAGATGCGTGTTGACCTTCAATATCACAAGCATAAGAGGTAGATGCCATCTGTGCTGGAAGACTAGTTATGTCGAAACCAGAAAACCTGCTCTGATACCAAATGAAATTCCACTAGAGGGGGGGTGAATAGTGAAATACGATAAAGATCGATAAAATAAAATAATCAGGCAATAAGGCACAACATATAAAAACACAGAATTTATACTGGTTCGGTCAGTACCCATACCTACATCCAGTCCCCAAGCAAACCACTTGAGCTTTCCACTATAACATCTGAGTCACCGGATAAATAGTACAACACCCTCTTCCTCAGAGGTCTTCTTCTCTCAACAGAGAAGGACAACACCCTCTTTCACAGAGGTCTTCTTCTCTCAACCGAGAAGGGCAACACCCTCTTTCACAGAGGTCTACTTCTTTCAACAAAGAAGGAATACAGTGAATAACAGAAAGTTACAATACTTCCTATAGAACCTTCAGAAAGATATGAATGCACGAATGAAGGATTCTCAGAATGTTCTGTTTGTCACTCAGAGGATACTCTTTGTCAAAGAGCTGGACTTGACTTTTTCTCTTTTCTTTCTTTTCTCTTTCTCTTTCTTTTTCAAGGCTCTCTTTTCAAATAATGAATAGAATTTTTCTCGTTGTAAGCTCACACGTCTATATCATTCCTCTACTTGAATAGTTTATTTGAGTGTGTTTATATAGATTAAAAAAGTAGTCGTTACATTTTTGAAATCATAGCCTTTTTGAAATGTGAAATGCTATGTCATTTCAAAAACAATTTTTAGAGAAATTCGAGAATGCCTTTTTCCATAAAAGTAAAATATATGGTACACTAGTCGTTGTAATATTTTAGGTAATACATATTTTATATAAAAAGTCTATTTCTTACAATAGTACATTGAACGTTGGATTGTAGTTTTGTCTTTATTCTAATTAATGATTTGAGGTACATAAGTACTTCTTTACTTTAAATGAGTGTAAGTACAATGAGTGCTTTGAGATATTTATTTGTACATAGTCATGTCAAGTGTTTTCTTTATGTTGTGGTTTTCAAAATCTTCAAGAGAATGAGGACTACAAGAAGGTCGACATTCTTTGAGAATGATATTAACAAGGATTTCTTACAGGAGGTATTTAATGCTTGTACAAAGTGAATGATGACTTCAAGTAAGTCGACATTCTATGGGTTTGTAAAAAGGTAACTAGAGTCTTTAAAATAATTTATATTTGTTTTCTTTGTGTAGCCGATTTTCATGTTTTGTCTTTTACCCATATTTTAAAATGATTTCTTTAAAGAAGGTAACTAGAGTCTTTTCAAAAACATATTGAATTTGTTTTTCTCTATGTAGCCGATTTCATGTTTTGTCTTTTTCCTACATTTCTTTTTCATGTTGTCTTGTATATAGTGTAAGGTACAATTATTACATGACAAAATATCTTTTTCATAAAAGGTTGTAAGAAGGTACAATTATTAGTTTTCAAAAAGGACCTTTTTGAAACTATCGTATACTTTTATGATATAGTTTATATGCATGAGTATGTAATATGCAATATGCATGTTCCTGAAGGTTCTGTTACATATGACTCTAAAGAAGAAAAAAAATCTTCATCTTGAGGTAGCCGATCTCTTCATTTGAACTTTAGGAATGCATGTCTCATCAAGCTTTTTCTTCAAGGAGTATGATTGCACAAGTTGTACTTGAACAGGAAATCTCCATCCTTTTTGGGTGAGATATCCTTGCATCAAATACTCGTTAGATGTATGAAAAAACATATTCAGTCATAATATAACATTTTTCAAGAGAACATATTATCATATCATATAAAATTAAATACGACAGTGTATCATATTATGTGACATCAAAACATAGTTTCTCAACAGATAATATTGTCTCTTTGTAAATCTCTTTATGATAACAGTGATTAAATATCTTTTAGGCGAGAGGTTTATCGCATTAGCCTTCAACTTAACGATGATTTAAACTTTCCCTGTAAGAACATGTCACATACTCCTTCAACTTGGAGATGATCTGAGTCTTCTTTGGCCCAGGGGGTCTAACTCAGCCATCAGTCTTTAACTTTATGATGATTAAGAGATTCCTTTTGCAGATAGTTGATTGCAACTTGATTGATTGAAGAGATATTGAAATTGAGATTGAGTGAATTCTTCTATATCGCCCAGGATATTTTCACTACCTTATTACCCGAAGAATGGTTTTTAAAAATGTGCCATAGCTATGATCGATATCAGTTCACTTATGGCTTTTTAACATCATTGGATTTTTCCTTTGCTGGTCATTTCAAGAATTTTTCTTCGTCCTTTTGGTTGACCAACAGAAAAGCTTGAATTTTATTCTTTCTTCGCAAAAGCTTTGTCCTTTTGGAAGGAATACTGAAGGTAATATGAGGTAAACTTTTGCGCAACAAGGATTTTGAGATCAACAACTGTTTTTTCATGACAAATTGGCAAAATATTCTTAGAATCCTTGGTGAAATAAATCGCTTGAGATCTAAATGACATATTAGTGGCTAAATTCTCCTCTCCTTTCTCCAAAGAAGAGACTCAGGCTTGACTCTTACCTGAACGAGTAATAAAAAATATACTCCTCTCTTCCCTGAAGAGGAGGTGTTTGCAAAATGAAATTTCAAAGAGAAATAAATTTTTTGTCAAAACTCCCTATCTCTAGACTTCTCTTATGAAAAGGTGGCCGATAATAAAGATCGAGAAAAATATCATAGAAGAGCGAGTCTATCACACTCTCTCTGAAAAAGGGCCCTCGATGACGGGATGGCCTAACAAAAAATATTGGGGGGTCACAAGGAGAACGAGCTTCCGTCGAAGCTCTTCCTGGAAAAAGGGTTCCTTGTGCGATAATAATAATAAAAAATTACTTTGTAAACAGTTCGTGAAATACGAGTCCCTTCAAACTCTCCCTAAAAAAGGGGTACAACAAACCAACAAAATTGCATGTGAAAAGAGTGATCTCCCTCGAACTCTTCCTGGAAAAAGGGTCATTCGCAAGAGAAATGATTGATAATTGATTTTGAGCCAATTGACAGAAGAGCTCGACACGAAGGTCAAATCTTGGATGACAATGATTGACGGATGCAACCCGTAGGTTGGAAAATAACGATTAACTTTGATAGAATTGATAACCCAAAGGTTTGCTTGATAAAAATTGATGACTAGAGGTCTGACTGACAAAATCGATGAAATAGGCAACCCAAAGGTCTGATTTACAAAACTTGATTGATAAAATCGATCGGTAAAAATTAATTGATAAAAATTGATTGACCTGGAAGTCTGACCAACGAAATTGGTGACCCGAAGGTAGGTTTGATAGACTTGAGTGACCCGAAGGTCTGATAAAGATTGTTTGGCTCGCAGATCTGAAGATTGGCATTGAGTCTGAACCCTAATGCGAGACCAGTGTTTGGATTGAATTTTGGAAGAGCGACCAGTATGAAAACTGGATTTTGAAGAAGTGTTAGCATGAACACTGGGTTTTTAAAACAAAGTATCAACATGAGCATTGGGTTTTGAAAAAGTACCAGCACGAACATTGGGTTTTGAAAACAAAGTATCAGCACTGGGTTTTAAAAAAGTACTAGCACGAACACTGGGTTTTGAAAACAAAGTACCAGCACGAGCATTGGGTTTTAAAAAAGTACTAGCACAAACACTGGGTTTTAAAAAAGTAACAGCATGAACATCGGATTTTAAAAAAGTACTAGCACAAACACTGGGTTTTAAAAAAGTAACAGCATGAACATCGAATTTTGAAAAAGTACTAGCACAAACACTGGATTTTGAAAAAGGTACCAACATTGGATTTTGAAAAAGGTATCAACATGAACACTCAATTTTGGAAAAGGTACCAGCACGAACACTAGATTTTGAAAGAGTACTCGTTGATTATGATGGGAGATTTTCAATCTTCACCCTCATGATGACTTGGACAACCGGCAGGGTCTCAGGATTTATCCCTTATCCTGAATGGGTAAAATTTCGATGGATGCAAATGAATACAAAATGTAGATGAATGCAAATAGATGCAAATATATGCAAACGAATGCAGATATGTGTAAATGAATGACAAAAGATTTTGTTTGATCCTACCTGCATAGAGGGTATTCCAAATAAAAGACAAGTTTTCATAACAAAAGATGCCCCAGTGTCTTCTGGGAGGAAGATGTTCAAATAAAAGAATAATTAATCATTATTTGAAGAAAATTTATTGAAGAATATAAAAGATAGAATAGAAGTTTTTCTAAGTGTAGAATCTCTTTAAATGTCGGGCATTGATAAGATTGGGTAATTCTACCTCGTTTGTATTAATCAGACGATATGAATTGCGTGGTAATGCTTCTTTGACCATGTAGGGACCTTCCCAATTTGGTGACCATTTGCCACGAGGGCGGTGCTTGAGATGAGCCATTGATCTAAGGACCAGATCATTAACTCAAAATCTTCTCTCGACGACTGACTTGGCATATTACCTAGCTATCCTCTGGCGATAAGATTGAGCATGCTCTGCCACCTTAAGTCTTCTCTGATCGAGTAGATCAAACAGTACCAACCTCTGTTGCTGATACTGATCGAGGGGTAGTTCTAGAAGAGATGCGAATTTAAGAGCGGGCTTCTGAACATGAAAAGGCAGTACCACCTCGATCCCATAAACAAGCTCCGAAGGAGTTGCGTTAGTTGAGGTTCGAATGGTGGTTTGATATGCTCATAGTGCATCGTGGATTTTCTTGTGCCAATCACAACCCGTCTCAACGGTTCTTTCCAAGATGCAAATCAAAATTTTATTTGTAGCTTCCGCCTGACCATTTCCTTGGGGGCAGTAAGGAGCTGAGAAATGATGATAAATTCTAAAATTTGAACAAAAGATCTTCATTCTCCCATTCTTGAAATGAGTGCCATTATCTGAAACAATGTCATGCAGTATGACAAAATGACAAAGAATGTTCTTGTGGATGAACAAGACCACATGTCGGCCTTCCACTATACGCAGAGTGACAACCTCAACCCACTTGGTGAAGTACTCTGTTGCGGCAAGGAAATATTTGTGGCCATTAGAAGCAGAAGGAGTAATTGGGCCTACCACATCGAAAGTCCACATAGAGAATGGCCATGGAGATACAACCGATTGTAAATATGTGGCTTACGCATGAATGGAAGGTGCATGTATTTGACATTGAACACACTTCTTCACAAAATGATAGCAGTCTTATTGCATGGTTTTCCAATAATAACCTGCTCGAATGGTTTGCTTAACAAGAGTTTGGTAGCCGACATGACCATCACAAATATCTTCATGCGCTTCTCGGATGACTTCCTTGGCATCTTCCTCGTCCAAGCATCTGCAATACTCAGCACTGAACCGACGATGATAATGAACATCAACAAAAATAAAATATCGGACAGACATACGTTGAATCGCTTTCTGCTCCCTTTTTGATAATTCTGGTGGAAGCTTACCAGTTTCGATGAAATTCTTGATATCTTGGTACCATGGCTTCTTCCTTTGCTCCGCCTGGTTGATTTGTATAACTAAAATGAAGGCAGGCTGATCGAATCTACCAATTTCAAAAGAGCAATAAGATTCAACATCTCTAAAAGACATAATGGAGCCTATACTGACTAAGCCGTCAGCTATCTGATTGAATTCTCTCTTGATATAAAAAAGCTTGAATTCATCAAAGCTATTGATGAGAGCTAGAACAATCTTTTGATAAGGAAGTAGCTTCTGATCTTTTACCTGCCATTCGACTTTGACTTGGCTGACAACAAGCAATGAGTCATCGAAAGCATGCACTCTTTTAACATTGAAGTCTTATAGAATTCTCAGACCTTGTATTAAAGCTTCATACTCAGCCATATTATGAGTGAATTGAAAATCAAGTTTGAGGGAAAAATGAATCATCTCCTTCTCAGGCGTGATCAACAAGATCTCGATCCCTATGCCAGCCATATTCTTGGAACCATCGAAGAATAAACTCCACACTGGAGACTGCTGAATGTTATGGATGCGCTCGTTAGGAAAATCATCTTCAGTCTTTACGTCTTCTGACAAAGAAAAAATGGCTAGTTGGTCGGCGATGGCCTGACCTTTGATTGACTTCTCAGAAACATACTCTAGGTCGTACTGCATTAACAAAACTTACCACTTGGCGATCCGTCCACTAAGAAACGGTTGTTCGAGAATATACTTAAGAGGATTAAGTTTTGATAGAATCTTGATTTCTGATGCTAACAAGTAATGCCTTAATTTCTGATACATCCAGACCAGTGCTAGGCATGTCTTCTCTATCTAAGAATACTTCTTCTCGTAGTCAATAAAAGTCTTGTTCACATAGTAGATGGCATTGTAAACACCCCAAATTTTCACTCACCTTCCTGACATCTCCACCAATCATCATATTTTGGTTCTTCGAGATCATCAGAGGACAAAATGGTCATTTTCTGAGATTAGACCTTGTAGAAAGTCCAAAATTCATTCTCAATTATCAAAATCTCTCTAATTAGGCTCAGAAATATCTTCAAACTGCAAATTTTCAAAATCCTACTATTGACAAGAAGCTAAAATTTCCAATTCAGGACTCAGAGTGGCATTTCATGAGACATGTCTTTGCATATCATTGCATGAACATTTCATATCATTTCACTGCACATGTCATTTCGAGATCCAGAATTCCCGATTTTCAAAATTATCAATCCAGATTAGAATTTTAACTCTTTCAAAATTGATTTCAAACCCCTGGGTTCTTCAAAATTGTCAGTTTCCCTCATTTTAACCCCCAGGACTGTGAATTACAAAAGTTTTCTCAGGAAAACAATCTGGATGGTTTTTTATATTGATTTTAAAATTTCGTCAGTTGGAAAGAAGGGGACGCAACTTTAAATTTAGAAGATTTTATTTCAAACTTTTGCAAAAAGATTTTGAATTTCTTTACAAAATCCCTACATTTTTTTTTATATATTTTGCCCTGAAGGACCATCTTCCTTCTAAATTTTGTAAATTTTACTTCGTATTTTCTAACTAGCCTACTATTATAAAAATCCCAAAAGAATTTATTTTGATTTTGCTTTTTATTTCAAATAAATGATGTGGGACCCGCCTTGAAGTGGCATCACACTCAAAGTCTCAGGTATTTCTCTTATTTTCAAGCAGAGCCCACCCTGGGGTGGCACAAATTTACAAATCCTGTTTCTTTATTTTACAAAATAAGAAAATGGGCCCACGCATAGGTGGCACCACACTAGAACTTCCTATAAAGAAAAACATATAATTTTTTTTTTATTTTCAAAAAGTTTTTCTTAATCCGGCTGAGGTGGCACCACCTTAAAAAAAAAAGGAACCCGTTTACCCATTTTTTTTCTGTTTTACTTTTTCAGCCCCCAAAGGGCACCACCGTGAAACCCTCATTTTTACCTAAGTTTTGAACTCAAAAATCTCCTTCAGAAAAGAACGTCGTCCTCTTCCAAAAAATATGGCGAGTTTTCAAAAATTTTCAAAAGTTTGTTCGAAGATTTTCAAATGCTTTCAAAATTCGGTTGAAAATGTTCAAAAGGCTGATCTTTCGGGAAAACCAGGGAAAAACCTTTTAAAATGGAACCCAAATGATGGCAAACAGGCCAATTTTTGGAACTCTGGCTGGCTCTTCGATCGCCTTCCCTTTTTCTTATTGACTCTTCCCTCACGATTCTAGGGGGATTTTCATCTTCCTCAAAAGGAAAAACCAGAGGACTCCAGCGGATCTGCAAGACCAGTCTTCAAAGGGCGACAAGGAAGGCATCCAGTTCAAGTGATCGGGTAAGGAACCCCCTTTACATCTGCAACTCTGCAAATTAGTTATCACATTCTTATTACATATATGGTAAATCCATTACAGTCATTGATGTGATTTACAGTTATGGTGTTCATGTATAGAGGATCGAGGAGGCCTCTCAATGGTACCATCGATCCCTAAAAAGGTGGATTTTAGCTGCATTTGGACCTGATTTGTTTTCAAAACTATAAACCCTCTGAAACTATATTTGCTTTTCTATCAAGAGTTTTCAGAATCCTATTCATACCTTCCCCATTGTAGGTCATTGATCTCATCCAAGCAACTGAAATTTATTTTTATAGAAAGTGACGATTTCATATAAGTTCAGTTGTTGTTTTCTTTTTGTGTCATGAACAAAAATATG